>NC_136495.1:30089882-30264882 GCF_053919585.1 Euprymna scolopes | reverse complement strand
ACAGGGGAAGATGCCGTCTGCCCGCTGTGCCGCGTGCCTTTGGTGTCTTCTTCGCTCTGCTCGGTCGTTATAGGTGGAGGTGAAAGTTTCCAAGCCCTTTTGGCAGATGTTTCGCCATTCTCTCCGATCAGCAGCAGCATGTTCGATGGCGTTGGATTCTATGCCACATTTTTTCAATGATGTTTTTAGTTGGTCCTTGAAACGTTTACGTGGACCCCCAGGGTTGCGTCTGCCCTCTGCAAGTTCCCCGTAGAGGACCTTGCGTGGGAGCCTTTCTGCTGGCATCCGGATGGTGTGACCAAGCCACCTAAGTTGTCTATGAGTTAGAATTATTTCAAGTGGGTCCATTTGAGTGCGCCTGCGTATCTCATTGTGTGGCACCCTGCGCCACCATTTTAAACCTAGTATACGCTGTAAGCAGTTGGTATGAAATGCTTCTAGCTTTTTCAGGTGGCGTCTATAAGGCACCCATGACTCGCTGCCATACAAGAGGATGGAGTGACAGATTGCTCTGTAGACAGATACCTTGGTGGTGGTGGTGGTGAGGTTACGGTTCATAAAAAATCTGTGCGAGAGTCTGCCAAAGGCTGCAGCAGCCAGACCAATGCGCCGTTGGACCTCACTTGTTAGGTCACAGGAGTCAGTGAGCACTGAGCCAAGATAAGTAAACTCTTGAGTGTTTTTCAGTGGCTGTTGGTTGATTGTGAATATTGGGGGTTCCTGACGATGTTCACATATGTTAAGTGCCTCTGTTTTGTTGATGTTGATGGCTAGACCAGCTCGGGAGTAAATGTTGGAGATAGTGTTGATGGTGCGCTAAAGACCCTCTTCAGATGAGCTCACCAGGGCTGTGTCGTCAGCGTATTGCAATTCATGGATTGCTTCTTCTGTCACACGTGATCTGGCATGGAGGCGACGCAGGTTGAAGAGGTTGCCATCCAGCCGGTATGAGAGGCGGATCCCATCAGCAGGATGGATTTTCTGTTTGGCAACATTGGAAACCGCAGCAAGAAAAAGATTAAACAAGATGGGCGCAATGACGCATCCCTGCTTCACACCTGATTCTACCAGGAAGGGCTCAGATTTTAGTCCTGAACTGGAGACGCGAGCAATAGATCCATTATGGAAAGCCTTCAAGACACCCAGGAATATTGGTGGGCAGCCAAATTTGACGAGTACTTCCCAGAGCAAAGGACGGTTCACAGTGTCAAAGGCCTTGGCGAGATCTACAAAAACCATATATAGATTTTGGTGTTGCTCGACGCTTTTCTTCTGGAGCTGTCTTACCATAAAGACCATGTCAATCGTGCTGCGTTCCTGTCTGAAGCCACACTGCGATTCAGGTAAAGACTTGATTGACAATGTGTTGGATGATACGAGACAGTAAAATTCTAGTGACAACTTTCCCTGAGGTTGACAGGAGGGAAATGCCTCGACTATTGCCATAAATATTTCTGTCACCTTTCTTTTTATATATGCTGATGATATCTGCATCCTTCCATTGTTGTGGGCAGCAGCCTGACTCCCAGACATCTTGGATGATGTTATGGAGACAAGTGGTAATGGCATCTCCGCCATGATTAAGAAGCTCAGCTGGTATGCCATCAGGGCCAGTGACTTTATTATTCTTGAGGTTGTTAACTGTACGGCTCACTTCATGGATAGTTGGTATTACATCCAGTTCTTGAATCACAGGAAGGTCAGGAAGATGGTCAAGAAAAGTAGGGTCGATAGGGTTTTGCCTGTTCAGTAAGTCTTGGTAGTGTTCAGCCCACCGATTGAGTATGGCAGTCTTCTCAGTATAGAGTATGGATCCATCAGCACTACGGACTGGGCAGAGGCTATTGTTCTTTGGCCCATAGGCTGTCTTAAGGGCATTATAAAATTGATGTTGGTCCCCCATATCAGCTAAACCTTGGATCTCAGTTGCAAGATTGGTCCACCATTCATTTTGCATTCTTCGGGTTTCCTGTTGGACTTTTGACCGAAGCTCGGCTAGCTTGGCACTTGATGCTGGAGTTGGATTTGCAGTCACTGCTTGCTGTTTTTCTTCAATTAGTTGATGAATTCCAACAGACTGCTCGTCAAACCAGTCTCTATGTGTTCTTCTTGAGAACCCCAAAATGTCCTTGGCAGTATTGAGGAGGACTTCACAGATGCTTTCCCATTTTTCAGTTAAGAAAGCTGTTGTTATGGGATCTGCTGCAGGGGTTGGTAAGGTAAGACATTCAGCCAGTTCGTTTTGTAGAGCAGCTCGTGTTGTAATGTTGTTGAGAGCTTTGAGGTCAAGATGTTTTCTGGGAGCTTGACGGCGAGCTGGAGGCCGGATCTTAAGAAGGAAAATAAAGCGGACAAGGCGATGATCTGTACACCCATCTGCTCCCCTCATGGCTCTGGTGATTCTCACATCTTTCATGTCATTACGTCTTACAATAACATAGTCATGTAGGTGCCAAAATTTGGACCTAGGATGCATCCAGGTGGTCTTGAATTTGTTTTGGAGCTGGAACATGGTATTTGTGATGGACAGCTTATGTTGGGAGCAGAATGTTAAAAGACGCAACCCATTATCGTTACATTTTCCACATCCATGATGCCCTAGGACTCTCTTCCAGAGATGGTGACTGCTGCGCACTCTTGCACTGAAGTCCCCAAGGAGAATGATCTTATCTTCTTTGGAGATTGTCAGCATGATCTCATGGAGTTGGGCATAAAATTGGTCTTTCAATTCATCAGCTGAATCTAGGGTTGGTGCATACACATTGACTAGGGTAGCGTGACGTTTATTTGATAAGGGGATGCGCCAAGTTATTAGCCTCTCATTGTGACCCGTTGGGCTCTGGGAATGCTGTTGAGTAGCCTGGTCTTGATGGCAAAGGCAACTCCATGGATGCGAGGCGCACCCCTATCCAGGCCCTTCCAGAAGAAGGTGTATCCCTCTCCTGACTCGGTGAGGGAGCCCTCATCTGAGAATCGGGTTTCATTGAGAGCAGCGATGTCGATGTTGTACTTCTTTAACTCATATGCAATTAGAGCTGTTCTCCGTTTAGGTCTTGAGTTGTTGTCAAGGTCGAGAAGAGTACGCACATTTTTGTTTTTTTATTCCACCTACAAATACAAGTCCCCCGGCGATGGGGAAGGAGTGGTGGGGGCAGGCAAAGTTGTTGCTGGCAGCCCTTAGCTCCAACCCTGCACGTGAGGCGGCCCCGGGGTGATGGTCGCTGGATGGCTGGGATTGGAACTGCAGCCTCCTTCGGCAGCTCCCAGGGTGACTGGGCGGCCCTTTTCAGGATCCACACCGCCCACCCTGAATTGGGAGGGGTCTAGAAAAGGTGACCCAAACAAGTGTCTGTTCCACTCTCCACGGACAGGTAGCCGAGCCTCGTCGTGGCAACCCATACCTCGGTCCTAATAATACTAAGAAGCTAATAATTGGCACGTGGAATGTGCGTGAAATATCACACACACACACACATACACACACACACATATATATATATAATTTAAAGGAGATTAGAACAATAGTCTAAAGAGCTGAGTGTATTTCAATGTAACAGTGAAATTACTAGTTTAATTAAAATACAGGAAAGAGAAAGTGCTCGTTGTAATTTAGATATATGATAAGCTCGATAGGTAAATGTCCTAGAGCTAATTCAATATTAAGTAATGTGATTGATAATTTAAAATTTAAAAATCAAATTATAATTAAATTAAAAATCCGTTTCATAAGAAGGAACAACAACAAAATTAATTATCTGTACGATCGTTTCGGAAAACAATGCTTTTTATTGTGGTAGACATCAAGTTACGTACAATAATTACATATAGTTTTTTAATAAGCAAGGTCTCCTCGTCAGAAAATTTTGAAGGGTTTTTATTAAATTTAAAAGACACCATGAATAAACCTAGCATTAAAAGTAAGGCAGATGTATCTTTTAATTTTTCGCCTTTTGAAATCAGGAACTATGGTTAAAATACTCATTTAGATGTTTGCTATAGCTTTTTACCTTATTGAATAAGAATAACACACACACACACACACACACACACACACACACACACATATATATATATATAAACAATAAGAAATAATTTTTAGGGCACAGGTAATGTCTTTCTTCCTCCATTTCTCTCACTTTTAATTTGCAAATCTTTCTCACTACCATTAACAACTTCACTGAACGTCCACACAGGGAAAACTCATTTCTCGTTAAACGCGTCTAAATGTAAGCTGTTCTTTATATATATATCGCTTGTTCATAAATAACTTATGTCACTGGTCCATGTATCCAGGAAACTCAGGATTATAATATTGACATCTGCAGACATTCGCCTGACCTAGAAGTTTGTATCTTCCGGAGTATTGTTTCCCGAACTACTTTGCTGGCTATCCTTATACATAAATTATACCTTTATGCCTCACTTTTCTATACATGTACTCTAGTTCTTAAACTCTGCACCCATTTAACTAAATTTCAGTTTAGTTATTTACTTTTTGATTTTATTTTACTTTCATTTTTTATTTGTTATTTTTACTTTACTTTTTTATTTTTATTTATTTTTATTTCACTATCCCTTAATTTTAATTACATATTTACTATTATTATTATTAGTAGTATTATTATTACTAGTATATTTTCCGTATTATCCCACCACACCATTCATCCACATCCTAATTATTTTTGTCTTTCTTTCCACCTCTACCAACTTTGCTCCCCTAACTTTCTTATACTTACACCCCCTCCCTGTACACCATACAATTGGACAGCGCTAGGATTATTACTACATATTATCTAATATACAATATCTTCTGAAATTTATTATTATAGTCTTACAAATACCCATCCATATCCACCTCATTTACTCCTTTAACTAACCTCCGGACCTTCCTTGCCTCACTAAATTAAAACTCTAGTACACGACGCCCCATATAATCCACACCACAAATTTCATTAATTCCCATAACATCACGCTTTAACCATAGGCTCTTTGTAAGTAATGTTAGGAGAAATGTTACTTTTGTTTAATCATGCGTAGAATACACCCTTTCGTATTAATTCATTATCGCAATATTTAGCCTGGAATTATACACCGTTTCAAAGTGCTGTTGTCGTCTCGGTTCCATCTGTCAATAAAAAAAACCCTGCATAGATACGATACATCTTACATACGGATAAAAGCGAATCACCACTCATCCACCCCTATACCCCCCCTTGAGTCTAAAAACATAAACTACCTACATTATTTAAAACTATGGTAGAAACCCTATGCAACTTTTTACATTACAGTCCATAAAATACTCTCTTTCTTTTACCTCAGAATTCGATATAATCCTTCCTTACAACACCCATGATTTTATTATTTCGTTCCTGATGAATTCCATGTTGGACGTCGCATCCCTATTATTCTACCTAGCACCTTCTCTACTCTTCTGATTAGAAGCATTAAGCTTCGAAATACCTTGGTACAAAGAGTCCCCTTTATCCCCTAACCAAATGCTTGTATACCGTTATTAAATAAATTAAGCATTCTACATTTACCAATATATAGTTTTTGTGATTTCATTTTCCACTCCTATTGTTTCCTTTATAAGCTCCACTCAAATTTGTTGAGCTTTATATTGTTCCGATAAGTCTTTTCTTGTAGAATTGAATTCACTTTCTTCTTCTTACTCACTAAGCTATATATATATATATATATATATATATATATATATATATATATATATGAATTTTAGGTTTTGTGAATTGATATTCATGTTTAAAACCCTTATTTTTAATTATTTAAAAAGAAAATAGAACTTTATTATGTTTGCGTCATGGAATTGCATTCATCTGCAAAAGATCTAGCAAATTTGCATATTCCTTTAAATATTCATTTTAGTTAATTCCCTTTTAGTTAATGGTTTTCTTATGGGGTGATCATCTTTAGTTTACTATTACGTGCACTTATATTCATGCAGATATTCAACATAATTCCTACTTACGTAACATTGGCGTAAAAAGCTGTAGTAAACACAACCTCTTTTTAATATATATTTATGTATGCGTATCTACATCTGTTAAAAAGATTTGCCCACCAAACTCATCCTAGAGTTTTTGGTCTACACACATGATACTTAATATATAAGATATTCAAACCCATGCAAAACTTTATATTTGGGTTTTAGACTGGGAAAATCAGTGCAGAAGTTTGAACATTTGGAATTTGCTAGTTGAACGACGGCATTACGAATATGCGTTCATGTTTTAATTTTTAACTTTGCAGAAAACATATCTGGATTTCGATTTCGATTCTGTCTAATAACACTCAAATGATATATTCTACTTTTTAAATCTTGACTATGTACCAGGTACAATAGAATATAATATAAAAACATCGATTAGAGAATCGACAGTATAATAATAAATACGAAATATGCGTAAATTAAAATGCCATATTAACGCGTACTTTATGACAGGACAACGCCGAGCGATCTTGCTAGTATATATATATATATATATATATATATATATATATATATATATATATATATATATATATATGGAGAGAGAGGGAATGAGAGAAAGAGAGAAAGAGAGAGACTTATGCTTAGCCCTTTATTACTTTAGGAGATTATCCTGCATACACATAAGTATGTATAGGTTTACACACACACATACACACACATACACACACACAAACACACACACGCACACACACTCACACACACACTCACACACACACACACACACACACACATATATATATATATATATATATATATATATATATATATGTACTTACCAAACTTTATTTACAGGGAGATGAAAGCAAATATCGGGAACTCATTTTGAAAATGTTGGCTATGATGTGATTCCAATACAATATTGATTTTTATTCGTTGTCACCATGACAACAACATTACCATTGTAATACTAATCACTATAAATATTCGACTCCAATTATAAATACTTTATGCCCTCAATCAATATTGTTTTGCAAGTGTTTTGGTTAGTTTATTTCTGGCTGAAATTTTTATGAAACTCTTTTTTAATAATGTGTAGCGAACTAAGTATTACGGTATCTCATCGTTTAAAACAGAATAATAAGATTAGTGTTTTAGTTACACTTTTTCTCGGAACTTACTATGCCGGTCTGGCTATTTTTTTTTTTTTTTTTTGCAGCATTGCTGCATTAAGAATTGTTATAAACTGAATTTTAAAAATCCTTAATACTGCAATATTTTAAGTTACAAATGTATTATATTTTTTACTAGACTGTCTTATCCTTTTCTTTTCCAGTTTAAAAAATAGTCCTTTACTTTTCCATGTTTAAGCTTAACCATATAACTTTTCATGCTCGCACTTTTCTATTACAATCAATTATTTTTCAGGTCCTAGATATGACCTAAAACTATATCCGATGGTGAGGCCCCACCTTGCGGGCCTTGGGGAGTGTGGAGCCACCCTTTAATTTGCATTGCTCCCAGGTCCACTTTGACCCGGAGTGGTAGTACCTGGTAGGGTCCCAACTATGGGTTAAATAGAATCCGACTTAAAAAAATATATACTCCATTAAAAATCGTTCCTCAAAATAACTAGATTCGGCATTAAATAACCTGAAAAAGGTTGATATGCCGTAAAACAAAAACAACCAACCAACCAATTATTTTTCAAGACTTCCAATAAATTCACTTGTTCATTGTTAAATTTCAGTCTTATTTGTTTTGCCGCCATAAACACATATGCAATAACAATGAACGGCACTCGTCTGCTTTCAATAAAATCCCCCAAAATGATCTCTTTTCATGCTCTGTTATTTGTCATTTGTTACTTTTCTTTTAGCGAAAATTAATCATAACCTTTATTTTCCCGAACGAAAATTGAAAATTCTTTTACCAATATAGCCGAGAAGGTGGTCTATAAACTGTAATAATTGTTTTAAATTTGGTCTCAAAAATGAGTAAAGCTTTAAATGACAAAAACTGCCACTTAATCATATATTCCAACCCGGTAGTGTTGGAATGTAGGATATATATATATATATATATATATATATATATATATATATATATATATATATATATATATATATATATATATATATATATATATATGTGTGTGTGTGTGTGTGTGTGTGTGTGAGTGTATATATATATATATATATATATATATATATATATATATATATATATATATATGTTTTTTCTCTTTAGCTATATTCGAATTCGAAACAGGAACAAAAACTTATGATAAATTCTTGTCAGGATTATTGATAAAAAAAAAACAGATGATTTAAGTGCCATTAGCTATAATCGAAACCTAAACCAATAATTATGAAGAAGTATTGATAAAATTATTAATTACTAGCTGAAGTACCGGCGTTGCCAGATTGTATATGATATATTTGAACATTTTGTTCCCATACATTATAATAAATATAGTTTAAACAACATATAAATTCATAATGATTTCTTTTTCCACACATTCCATGTGGTGGAATCACTAGTGCGTTTTATAAATAGAGGTCTCGTCAGTAGACCTAATCGTTTTTTATAGTTTTATATTTTATCTTCTAGCTCTTCTTTCAAAATATGATGTAAGAATTGCAATTATTTTATATTTTAGTGCATATTTAAAAACTGTTAAATCTTTGCTTTAAATATTTAATATTAGTAATCTATCCTGTTAATGAAATAATTAAAATTCAGTTTCCACCAGTGCATATCTGAAAACTGGTAAATGAACCTCAGGCATTAATTTTGAAGAACATCAACATAAACAATATTTTTGGTGTGACCTCTAGCAGGTGTGTAAATGTAGAGGTTTTCAGGACTTCCAATGCGTGAGAAACCAACATACATGGCCATGAGAAAAGCAAGTTTTCTAAAGATTAAGTCCAACAACTTTTATGCTTTGTCCTTGAGCTTTACTTATAGGCATGGCAAAACTAATTTTTGTTGAGAATTGTAAACGCTTGAACTGAAATGGCATGTCAGAAGGAATCCTAGGAATTAACAGTTTCACCCTTAAAATGTGTAGTAATTATAATGGCTTCCAGAATATTAGTTTTCGAAGATTTTTTTTGCTAACCGTATGCCATTGCACACTTTAGGCGGAGCAATATTTCTTAATAATATAATTGGGACTCCTTCCTTCCATATCAGGTTATGATGTGGAATTCCAGGCAGCTGTAGTGAATTTAGGATTCGACAGAAAAAAATTCTACTGCCTGATCTTCATAAATAACGAAATCATATGGATTGATAAGAATGCTCTAACCCAGGAAACTCTTGCAAAATATTACTATTGATCAGTAATGTCACCATGAAAACAATGTAAATATTTTTCTTAAATAATTTTAAACAATGAATACTTTTTTCATAATAAAAAAATAATATAAATAAAATATTAAATTGTCAGAATATATACAAAAATTTGAATAATATGAATAGAACTTTTCATAGTTATAAACTATGAAAACTTTTTTGAAAGCAATATAAAAATATAATTTTTTCATTATTTGAAACTATGAAAACCTTTAAGTTTAAGTTTAAACAATATGAGGATGAACTCCAATCTGTAGTGGAATCGGGACAAAATGGATGGCCACATTCAATGCTGCCAAGATTAGGCTTGCTTTCTTCAATAACTACAAGAAACCTTCTCTACCACCAATAGCAATGGCCAAAGACACATTGCATGAATGTACTTCTTTTAAACTTCTCAGCCTAACGTTTACAGAGAACAGGAACTGGAATAGATACATTGAGAGCATTGCCAAGGCTGCTGTAGAGAAGGTGGGCTCCCTCTACCGTGCTAGAAAATTACTTACGCCTGAAAGTATCCTATACCTCTATAAGGACACCATTCGCCCATGTATGGAGTACTGTTGTCACATTTGGACTGGTGCATCTGCTGCTTGTCTCTCACTCCTGGACAGGGTTCAAAACAGAGTCACCAACCTGATAGGTCCTGAACTGTCATCTAGGCTCCAGCCTCTGTCCCATCGACGAAATATTGCATCCCTCTGCCTGTTCTACTAATACTTTAATGGTGAATGCTCTGACGAACTACAAACACTTGTACCTCCTCGACGTAACTACCCCCGACAAACCTGACAAGCAACTAAGTCCCATCCCTTTACATTAGAGATACCTAGGTGTAAAAAAAAGCCATATCCAATAGTTTCTTCCCCAGAACTGCAAGTCTTTGGAACTCCCTTCCGGGATACTGCTTTCCCACTGCACTGATATGCAGAAATTCAAGCGTAATGTGAACAAACATACTGCTACTCAACTCCCTTCCTAATGCCCCTGCAAACTATTTCCTCGATAGTAGCCACTACTTCAAAGTGGCACTGTGCCTTGTTTGGGGTTAAAATTGATTTTTTAAAAATATATATAAATAGAACTTTTATAATTTTACACAGTGAAAAAAGCTTTATTTTCAATTCAAAATTAAATCACGTGACTAGTTATAAACGATACAAATTAATATTAAGCACGCGTATTCTATTGTGACTTGTAATAATTTTATCGTCTATTCTCTTTCAATTATTTTGAATTTTATTAATTTTCACGTGTATTCTATTTCACAACATAAAATTATACTGTTTAATATTCGAAATACTACTTATTTGCGGAAAATTAAAATATTTAATATATAAAATATTCGTTTTCAGCATACCAGAAAACCAGTTAAAGTTATCATTTTAAAGGAAAATGTTAAGGTTGAAACCAAGTAAAAAATTCACCTTAAAAATTATAAAAAAGTTCGGTAGTTATGTATTTTATGTGACGTGCTGAATTAACGTTATTGTTTCGAAAACCATTCGTAACATGGGGAGTGGGGAGTGTTTTGTATGTATTCTCTGCTTCCACCTAAAAATTTAATAAAAACAAAGATATCGTGAAACTTAAACTTAACCTGAAAAAAAAAAACTATTTAAAAATAGCGCAGTACCAAAAATACATAAGCACCAAACTTCTAGTTAAATTATTTAAAATTAAAAAATGAAAAAATATATAAAAAGTTTATATTGCTTAAAAGAAAAAAGATTTGTACTGTTTAAAATAAGAAAAACTGTTTTTTTTTAAAACGTTATCTTCATAATGATTATTTTTTAAAGAAGTTCTGCTTACTTTAAACTCAACGTCTGAAATATCGATGTCACTGTTTATATATGACATAGTAACATAACGTGGATTAGGGAGTTTGTTTCCTTTTATTTGATAGTGGGTTCGAGATTAATTTTCCTTTTATTTGATAGTAGGTTCGAGATTATTTTGCCACCTAAACGTCTGTCTTGACAGAAGTTTTGGTACTTGTGCAGTGTACGGACCATGCTGCAATAATAACGTTATTATGTATAAAACCATTCTTAACATGGAGAGGGTGCTTGTTAACTATTTTGCGTTTTCACTTAACAGTTTAATGAAAAAAGAAAAGATTATTTCAAGAAAAAGGAAGAAGCTATGTAAATTAAGGATGTAATTTGTAGAAAAGAAACTTATCTCAAGGAAACAGGTGTATTAATTTAAAGAGAAAGTAATGTCGATTGGCACTTGTGTCGATGGAGGGGCGGGGATGAACGAAACTTTATAAATAAAATTTCATTTTTAGGGCAACATTAAATTTTATTTAATTTCGTTTCAAAAATGAGAAAGAAAACTTCTTTTTATGTTTGAATGATTGCTTTCGTGTCAAACTTTCATGTGTTGAAATAGTCTCGTAGCGGTGTTTTGATTTGAATTAGTGGCAGACGACAATCTGACTATTTTTGCCGATTTTCATCAGTCGAAGATTCGAACGTGAATACATGTTTTGCTTTTGTTTTTGTTATGAAAATCATATACATGAAAATTACTTATTCTAATGTAAGCGAAGTAAGTGTCGAAGATAACCAAGTGTATGTATTTTTATGATAAATGGAAAATATCTCGTGTTATTTAAAATATTTTAAATAACATTTAAAATATTAAAAAAAAAAACACAGGTCACTAAGATATTTGTTAAATGTTTTTCTATGATTCAATTTTTCGGAAAGATGAGAATAATTGTCTGAATAAAATATATGCGACATTTTATCTGATATATTATTATTTTTTTAAATATACCTGTATTTTGTGTTGGCATAATGTCCTGTGAAAGAAATCTCTCTCGGAAAAACTAAAAATAGTAAAACCGAGTGGATCGGAAAAAAATTGGCAGTTTCTGTCTGGTATCAATAGTTATTCATCTAATCGATAAGTGAATAAAATATATATAAGTATGTTTCGTAAATGCCATGTAACGTCTAAAAAATGCATGCAATCGAATCATAAGTATTTTTAGTACTCTTGCATTATTTGACCCGGATTCTCGGGAATTTCCGGCAAGCATGGATCAGGCGAGACCGGCAATCATCAGTTTCAGCCGAGCGTTGTTCAAATGTTGAAACGCTAAATTGACTTTTTATTTTTATATTTATGTAATGTTTTTAGTATTTTTCTGTGATAATAAGGGAGGGTTCTGAGTATTTATTTATAATTCATTGAATAGGCGTTTAATAAAAAAGACAGATACCATAAAAATGTAATTTAATTTTGAAATCCTATCTGAAATGTAACATTCAGTGTTTTTTACAGTGTACACATCGTACACTGTAAAAATACAGAATATTTCTTTGTAATTAATAATTATTTATCTAATCGGTCACATAATAATAAAAGATATACAGATAAGTGAATAATAAAAAAAAGATATATAGGTTTTTCTTTGTATTAACAAATTCGGAATTGCAAGCGAAATTTACGGAGTATTTCATTTTTTTTATTAATACAAAAAAAAACATGATCAAAATATGTAGCGTTCTAGCATCATTTTAATGTACGCATGCGCAAAAATGTCAGCTAGTGGTTAATGTATTTTACATTAAAATTTGCCGATGTCTGTACGCGTTATTCGTGTACGTAAACAAAGATATTATTCGCTATAAATCATTCTTGGTGCATGAATATTATTTCCTGAGAATTTCAATGTTATCTGACCAGTAATTTAGGAGTTTACCTGTTAGAATACACACATACGTCTACTGTTTTATTTATATAGTTATAAGTTATAGAAAGTCATAAAAATTAAATAATAGGTACTTTGAAGAAAAAGATTTAAGCGTGACACACAAAATAACATACACGCTATCGTATTAATATATAGAATAATATTCAACGTGTACAAATTTAACCATATTTAATCATCAAATTGGCATAAAATACTCATTCATAGTCAACTGTCTATAAGTTTTGAATGGGCTAAAATGTCTAGTGTGTCTATGTTTCCCATTTTTGACGGCCAATATAAGAAAACTGGTGTTGCAATTTTTATATTGATTACATTATTTAAAAGGCATAGCCTGTATCCGTGGTTAACGTTTTTTTACTTGATTGCACAAAGCAATCATCGGAAGGCAATAAGAAACGAACGTGATATTACAAAGGTTTTTGGATTTCACCTTTGGGTCAATATCCGGTTGAAAGATGCGCAGGGTTGAAGTAGCAAGACCTCATCTAATCAATGTCTGCACTTGAAATCGATAGTGTCACAAGAGGAAATGAGAATTGCCAGCGGAATATATTAGAGACTAGAAAATCGTCATCACTTTCTTTACTGCAGTTTCAACCTCTCTGTATCCCTCTCTGTCTCCCTCTCTTTTATCCTCTTCGTTTATTTATCTTTCAATATATATGTAGACTGTAGAGTATATATTTCCGTTAATTATACTGACATTTTAATTACATATGTGTATACATATTTAAACTATGACTTTATTAAAAATATAGTATCACCAGACAATGACAGACGTACTGAAATAAATGAGCAAATTACATTCTCGAAGTGGTGAGTATTTAAAGTAGTAAGGCACACTTTTCTATGTTTCATTTATATATATATATATATATATATATATATATATATATATATATTAGTAAAATATCACTATTTCACTTAATATACGTCATAAAAAAATTAATTGTATCAGCAAAGGGTTACCCCAAGACGAATTTCAACGCGGGTGTAGATAGTGCACAATTAAAAAATTAAGATATTATTTTATTCAATTTAGGTAAAAAAATACCATACGTCGCTACAATAAACTTACTGTTTCAGTCTTTTCCCAATAAGAAGAATCACTTCCAAAACAAACTATACATCATAGTCAAAAAATTCACAACTGAAATGTTTTAATCGTAGAGACAGACAAAACACACAGTTTCCACAAACCCACAAAACAAAAATACCATAAATTACTCATACAAATTGGATCCCTAAATTCGACAAAAGAATGAAAAATTTGGTAGATCTCTATATTTTATATTATCTAACAAAGGGCATTTAAGCAGAAAATATTTGACTCTGTGGCGACGATGGACTCATGGTGTACAATATTTCCAACGGCTTAAAATATGAAAACTTAAAAAGTAATCCTCCAAGAATTCAGAAGAATCAGATTAAAAGTAACAATTATATAAAAAATCAAAACAGTTTACTTCTTAGATGTAGTTCTAGACTTAAAAATATATATGAACCATACTAAACAGTAGATTTATTGCAGCGAGATATGGTATTTTACTTTATCTTAATTTAATAAAATAATACACACCGACCCCCCCTTATATATATATATATATATATATATATATATATATATATATATATAAAGTTCAGTTTTTGTCGCTCTGACATTCTTATGAAAAGAACAACATTTTTATTAAAAATCATTAAAACGAATTCATATTAAACTCAGTCATGGATATGCGAATTACTATATAAAGTTTACTAATTTGTTTATTCTTAAAAAAAAACAAGAATTTTTTTTTTACTTATTCATCGTTTTTTTTGTTTCTTATTAGATGATACTTTCATAATGACGCCAAATTTTATTTATGCATAGTTTTTACATTCTGTATAATTGCGTAGAAGTTATCAAAGAAAACGTTCTAGCACGCAGAAATATATTTCTCGCGTTTTTTCTCTCTTCTCTTCCCCCTCCTCTCTTTCACTTTCGTTCTCTCTCTCTCTCTGTATATATATATGACTACTTCATTTAATCACATAAATTAATATGAGAAAATATAATTTATGCGTAAATTTTCAGTATTTACCTCTACAGTGCTCAATATATAGGTAGAGCTCGGTAGTAGGTTATGCCTGACGAATTCCCACGGGAATGAAACGCGGAATATTCTGTGTAGCTTAAGCGCCATATATATTTTTATAACTTACTAATATATATATATATATATATATATATATATTAATTTTATTTATACAAACATTAATGGCTACATATGTGCATACATGTTTCTGTAATACCCACGTGGGGGGATTACGTCTTCAGGCCAAGAATTACCTTCAAAAGTGACATTTCCACCAAATACATTTTTCTATTTCGTTTATCAAGTTAAAATACAACCTGGGTGGGAGTCAAAAAAAAAACAAAAACGGTAAAAGGATGAGTGAGGTCTTTGAAGATAATAAACATCTTTTTTCTTTTCCCCTTCCCCCATCCGACCTAACTTTTGGCTTTTTTTGGCATAGGGTACTTGAGAGTTTAGTTTTCTTGTCTTAGAGTCTGTAAGTTAATAACCTTAGCTATGGTCAACCAAGTACTGACCGGTGCCTTTTAATCTACCTCCACCCACACATACATGCAACACACATATAACACACACATACACAGACACCGCCAACACCCACATACACACATTAATACATATATTCAAAAGCGAATCCATGCTGAACGCTCTTTGTTTTATTTACTGAAACTAGACAATAATTCTGAAACTACGTAGAAATAAAGTAAAAGTTACATTAAGGTAAATAAAAAAACAAAAACAAAAATAAACAAAAATAAATAAAAAAATAAAAAAAATAAATAAAAAATAAATAAATAAGAATAAAAATAAAATTAAATTAAAACAAATAAACCAACAAAATATGAATAAATATAAACCCGAAAGTTATCTAAACCCCACATGTACCTATATGCGTGTATCAATACACTTATAAATGTCTACATTTATCTACACCCGCGCATATATACACACACACATTACAGACATACAGAGACGAATAATAGTATTTTTCTTTACTTATGTAGCGTGGTAACTTCTTCGTATATGCAATATTATGCTACCCGACTACAGACGGGTGTATATATCTATCTATATATATATATATATATATATATATATATATATACACACATATATATGTACATACATAAATTTATATATATATATATACATATACACATATATACATATAAACACACACACAACAAACATACACACATACATACATATATATACATACCCACACATACATACATATATAACATATATATAAACAACATTCGGACATCCATACATTTTTGTAATCTATATTGTTACAACAATTCTATACGAGGCAGCCTATTCTAATAGTTCAGAAATATACATGTATATACATACATCTACATACAATAGACACAGAGATACATCCACATACAAACATGCACACAGATATATAGATACAGATATATATATATATATATAAACATACAAACATACATGCATACATAAAATACACTTATACAGACAAACTCACACAAATATAGACATATACATATATACATGTATACATGTATACATGTACCGTGCCACCAAATGATACATCCAAAGTAGAAACGAACATATTTTGCCGGCTAAAAGCCAAATCGAAAGTGTACGATAGGTCCGAGTTCCATATAAATCACATTATTACTCCGAAACCAATATATATATATATATATATACCTGACACTACCGGTGTCTGTTTGAAAAGTCTCTACGAAACTTTTTCTAAATATTTTGGTTTCAGAGTAATAATGTGATTTATATGGAACTCGGACCTATCGCACACTTTCGATTTGGCTTTTAGCCGGCAAAATATGTTCGCAAGAAGAGAATTAAATATAAAGGAGTTGACGTTGGAAGAGTTAGTCGAATAAAACATTACTCCTAGTAGTTTTGGCTTACGTAAAATTAAACATTCCGAGCTCAAGGTTGATTTTGATTCTAGCAGAGGGCGCCAAGACATATTTTGTATAACTTTTGAAATCATTACTTTATATAGGATAATATTCAATAGATAATTGGCTCTATTATTATTATTATTATTATTATTATTATTATTATTATTATTATTATGATTATTATGATTATTATTATTATAATAATGATAATAATAATTATTATTATTGTTATAATAATTATTATTATTGTTATTGTTATAATAATAATAATAATAACAATAATAATAATAATAATAATAATAATAACAATAATAACAATAATAACAACAACAACAACAACAATAATAATAATAATAATAATAATAATAATAATAATATTAAATTAGCAATATACATACAATTGTATTATAATATTTATGAGTATTTACGACCGGGTAATGCCAGAGGATTGCTAGTATATATATATATATATATATATATATATATATATATATATATATATATATATATATATATATATATAAACTTTCAAAAGGTTTAAACGTTACTTAAAAAAAACGTGTTTCTTATAGGTTTTCGGATGTGCTGAACACACTATCCTATTTAAATTTTCCGCAAATAAGTATTTTCTTCGGGTATTAAGCGAAAATGAGCGCCAGATTGCGCACAAGACAATGATCACCATTTATAACATAAAGAACTACATTGTTTAATACCTCTAAAAATACTGATTTGCAAAAAATTTAAATGCGATATTCGTTTTCAGCACACCCGAAATCCCTATAGAAAACAAGTTATTTAGGTAAGTTTTGTGTTAGTCTACCAGACGACAATTACGAAATAAATACCTTCAATAAGTTTCAAGATTCTTTTCGTATGAAACTCTACTCCACTTCAAATTAATCTTCTCCGACTGCAATGCACTTGTTTTATTGTTTCAACAACTTCCTCTTGTATAAGCGTGTACATGATCCTTGTCACAACCTGTCATCTCCTGTCATCTCCTGTCATCATATCATAAAAAGACCTCTAAGGTATTCCTTTAGATTAGGGAATGACCAAAAGTCACAGAAATATAAGTCTGGGCTATAGGCTGTGACAACGATTGAGTTGTGAACAGGTGCATTCGCGCAAATTTTTCACATCTTCAGTTCCTCGCGAATAATTGTGTGTATATTTTTCAACTGGCATCAAACTGTGCACTTAGTTACTCTATAAACACACGACAGTCCTTGAAATTCTTTATTTGGTTAATCAATTCTGGTGTTCTGATTTTATTACTCTTCCAACACGCGTTATAATCTTACACCGACTCGTTGCCTTCCTTGAATTACTAATGCTATTCAAAAAGTGATGTTCGATCCATGTATGATGATTTAAAAGCAGTCTGAAGCATTCTATATGTATCTGTGGCATTTTCCCAAGTTTAAAACATAATTCTATTGCGTATCGTTCTTCTAAAGCGTCCTTATTTCAAGATTGCATTTTTGAAATTCAGCAGCTGTGATGACAATTAGGCTTTAGTAGGGTGTATTTCAATTCCTGCTCTAGCTATTGAGTAAAACCTGGAATTGTAAAAATTGTTTAGTCATCTCATAAGTCGTACAGCAATAGAATAGTGAATTTTCAAGAGCCTGCGAAAATGTTAAATACTTTTACAAAACATGTCTGGAAACTTATTAAACACACGTCGTGTATATATATATATATATATATATATATATATATATATATATATATATATACATATATATATATATATATATATATATATATATATATATATATATATATATATTAGAGTCGTTCTAAAACCAAAGTCTCCTATTTTTAAGTTCAAAAGTTGAAGAGCTACAAACACGAATGTGGAAATATTAAAACAAGCGTCTTTATGCGCGTCATAATTTTCACCAACATTAAGAATGCATGTTTATCAACGATGAACTATGAATATACATCAGCGCCCGGAGCGACATTTGTCGTACGAATGTCGTTAGAAATGTAAATCCTATTTTTGAACTAAGGAAATTGAAAAGATACGAAGACGGTACCATTAAAAGGAGTGACCGTTTGTGCTTCAGAATTTATTTTTCTACACAAGTATTGCATTCTTAATGAACTTTGGCGAGTAATTCAATGACGCATCACAGCTGTTGATATGGAAAGTTTCTTTAGAGCCTTGCACCGTCTATATTTGCAACAGAGAGGTGAGACTTTAAGGTAATGAATGCATAAGTTCTATCATTATAACAATGCAATTTCCCATCTCCTCTGATTCACTCGGGTGGAATAAAAATAGGAGGCGTTACTTTTGGAACACACCTCATGTATATATAAATAGATGCGAGTGTTGGAACTATTTTTCGCCTAAAATGTAAAATTAAACGCTTATTTCATAGTAGTCTACACCGATAAAGCACACTATGTTATATACTGATTAAAATATGTTCAGTTGTGAAGTTAACTAATTTGGATGCTGCCTTGTTCTTATATACCGGGATTAATTGAGTTTAATAAAAAGTTTATTCCTTTAAGGAATATTTTTTTATTTTCTTGATAAATGTTTTCATTTTTGTTCAAATGTTTCCGCCATGACTTTTCGCTAGGTGAACATTTGATTTTCAACAATTTGCAATCCGTTCTTAAATCTTAGCAACGTCATTCTCATATACATAACCACCCAACAAATATAGGTGCAGCGAATTAATTATCGTGGTATCCGTCCAATACACAATGACAAATTTAAAAGAATGATTAGGGATTAGTACTAAATACAAAATGTGCAAACATTTAACCATATTCAGTTATCAATGTGGCATTGACCGCTCATTCTGAGCCAAAAAGCTATAATTCCCCCCCCCCCGTTTTTAACGCGCAAAATCTTTAGTCTGCATGCATGCATATATATATATATATATATATATATATATATATATATATATATATATATATATGTGTGTGTGTGTGTGTGTATAGAGAGAGAGACAGAGAGAGAGAGAGAGGGAGAGAGAGAGTAAGGTTTTAAAATATATGAATTTGAATAAAGCTATACAGAAGCCTCCACGTTTCATTGCGGTCAAGCAAAAATGTATACAACTGTGTTTTTGTATAAACATATGGTATGTTTGTCTACGTTAGTACTCGATAATATTCTCTTTCATCCCCCTCCCACAAAATCGTTAATGTTTTGATTAGCCAATTGTAGAACGTCTCTTAAAAAGTTTTCGCTAGCATTTATTTTCTATTATCTTAATTTTATTTTTTGCTAGCAGGCCGCACGATCGGGTAGATCGAAAAATACGCTTAAATATAATATTTTGATTAATTAGGTTTCGTATCTATTATTATATTATATTGGGCCCAATATATAGTAATGATATCAAAAGTTTAAAAAAAAATGACTCGTTCTCCCCAACCGAGAATCAAAACCAAAACGCTTAGCTTACGATTTACTTTTTCCTTTGACGTTAATTCTTGAGTTATGAAGACGTGTTTGCTGCAAGTCTAAAAATTAAAACATGAACCGATAGTTATTACGTTACGACTGCACATTCGTTATGCCGTCGTTTGACCTTCACCGGGTAAATTCGATTTCTTTAATTTTCACAATTTTGCACTGATTTTCTCCGGCTATAACCCAAAGATAAAGTTTCGCATATATACGCTATATATTAAGTTTCATGTCTGTAGACCAAAATTTGACAGAGAAGTTTGATAGGAATTTTTTTAAACAAAAATATATACGCGTACATAAATATATATATAGAAAAAATCTTTGTGTTTACTGTAAACGTTTTACGAAAATATTACGCAAGTATAAATCATGTAGAATATCTGCTTAAATATAATTATACATAATAGTTTACTAAAGATGATCATCCCATAAGAAAACTAAAAAAAAAAAAAAAATTAAGAGGTAATTAATTAATAGGAATTTTAAAGGAATATGCAATTAAGCTAGATCTTTTTCAGATGAATGCTATTCCACAACCCATGTGTCAGAAAGTTGTATTTTCATTTTATATAAATAGGAAAAAGGGTTTTAATGTGTGTATATATATATATATATATATATATATATATATATAATTATATATATATAGTAGGTTATAAAATATATATGGCGGTTAAGCTACACTGAATATTCCGCGTTTTATCCACTCTAGGACTCTTCAGGCTTATATATATAAGCGCATAAGCCTGAAGAGTCCTAGAATGGATGAAACGCGGTATATTCAGTGTAGCTTAACCGCCATATATATTTTATAACTTACTAACTAGCTCTACCTACGTATTGGGCACTCTGGAAGTAAATACTTAAAGTTTACGCATAAATTTATACTTTCGTATATTAATTTTATGTGAGTAAATTAAGTAGTTATAATTATATATATATATATATATATATATATATATATATATATCAATACACACGCACAAAAACTTTATAGGAGTATAGATACAAGTGACTCACTTTTTTGTGAATGCGTTGAATTAACAGATGCCCTTATTTTAGTCCATACATTCTTGAAGACTTTTACATTCCTAATTTTTATGAGTGGTGGTTTAGGGTTAGTCTTTTATTTAATGTGTTCGATTTTTTCTTTAATTTCTCTCACGCATTTAATCCTAACATAAATTCTGTTTGCTATTTTACTTCTATTGTTTAACAAACGTGAAAGGGGCTTTAAAGTTCCAAATTTATATTATCCTTTTAGACGAAATCTATACCTTCCACTCGGCGGGCGACCGCTTTTTGAAGCTCTGAGTAATGAGTCTGTTGTAACCCTAACCCAGACCATAGTGTATATAACCAGAACGAAAATAACACCTTTATAAAAATACTAGACTACCTATGACCCGTTGAGTCAGTATGTTATATTAGTTATGGAATTAATGTATGAGTGTGACACTTTTGACGTAAAGAAAACAATTTCGTGTGACATAGCAGAAACATTTCTATGAAAATATATTAAAAAAAAAAGAATATAGATAGATTTCTATGGGTTGTTCTGTTTATAATTGTTTATTTAAAAAAAGAACTTACAGCCATTGGATTATAAGTGATTTGCCATACTTATAGGTAAATGTGCACTGAACAGATACCATAATACTTAAAGTTAAATTCAAATTTTGATATATCTTTTAATTTAAACGGGGGAAAATAATTGGGACGCTGAAAACGTACACAGTAAAACGATACGTTTCATTGTCGCGTTGATTAATTACTAAAAAAACATTTTCGGGGTTATTTATTTATGTTGGTAGTGTAGAAGAAAATGTATGAATGTTTTTTTAAGAAACGCTTATGAAAAAATGGAGTAAATCGCCGTCCTAAAATGCTTTTATGGTTGTCAACGGGTTAAAGTAGATTTATTTGTAAGAAAATTGCGTTAAAATAATATCCGGTTTACGACTTCCGGTTGCTCATGCGTACATAAACGTAATCCGGAAATGAACGATGTAAAAAAAGTGCAGAAAGTACTAACAATTGTTTATTTGGATAATTTAAACGCGAAAAAAAAAAACAATTGGGACGCTGAAAACGAACACAGTGAAACAATGCGTTTTATTGCCGCTTTCATTAATTATTTGTAAATATATATATTTTTTAATTTGCGTCACAAATAAATAATCAACGCGACAATAAAACGTATTGTTTTACTGTGTACGTTTTCAGCGTCCCAATTGTTTTTTTTGCGTTTAAATTATCCAAATAAACAATTGTTAGTACTTTCTGCACTTTTTTTACATCGTTCATTTCCGGATTACGTTTATGTACGCATGAGCAACCGGAAGTCGTAAACCGGATGTTGGGTTACAACACCCGTTATAGGGTCATTTGAGTTTTATAATTATATAGATTGACCATGTTGCAATATTTTGTTATTATAATGGGGTATGATCCCACACAGTCGGACGATTCTATTTATAAACGATGCTGCTAAGAACTGACGAATCAAATAAATTCACGTGCTGCTACCAACTAATCAGAAACCAGAATTGCTTCATAAATATTAAACCTTTTCTGGAGCAATTTCACATATTCTTTCCCGGGTTTCGACACGGTAAGAATATTTTGTTCTGTGGAACTGTCTAATGCAAACAAGTCACCTACCAGGACTTGTGTGTAACAGCGAACCATCTGAAATTCAAAATGGCTTACACTTCTACAGACCATATCTCGATTATTTGGCTATAGATATAAATGAAAAGTTCACAGAAGTATTGACTTATAATGCTAATAATGTCTGTGAAATTTTAAATACTTGTTTTAGATTATGATGAATTAAAATTTATGTAGACTTACATATTTACAGTTTTATATAACTTAAGGAAATGCATTAAACAACAGAAATAAGAAAAATATGTATGATTTCAAGAAATATTTCATATAAACTTTACAATTAATGGAGAAATATCTTATTTGCCAACTTGATTTCCATGACGTATAATAACGTCAATAATCTTAAAATCTATCGAACTAGTTAGTCTCTGTCTTGTAGAAGATGGAAATGCCCTTGCCTCAAGAGCAACAGCATTCCACAAAGCAAGTTTTGAAGTGTACTGATTTCCATTTTGCGTAAATGTCTATTTTGCATAAGTGTCCATTTTGATAAGGGCCCAAAGTTTTGCAATTGGGTTTAAATCTGGAGAACGCGGTGGCCATACCATCAAGTTCTTTCCGTAGAAATCCCCCCAAAACAAAAATGTTGTGACAGTACGAGCAGAGTGAAGAGGTGTGTTGTTATGCATGGAGATCAAGTGTTTTAATAAGAAAATATGTATGTTGTCCACCCATGGATGCAAGGGGGTTTTAACATGTCAACATATGATACAAATATAATTTTCACACCATCAGGTAATTTGACAGGACCTGCAAGTTTAACCCCTTATGTTACCAGCCCATACCATAACACCTCCTCACAGTTGTTGACGTCTTAAAACGTTGGTGACGCTCAGTTCTAGAAAGCACATAGTCCTTACTCAAACCATCAAGTCTATCAAGGATTGTTTGGGGCTCGTCGGTGAAAAGAACATCATTCATGTATTTCTCTGCCCATTCATTTTTCAAAAGGTGAAAGGATGCTATTTCAGATGTCACTTGACAGAAGCAATGGAGCGAATGATGTCATTTCCTGTAGTGTTAGGCACTTCCTGGAGGCCCAGCGGCAATCAAAATTGATTTACTTGTTTACCATGGCTTTTTTACGTAGCTGCCGAAACGCCTTTCTCATATCACTCGCAGTTCTGGGAGGTCCGGCATCTTATCGTTTATTTTTTGTGGCGAAATTTCCTGCAGGAAACTTCCTATTGTGTCAATATGACGTTATATTCACTCGGCAATAACATCAGGAGAGCTGCCTTTTGCAGATTTTTTTCTAATAATTTTTTCTCCCTGCTAGTTAGATATTTTCGACGTCCTATTGTAGGGGAATATGCAAAAGCTATTATTGACATTCACCTGAAAATATAAAAAAATTAAATCGGCAAAATGTAAATAAATCAAATAGTGTTACCATAATATATCACGATTTCCCTTAAAGTTTCATGAAAATCTGCTCATGCAAAAATTACAATAAAACTATTATTTTCGTTCTGGATGTAAATACATTAGTAGCCTAGCAATGCCATAGGGGAGACAAGCGAAGCAGCAAAACTGAAGCTGATTGCAGGATACTATATATACAAATGCATGCGAATTTGGGCATATTTTATTGGTTTGAAAATATAAATTGTTTTTACCAATTATCATAAAGTTTGAACCATAGAATAGTATTATAATCTTCAAAATACCTGCAAATTTTTATGCAGTTTCATTCCATAGAATCAAAGATATGAGCATTTCAATATTCAATTTGACGAATAGTATAGATATATCTATATATAGATAAACTACCTTTTTTGACAATTTTATAAGTTCAAAATCTCAACTACTATTGGTCAGAATTTAATAAATCAAGGTTTGTTTGAAAGGTAATGAACTTTGCGACATTTGCCTTTAAGGTCGGACATTAATGAGATCGTCAAGAGCCTGTTTATGACACTTTTTCACAGCCATAAAATGTTTCAGTCATAATTATGTGTTTTCCTATTTTTGCATATTAATTACAAAATATCTGATATTTCCCTAAAACCTCGAGCCTTGATGAAAGTGCGACTAAAGCATGTTACTATAATTTCAAGTAATCTTAAATAACAGCAAGGGGAGACTTGATTCCAAATATTTTTCACATGTTATATCTCCTCTCCTTGGTTTTCATACGTGAAGTAAATCTTACAGTTTATAAGGAGTATTTGATACTGGAGATCTTTATCATCGTACCCTATTTAGATTAATTTAAAAAATAACCATAAATTTAGCCATATTCAACAATATATTTGACTATCAAGCATTCATTTTAAATCAATGGGCTATAAATATTGCTCGTTATAGATGTGCTAAAAGGTCTAGTAGTATATGTTTTATGTATTTTAATAATATTAATTTTCGCGAATTTGTTGTAGTGTTCATGTAAAGATCCAGGTGAAATCTTATAATAACGAACGTTTCTCCAAGATAAAATTTATTAAAATTCAATGAAGTGACAAATCTCCCATATTATTCGGCAATTAGAAAGACACAAGCGCATTTTTTCTTCATGGCACATCAATTCAAAATTGTTTCATGATCAGCAATAACAACTCAATTATGTAATCGGGATTGTGTTCGTGTTTCTTTTAACATAATACGATTATAATTGGCGAATTATTTGAAATGCAAGGTTATATTCGTTTGCCGATTCTAAAAATATCTAAAAAATGAATTTATTGAATGATGCAGACATGCCATAGTGATATGTTGCCATCGCTATAACTACCCCTTACACAAAAAGATCAGAAAAGAAGGACAGATCTTGCTTTACTGATATTGGTGGAACTAAAACAAAACCAATTTGTCTTGCACAAGAGAATATCATAGTGCAACAATAAGAAAACAAAGACTGATTTATTTATACATACACGGAAAAAAATAGACACAAAGAAAGATATTTTTCTAATACTGCTATACGCTTATTAATATTTACAAATAATAATAGTGCTGAAATAACTTAGCGTATGTCATAAAAATTACATATAGCAACAGAGAAGCATGATATGAACAAGTACCTCATCAGAATTATCTGAACTTCTGCAAGGACGAATCATGGGTCAACCTAGATGTGGTTTTCGTCAAGGAAAATGTATTTTCAATACCCTTTCTGCTGTTAATAAAGTGATCCTAAAATTAAAAAGAGAGGACAAAGGGTCCACAAAACCTCATTCAGGTCGCCCGGCCCCCTGAAAAAAAATTGTGTTTCGTGAAAAGAAATATTGAAAAGCATCCTCGGTGCACAACCTCTGACATTGCAACACAAGCTGGTGTCAGTTCGATAACAGCTCTGAGGTATCTTCACAAACTAGGCTACTGTGGTAGAGCTGCGGAAAGGTAACCTCTTCTTCGTCCTGCCAATACCAAATGCAGAAATATTGGGTTCTTGAGTTGGTGGAAATACATGTAACCTTTTGGACGAATGTCATTTTCTCTGATGAGTCACGATTTGCATTATTTCCCAACAGTGTAAAGTTATGGTATGGAGGCTCCCTCAGTAAGAATGTTGCTTAGGAACATGGGTTTTTCTCGGTTATTGTATAGGGGCACAATTTGGAGTGATGGTCGCTCAGTCCTGGTGGCGTGCGAAAGAAACTTCAATTCTGTTAATGTTTCAATATTTTACGAAGGACTCCTCCCTATATTCTCAAGTGAAAAATACACCAAGTAAAATCCATATTTATGGAAGACGGAGCTCCTCGTCCCTCTGCTAGGGCAACCTAACATTGGTTGAGTTAAAATGGGATTAATACACTTCCATGGTCAAGTCACAAATATGGACCCAATTGAAAACCTTTAGGATATATTAAGCCAGAACCTTCACAAAAAATATGAAATACATCTTGAACTTTTAACATTGAGTAAGAGAGTGCAAGAAAGCTCTTAAGATAATATCCGACAACTCATCATTGCCATGCCTAGAAGGGCTCAAGCATTATTAAGAGCAAAGCGAATGTCAACCAAGTATTAGTTGTTACATGTGTGACCATTTATTTTATAATTTGTTTTATAAATCATGTTTATTAAAATAAACTGTTTCTATTGGTGTCTATTCATCTCTGCCATGTCCGTGTACAGTCTAAATGTTTTTTCCGAAGCTACTTTAACCCTTTTATTGCTATTTTGTTCAGTCAACAAAAAATGAATATAGTAGCATAAATAAAGTGGGCATCGGTTCAACCACGCCTTGTATGTATTAGTTCAGTATCTGGGTAGTGGCAAGATTGCAATATCTCTTGTTTACACCCAACATGCCGCCATCTAAAAATAACAATAAGTATTTTTGATCATATGCATAATAATTTAGATCATAAAGGGTTAAACATGGATATGATGATCATTGTCATAAACTCTATCTAACGGTGGTGCATCTATTGCAAGCGTCCGTGCTTGGGTGAAATTAAAAAGTAGGTTTTCTATTTGTATTTATATCGTACACCGTGTTAAAGTCTTCTTGCATCTTCTACTGCACAGGTGAGAACATATTCAAGTCGTTGGAGCCACTCTTTGTAGTTTGTAATGAACTGAGGCCCTGCGGTAGCGAAAAACCGAGTACATTAGCTAGTTATGCGAAAAGAAAATCTGGATTAAGCTGAAAAAAAATTTTTTTTTAAACAAAAAAAAGACGACAAGGATGCACACACAGACACAGCATAGAAAACTACGGTTTTAAAGTTAAGTAAAATAAAATAACGCCACATATTACATGCGTGTCTTCAAACATACATCTAATGTAAGTAACCGTTTATGTCTTTTTTTATTCAATTTTCACCCCAAACAAGGCACAGTGCCACTTTGAAGCAGAAGGCTACTATCAGGGACTTAAGTTGCAGGGGTATTATGAAGGGAAATGAGTAGAAAGATGCTTGTTCACATTACACTTGAACTTCTGCATATCAGTACAGTTGGGAAAGCAAAATCCCGAAAGGGGGTTCCAAAGACCTGCAGTTCTGGGGAAGAAACTCTACTGCAAAGGGATGAGCCTTACTAGCTTGTCGGGTTTGTCGGGGGTAATTACGTCGAGGAGGTACAAGTGTCTGCAGTTCGTCAGAGCATTCACCATTAAAGTATTTGTAGAACAGGCAGAGGGATGCAACATCTCGTCGATGGGACAGAGGCTGAAGCCTAGATGACAGTTCAGGACCTATCAGGTTGGCGACTCTCTTTTGAACCCTGTCTAGTAGCGAGAGACAAGCAACAGATGGACCCGCCCAGATGTGACAACAGTACTCCATACATGGGCGAATGGTGGCCTTATAGAGGTACAGGATACTTTCAGGCGTAAGTAGTTTTCTAGCACGGTAGAGGGATCCAACCTTCCTTGCAGCAGCCTTGGCAATGCTCTCAATGTATCTATTCCAGTTCATATTCCCTATAAACGTTAGGCCGAGGAGTTTAAAAGAAGTACTTTCAGGCAATGTGTTCTTGGCCATTGCTATTGGTGGTAGAGACGGTTTCTTGTAGTTATTGAAGGAAACACGCTTAGTCTTAGCAACA
Organism: Euprymna scolopes; assembly: GCF_053919585.1. Classification (NCBI taxonomy): domain Eukaryota; kingdom Metazoa; phylum Mollusca; class Cephalopoda; order Sepiida; family Sepiolidae; genus Euprymna; species Euprymna scolopes. The sequence goes on along the minus strand of NC_136495.1, from coordinate 30,236,237 downwards.
TTGAATGTGACCATCCATTTTGTCCCCATTCCACTACAGATTGGAGGTCATACTCCAGTGTTTCTGCCATTTCCTTGGATATGTGTTCATTTGTTTTCCCCTCATATCTGTTATAGAGAGTGGTGTCATCGGCAAATATACCCATCTCCGATACACTTTTATCGGGGAGGTCATTTATGAATATCAGGAATAATAGCAGTCCAAGGATAGATCCCTGAGGTACTCCCGCATTTATGTCATTGTTTAGATGTACGACCGTTGAGGACAACTTGGATTTTTCTCTTACTTAAGAAGGATTTAATTACATTATGAATTCTTCCAGTGATTCCATATGATCTAGTTTTCCTTAGAAGACCATCGTACCATACCCTGTCAAAAGCCTTAGATATATCAAGGGCTACCGCTCTACCCTCTCCTGTTTTGTCCAATGAACGGTATATACATTCAGAAACTCCAGTTAAGATATCTGCTGTTGAACGGGCTTGCCTGAATCCATATTGTTTGTCAGTCAGAAGTTTAGAAGCTGTTAGGTGCTGGATTAGGGCTTGATTAACTAAGGACTCAAATATTTTGGCGAAAAGCGGGAGGAGGCTAATGGGGCGATAACTTAGTGGGTCAGTTCTTTCACCAGAAGTCTTGAAGACGAGTACCACAGAAGCGGTTTTCCAGCAGTCGGGAAAGCAAGATTCGTTAAGGCATTTATTGTAAAGTTTGGAGAGAACTGGAGCAACCTCGGCAGAGCATTTTTTTAATAGCACAGCCGGGATGAGATCTGGTCCACATGCTTTTGAGGTGTCTAGGTTTTTTTATAATAGCATGTACCTTAGAAGGGGTGATTTTCAAATCGTCTAGTGTTGCGTCTGTTCGCTAAGGAAAATCAGGGAGGGAGTGGTGTACCGAGTCCAGTGTGGAGTTTGATGCAAACCGACTGGCAAGAAGATTAGCCTTGTCAGTTGCTGTGCTAGCAACCTCATAACTGTTCGATAGTGGGGGAATAGTTGACTGCCCATTATTTACTACGCTGTTGTAGATTTTCCAAAAATCCCGGGTTCCTAATTTCTGTGCTTCGATGCGTTTTCTGGTGGCTTCAGAGTAATCTGTCTTAGCTGTCTCTATCACTCTCTTACAATTATTTCTAGCTTCTATATACTTCTGTTTATTTGAGATGGATTTATGTCGGTTGAATCTGTGGAACGCATGCTGCCTTTGACAAATGGCAGCTGCACAAGCAGAAGTAAACCATTGGGGAGAGTGGGGCTTGCTATAGAATTTCCGTGCAGGGACATATGCTTCAATTGCAGTTTTGAACCATTCAGTGGTCTCATTTGCACACTGTTCCGCTGGAAGAGTAAAGATATTTTGCCTGATGGTTTCCCAATCAGCCTTTTTGTAATACCTCGTTGTTTTGAGTAGTGGGTCTTCAGTTTTAGGGCGAGAATTTAGGCTGATGTCTACCATTATCACAGCGTAATCAGCATTCCCGAGTGGGCTGCGGGCATTTGTTGTACGATCATCGGGAACCGTTGTCAGAAAGAGATCTAGAAGTGAGGCATGTTGATCTTGCTGGTCTGGGAAATGTCGGAAAAGTAACCATCTGGGATAGGGAATGGGATATAAGAAGCTATGTGTTGTGCTACCAGCTACGTATGTGTGATTAGAGAATCCTAGCCAATTACTGTGGTGGACATTGAAGTCACCAAATACATGTACTTGTGCGCTAGTATCGAGGGAGAGTGCTATATCTATGTTGTCTGAGACTTTGTTTATTAGGGTACAGTCTTGGGTTGAGGGGGAGCGGTAGAGAAAATACAAGTAGCTAATATTGTGTTGCATATTTAGTCTGAAGCACATAAAGGTCTGGTCCTCTGATTCTTGTTTTATTTCTCTAGTCAGGGGGAGGGTGTTACGAATATAGACTCCAAGCCCATGGATATGTCTGTCCGAGTCCTTACGGTAGAGTGGAAGATAACCAAGCATTTTAAAGTGGTTAGAGGGAATGGAGGAGTGAAGGTTAGTTTCACTTAATGCTAAGATATCCGGGGTGTTTACAAAGAGAACTGACTCAACATCACCTAAGTTAGTTCTAAGCCCGCGGATATTCGTAAATGCAAGCCTCAAGGGAGGAGGCAGTTTGGTTTTCTTTGAGTTTGGTCCTGGTTAAAACGTAACCTTTGCTTGAGCTGTCATTTCATTTTATTTAAATTAAATGTTTCAGTTAGGGTGAGTGAGTGAGAGGATGCTGGACAAGTGGTTTTTCAGAATACCAGACATGTAATACAAGTAGACCATCATCTTTCCTCACCCACAGGATTGTGGCCTCAGGAAAGCCCACCGGAGATGAGTGCAGGGTCCATTTCCATGCGCGACATGACACTACAAACACCCCCATATTATACAACTGTTGATGGAGCAGCCGCTGTAAGCGCTACCAAAGAGTTAGGGCTCCTGTACTATCAGTCGGAAACAGCAGCCAGGAACTGTCAATCCGGTACCCTCAATCCATTTGGCAAAGCCAGAACAGTCGAACTGCACTGTCATATATGGCACTGGAGCACCCCACTGAGTCCAGTTTAGGGGAATGGGATGTGGCGGGAGCGGGAAAAGCGGCGTTCATTGCCCTAGTCAGGAAATAAGGTCAACCACTGTGTGATTCAACGAGTTCCTGTTAAAGTGGCTCTGCGCCTGGTCAATAGGCAAAGAAGGAGTATGAAGGCCGGGCGATAGACAGAGCCTATCTCCTCCTTAAGCAGTTTAGGTTTGCCAACCGGTGATTTGTTTGAATCACCAGCTCTAGGAAGGTTGTCGTCCAGGACTGAAGAGGCCTCCCTCCCCTAAGTTTAGCTTCAGAGTTTTCCTTCTCCTAGACGGATGACCTGGGAAGATCTACGGGCCCATCAGCTCCGAGAGGGTTCGCCCCGCGCCTGGGTCCTAATCTGCGACCCCGCATGGGTAGTTAATATTAATTGGTTATTTAGATTAATATCTACTGAAAAAATCGGGTATTTAGGTTAACATCTACAGAAAATTTTACTCCTCGAGGTTAAAAACGGACATTACTATGCTTTCCATTTTCATTTTTACTGGGAGAGGGGATAGGTAAAAATTCATGCAGTGGAAGCAACTAAATTTGCAACCGCATTGGATTGAGAGAGACGAGTTAATGTATGGTTAGATATAGTTTTGTAAGTTTAGGAATGTATGGTTAGATATGGTTTAGTAAGTTTATGAATGTATGGTTAGATATGGTTTAGTAAGTTTAGGAATGTATGGTTAGATATGGTTTAGTAAGTTTAGGAATGTATGGTTAGATATTGTTTAGTAAGTTTAGGAATAGGATAAAGTGTTAAAGTATGATTTACTTGCTAATAGAAATGATGATTTGGTGCCCAAACTGAATATTTAATATGACTAAAAGATAAGATATATGCTCAGTATAGATACAAGAGAACATTTGATATAGAGTACAGTTATACCTGATAGATATAGGTTATTGCGTATTCTGTAAGTATAGTTAAATATAGATGCATGGATAAGTAGCATGTTTCATTGTATACGAATGCATGGGAATTTACACAATTTGAGTAAGTTGCCTTCAGACTTCAACGGAGGAGGATGACTTCGCCTTTCTCTTAATATCCGGAAGTTTGCATTTCAATGAGTACCGGTTTAGTTTGTGTAATAATTATTGTCATACTATCTCTTAACAAAGAGATATTAAAGGTTGCTGTTCATTATAGATTACTTTAAATCTATGGATAGGACTATGGCTAGTAAGTATTTACTTAGAAGCTTAGTTATGGATAAGGAGTTATAATCAGGAGCATGCCTAAGAAATCATTAGGTGCTAGTGGGTATCGATTTACGAGTCTGTTAGGGTCAAGGGCGGAGAGCAAGGACCCTCTAAGTTACGTGAATCGGATTAAATCAGTGGCAACTTAGGAAATAGAGAAGTGTGATTTGTTAGTGATCAGGAGAGAGAGAATTTAAGTAAAAAAGAAAAAGGTTTGTCATGCAAAACAGGCAAGGCAGTTATCTTGGAGGTTATCTATAGGATGTACTTAATATATATGTAGCGGTATTTTGCAGTTTTGAGAGGAATTATAGGTACAATAGTTTCGTGATTTATTGTACAAGTCCGTAGTCTAGGTCAGGGAGGAAGCACTTCTAATATTGTAACTGGGTTTATCTAATTTTTAAAAGTAGTTGAATAGAGTATTATGAGGTTTTCTACTTAGCTAAGGGATAGAATGAAAATTTTACGTAATATTCAAAGTGATATAAGGAATTTCATAAGGATTAGATATATGATCACTGGATGTTGAACTGCTCAGGAGAAATTTTTTGTATCTATTCAGAAGGATGTCTTGGGGATATAAGATTTGAGAAATTAAGAGTCCGAGGATACAGAAAGTTGTGAGTTGATGAGGATTAAGTATAGGCGATTATATATAAGAAGAAAAGGTGGTTTAGTTTAGTACGCACGTATTGTACATATTAAGTATACTGCTTCAGTTATAACCTCTATCGTAAACGAAAATCCGTTTGTAATTCGGTTGGCAAATTTGTCAAGAAAGGAAGCGTGTAAGGTTATTGGAAGCGTGTAAGGTTATTGGAATAAAACAGAGCTTATCTAATGTCATGTGTGCATTAAGGTATAAAAGCTTCGTGTGTGTGCGGGTGGGTCGGTAGGTATTTAACATATATCTATAAAAGATGGCCGTTCGGGAAACGAACTATTAATCTCAGTCTAAGTACAAGGTCGTTGACAGCAAATATGTTATACATATGTGACGCACAGACAACGCGCAACGACTTGCATTCCTGGTTATTATTGTTTGCCGGTAGTATAATCTGATTTGAAGCTATATGATTAAGATATTTTGACCTTCCGGAGTATCATGAAGTTAAACACAAGACACATTCTTGTCAAACTTTAAATGACCTTTATCCAATTCCATGTTCCCGTTGCAATACAAATGTTTGTTTACTTTTTACATCTTGGGCTGCAACATCCCAATTTTCTGTAAGACTTTACTCGAACGCTTTATCAACAAGCGAATATCTTGATTACTGATTTTATACACTCGTATGTTGCAATCATTCAAATTGTCAAACGTTGAACAGGCTTCATGTGCACGATATCTATTGTAGGTATTTTTTTTTTGCTGCATGGCTTACTAAATAATAAGCTGTATTAGAGTTATATATAAGTGAGGGAAAGTATTTGGCTAGATTAGGTTGACAAGGGATATCAGTGTTGCATACAAATACAGGTATAGCGGTGTAGGCACAGTTATCAACAAATACACATATAAACAGGCACCAAGCGTAGTTCGTGCAAGTATGTACTATGTCATTCTGTACGTGCCGGTGTATATATCTGCTTATCAATAAATGACACATTTATCGCTTTTTATTTGATAAAACATAAATATTCAGACCCTGCATGGATGTAAACAGGGAGAGAAGGGGAGGTGGCAGGCGTCAAGCTGATTCGTAGTGAGTGTCCTTCCCCGTGGCTCAACTCTTCTAACCATTTCAACTTGTTAGTACGGGGTGACCAAAAAAAACATAGAAAGCAGATCTAGAACATATGCTGTAGAACGGAGAGCAAAAGGCCAAAGACCCTAGTGTTTTGATGTGATATTTTGAATATAATAAACTAGTTATGACCAAAGTTTCATTTAATTACGGACAAAACAAGAAACAAGAAACGGGGCCTAATTACAGGTTGGGCCCGTTTTCTTGGGGTCACCCTGTATATATAAAGATCGCATTCCTTTAGATCATTGTTTATTGTTGTATAACTTTGTCTGGCGCTTACATTTACCTCTTGCGTCATCGGCCAAAATTTAGTCAGCCTTATTTATGCATTGCGTTTCCCGGGAATTGTGCTGTTCAACTATCATTCTTGTTTATTTTCAGCGTTGTGCGACGTGTATTATTCAATATCTGGATCATATAGATATTTTTAAATAAAATAGCATAATTGAACAAGTCGTGCAAAGAGACAGGCGAAAACTGTTTACATCCATGCAGGGTCTGAATATTTATGTTTTAAATCTGAATATAGTAGTCATCGTCACGACATTTTATGGCATGTTAATATATTTATGAAAACCTTTTCCATTTGAGTTCTAACCCTGCATAAACTATGTAATATGGGCTATATTTAGATGAATTTTTTCTACGGAAAAGGGGGTTAAAACAATTCAAGAAAAATGAAGATCACCTCGAATTATAACAGAAGCTATTTCTTTGGAGTCATTCAAATATATGAAGTGCATTTAATAAGTTTCCAGACTTTTTCCACAGAGGCATTATTATTAATAGTACACACAGGAAACTCTAGCCCCCTTTTAAGTAATCTCCTCCAACTGCAATGCACTGTATCGTTCTTAAAACCTCTGGAAAGCTCCATGAAATCCTCTTGTGTGAACGTGTCAATGACCCCCATCACTGCCTGTCTCATCTCCTACATTGTCTCAGAACGACAGCTACTATGATTTTTTTTTAGCTTAGGGAATAACCAAAACTAACAAGAAGCAAGGTGTGGACTATAGAAAGAGTGAGGAACTGTAATTTTGGTCAAATAGTCTTTGAAAACGACAGAGCACTCTTGGGACAAACTTTGCGCAAAACTTCTGCATTTTCGGTTCCTCGCGAATAATTGTGTGTGCAGTTCCCACATTGACATCAAACTGTGCATTATAGATACACGACGGTACTTATCCATGAATTTTTTTATTTGACTGATTAACTCTGCTGCTCTGACATACTTGCTCTTCCCATATGTTTCATCATCCCTCACATATTCTCTGTCGTTGTTGAATCTCTTATGCCACGAAAAACCTAATGCTTGATTGATGCACGATGGTTTAAAAGCAATCTGAAGCATTCAAAACGTGGCATTTTTTCGAAGTTTAGAACATAATTCTATTGCATATCGTTCTTCTAATATGCCCACATATCGAGATGGCATTTTTGCCAGCTGTGACAATCAAACTTTAGTAGAGTGTATTCCAATTTCTGTTCTAGCTCTTCCTTTGAATCTGAAACCATAAAAATTAGCCAGTCATCTCATATGATGTATCGCAATAACATATTGAATTTTCAATTCAGTTTAAATGATTGTACAAAAAAGTCAGAAACTTATTTTAGGCATCTGGCATTTCGTAAGAAATGATATTCGCATAACATTCCGCATGATAATTAAAATATTCTAGTTTTGCGTTGAATTTGATCACTAGCAACTGCACAATAAACAAAACAGATTTGCTAAGTTTTAATTTCATTTTGACGCTTCTTAACTTTAAGCCTAAGATTTAAGACAATTTATTAAATGATAATCATTTGATGAATTTTGATTAAATTGGAATAATTACATCTGGTACCGTTTTATGTTGATTTTATTCAGCATAAGAGGATAACTAATAATTTTTCCTGAAAAGTGACGAGTATTGAACATATATATATATATATATATATATATATATATATATATATATATATATATATATACATACACACATAACTACTTCATTTACTAACATAAATTAATATACGAAAGTATAAATTTATACGTAAACTTTAAGTATTTACTTCAACAGTGCACAATACGTAGGTAGAGCTAGTTAGTAAGTTATAATATATATATGGCGATAAAGCTACTCTGAATAGTCCGCGTTTTATCCACTCTAGGACTCTTCAGCATGAAGAATCCTAGAGTGGATGAAACGCAGAATATTCAGTGTAGCTTAATCGCCATATACATTTTATAACTTACTATATATATATATATATATATATATATATATATATATATATATATAATTGTGTATGTATATAGGTTGATAAAATTGGAAAAAAATTAAATTGCATGTTTCTTATAGGCTTAATTTCCTAATAGTTTTGGATAGATAATATTTGTTGTGGTTTCATTTTCTGTGACGATATAAAGATTGTCTAGTTAGCTAACTCTAGAATAAGCAACATAATTATCTATGTGTAAAAAGATATCAGTGTGTAGATGTAAGCCACACAATTCTAAATATTATCTCCCAGTTTTAATGGTGATTACAAATCCTAATGAAATTGTAATCTTTTAAATTATTCTCTTTTACTGCAATGCCATTGAAAAGTTTGAACTGATTGATAATTTGCAGCATGATAGTTTGCATGCTAATTTTAATTGTCCTATATGCAATGACATTTTTTAGTAAATTGTGTGGATTTAAAAATTCAGTTGGATAATAAACCGCTTCGTCTCTTCCCACAAAAGTATTTATGGACTTCTACATAAATACCTGACTTTGACTGTTCAGCTGAATCATGTTTTTTAAGTTCGATTAATAATATCGATTAGTAATATCGATTAGTAATATCGATTACTCAGCTTACTAGTATTCTCATAATTAATTTGAATATTGGGAAATATAATGTTCTGATTTTTTTAGATGAGCGCTGATTGTTTATATTACTTTTATTGATTGGAACGTTTCGGTCGGATTGTCCTTCGGGTACGTTGTTTGTTATTAGGAAAAGAAAGCAGAAAAGGTTACTGGCACCGTAGATATTTTTGTTTTTCTGCGATCTGATCTCCATTTCTTGGTCGTTTTTCTGCGATCTGATCTCCATTTCTTGGTCGTTTAAATAATAAAAATCGACACAAGGATTATCTCCCTTCCATCGTCGAAATTTTAAGACTGTACAATATTTGTTTTTTCTCCAATCAGAGTCTCTCAAATGTTACTAAATTCCAGGCTTGGTCAGCTGAGTAATTTTTCCTTTTCTTTATGTGCTGTCTCCTTGAGTCGCCTGATTTCCCCCTTTGCATCCCTGTCAATTATTTTGGCCACGTTCCACAAAGAGAAACATGTACCCCTTTCCTTCCATATACATTCAGCTAGTCTTGACTTTTCGACCTCATCCCTATCACGACTTTACAGTGTTCTTTCTAGCCTTATCTTTAGGGGGCGACGATTGTATACTTTTCCGCATTTGCAGGAAATATATTTTAACCAATTCTATTTTTATTCCACTAAATTCCAGACGTTATCAGGCAATGGAATTCGCTCTGAAGTGAGATCAACCGGCACGTTTCCGTTTCCAATTTCCAACAATTAATGATTAAACATTTTTTTTTTGTGATTAAATTTAATGCCTTCATATATCGTCGAAAAGTAGAGTATTTGAGCCAAGAATTTATTTCTGCTGGTATTGACTGAGGGATTACAAGTAATATTTGCCTAAACTCCCCTGCAAACTATATTACTGCATTCTTTAATGGTTAGACATATCCATGCAAATGTGGTAATTATCTATCAAGAGCCTCGAGTGATGTTTTGTGTACCATTGTGCATTCACACCAACCACTAAGTTCGAATTTCTTCAATAAGTTTCGCATGCTGGATGTTTTTGAAATGTTGCATATGCCAGTCCCAAGAAATTGCATTTTTAATAGTAATTTTACAGTAGAATGAACAGTTCATCAACCTTGTAGCAATGTCGCAGCTATAATGGATAATGCAATAGCAAAGACTACGCCATTTTCTGATCGAATGGCTGCAGATGTCAATTTAATTAGGACAGTGTTACCAGTTCCTTCTGGCACATTTAAGAAAAAAGATTTCCCGAACCTCATTATTGCCAGTTTGCATTATTTAGTTGTAAATTTCTTTTTTCTCAAGTGTTAGTTTATACATATTTGATTGCACGTACAACAAGATATCAATTTTGTTGAAATTTTGTTTGCGATGACAAATTAGCGGCAGATCAATTTGATGATGTCTTTTCTAATTGGTTAGAATTTTGCAATTTCCAAGCTCAAATTATTAATTATTATTAATGTCTCATTATAGATTTCTGCTGTGAAATATTTGTGGGTATTTGTATTTTATTGCATCTTTGATTAACAATAACTTTAGCAGCTATTTATATATCTTTGTTATTTATAATTTTTATGTTATTTAGATTTTTTATATTATTTATAATTCATTATATTAAAAAATGCTTTATATTTTTTATAATACTCTGTTATTTATAATTTTATATTATTTATAAATCTTTCTGTCATTTATACATTTTATGTTATTTATATTTCTTTATGTTTTTATAATTCTTTATATTTTTTAAAATTCTTATTTTTTCTATAATTTTTTATCGTATTTATATTATTTTGTTATTTAATTGTTTTTTTTTAGTTTTTTATGATTTTTTAATGTTATTCACATTTTTTATGTTATTTATATTTTTATGCAAGTTATAATCCTTTATGTTATTTATAATTCTTTATGTTTTTTATAATTTTTTAAATAATTTTTTATTATATGTATAATTTGTTTATTTATAATTTTTATTTTATTCATAATTTTTATGTTTTTTTTATGATTTTTTTATAATTTATTATGTTACTTATACTTTTTTATGTTATTCATATTTTTATGTAATTTATAATGCATTATGTTATTTATAATTCTTTATGTTATTTTTAATTTGTTATGATTTTTATAATTTTTTCTTATAAATTTTTCTTATTTATAATTTTTTATGCTACTCATAATTCTTTATGTTCATTATAATTCATTATATTATTTATAATTTTTTATGTTATTCATAATTCTCTATGGTTTTTATAATTCTTCTATAACTCTATATCAGAGTAATGAAATCATGTGGTCAATATGATTACAAGCAATGCATAAATTTTATCAGGGCATGATGTGTTGTACGAATCCGAACAGGTATGATTGGTTACACGCATCTGAACAGGACATCTTATGTTACATGCATCCAAACAAGATAAAACGTTTTAAACGAATCCTAATAGTATATGATATGTCATACGAATTAATAGGATATGATGTGTTACAGGTAAGATATTATATGTTACACGCATTTGATTAAAGCATAGACGCCTGTGTACGTCATTTTCTAATAAATTCAGGGCTTGAAATGCACGTCGAAAATGGCATGTGTTACGACATTGAGAATGTTCAATTGCTAGAACGACATTGGATTACCGAAGTAAGAAATATTCTTGATTCAGATTAATGGTACACAGTTTGATTATTCTGGTTTATTTGAATGTGCCATGTTGTCATCTGACTGTCTGTCTTTTCTCTCTTTAAATACTCTTCTACTAACAGTGCGGACAGAGCAGTGTTTCTGCAAATGAACCAGTTGTACATAACCTGATCAAAATCGTTTGTATAGTAGCCGCTGGACTCAGAGATATTTGTTGCACGTTTAAAGATTTAAAGTAAAGCGATGTTTATTTTATAGATACTACTTAGTGGACAATAGATGGATGTCATTCTATGTATATGAAATTCGTCATACATCTTCATTTTTATTTATGTATTTTCCAGCTTGATATTATGTGATTTCATTAATATGTCTGACTGCATTCCTATCATTTTATTTGTGTTTGCAAGCCAAAAATTGCCTTATCACTGCCTTTATTTACGTATTTACTAATATATTTTATCGACTTAACTGAGCTACAATATTCCAGGGTTATATGCGATTTATAGGCATTTGATAGCAAATGCATATATATGTCATTATTTCGCATTTATGTAGGTGCTAATTTACCTCTATCATATTTTGACATTCTGTATGAAGGATATGTATCAGTTTCCGTATCTCTGTTGAATAGTGATACTCAAAGATATCGCTTAGAAAATTTTCCACATATCATGCATGGTGAATTTGGATTCAATCGACCACAAGATCCATGTATCATATGTTTGGTCAGAAGTTTAGGCAAATCTTTATCAATGGAAACACCATATATTTCAGCGCCTATAACATCGTCGATTTCGTTTGGACTGATTTTGTTTTAGAGTCATGTGTGAGTGTTGTAATCTTTACTTATGCAATTCCATTGAATTCATCAAAAAGCTCAGAAACGAAAACACTTTATGTTTTACCAGAACATCTATTACATATTCCAGATTCTTTATGAAAACACGTGTTGTGAAATCTTGTCCAACCACTAATAATTGGCCAAGAAGTAAAAGTGTGTCTATATCATCCGAAGATGTTGCATGTGAATGTAATGAATTGGTCACGACGCCCATAGTGACGAACATATGTAAATGCATCATGATCGTATTCGTGCACATGACGCGGACTGTCTACATATGAAAATGGCAAAATTGTTATTTTTTCAACGTTGTTCGTATTAACATAATAAGCTTGTTCGGATTTAACGGATAAATAGCAAACGTTCTATTCATATCTACTAAATATTGGTGAAACAATTGGCGGTATTTAAGTTTATGATTGTTTTCAGGTCACGCGAATCACTAATTATATTAATATTACAATGCGCTGTATTTTGTACTTATTTCTTCGCAACTTAAGTTATCATATTAAAATTGACATAATATCCATCGAAACCATCCCACATATGATTAGATATTGTAGGACAGAGTAGCAATTTTTATGAATTCATCATTAAGAACAATATATCTATGTTGAAATTGATCTCCGCATATAACAACTGACACATTATCTATAGTTGGTGCAATGAATCTATCATAGAAGACAAATACGTGTCAATGAAACAGCTGACCGACGTGCAGCCAGCCTTGACGAAACACGATTGCGGGTACAACAATGACGTTCCGTATTTCCAAATCTGCTTCATTCTCAGCAAAATGACCGCAATAGACTTAGAGCCAATAAAAAAGGTAAACGAGAAACAGCAGATCAGCGTCAAAGAGTACTCCATACCCAACAACCACCTGATTGGGATCGCCTTGCATTCCACCCTGTTGATTATTATAGTTTGAAACACCGTGTTGTAGATAATACAAATAGGTACTGTATTGGGGTATAGCATTATTATATAAGCCAAAACAAAATAAAAACAAATATAAACTTACGTAATTTACATGTTTAATAAATTCAAGCAGTAATAATATATATATATATATATACATATATATATATTTATATATATATATTTATATATATATATATATATATATATTACTATTGCCTGAATGTATTAAACTTGTAAATATATATATATATATATACACATATATACACCCATATATATATGTATGAATAAAATATGAATATGAAAAATATGTAAATTTTTTTACATAGGCATCACCACTTATAAAGGCCAAGAGACCACTCGAGGATAAGGGTAAAAGAGTGTACAGTAGAAATTGGACAATATAGTAACCGTTAGTAATGGAGATTCGGTAAATTTGTTAATTTATATGGAACGGCTCATCAAAAACTTGTTTACGTTAGACTTGAAAACAGCCATGTTGTAGCCAGCTAGAAAGCAGAAAAACGGAAGACAATTCCATAGGCGTGCAGTTCTAAGAAAGAAGCTTTGCTCATAGAATCTACGCTTGGGTTGAGGCACAGATAAACAGTGGGGGAAACTAGCGATAGTGTTTCTGCTAGATGGGTGTTTCCTGTGAAAGTTTGGCAAGGGGGGACCATACAATGGAGCTCAGCCGAGCACTTGCCATGAAAATAACGATAAAGCAGAGACAAACTCGAAGCATCTCTTCTGTGAGAAAGATGTTGCAGGGAAGAGAAAAGGACATCCCCCACAAGGCTACGAAGTCTATTTTGAACACTATCAAGGCAGGATAAATCCTTTCTAGCAGCTCTTGCCCAGATGTGGCAACAGTACTCCATCCTTGGACGTACCTAGCTCTTATATAGATAGAGAATTGCATCAGCAGTGAGATATCTACTGGATCGATAGAAGGACACCACCATTTTTCCAGCGGCCTTGGCAACGGATTTTATGTATGTGTTGCATTTTAGATTAGGAATAAAGGTCAAGCCCAGAAGCTTGTCAAAACATGAGACCTGCCAAAGACGAGAAACATTCATTTCAATTGATGTCAGATGGTGATCAGAGCGTTGATGATGTAAAGATAAAAGCTTGGATTTAGATGCATTAAAAGTAATAAGCCACGTCTTTTCCTATTGTACCACTTGCTCAAGATCAGAGGAGAGAGAATTGGAGAGAACTTGGTCGTTTACGGTCTTAGATGTGCTACCATAGATAGTAGTGTCACCAGCATAGATGTCAACGAATGATGTAAGGATGTGATTTGGAAGATCATTAATATTGATCAGGAACAGAGTTGGGCCCATGATGGACCTCTGAGGAACTCCAGCATTAATACTAAGAGCTCTGATTTCTGCCCATCACCACTATTCTTATGAACCTATCAGAGATAAATGATTTAATAATTGAGAAGATATTTCCAGCTATACCGTAGCTGGAGATCTTGTGAAGTAAACCTTTATGCCATACTCTATCAAAAGCCTTTGATATGTCAAGAGAAATTGTCCTAGAAAGGTAGCCTCCGTCAAGAGATTCGCTAATCATATGAGATATAACTGTAAGCACATCTGCTGTAGATCTAGCAGAACGGAAACCATATCGCGTGTCACTAAGAAGGTTATTTTTGCTAAGATGCTTGAATACTTCTGTATTTAACACTGATTCCAGCAACTTACTCGTGACGCACACGAGACTTATTGGCCTATACTGACAGGGAAATGAGCGATCACCTGAATTCTGTAATACGGGGCATACTGATTAGATTTTGCAGAGTGACAGGAAGCAATTCTCCTTAAGACAACGTTTAAACAGTTTTCTTTTAACATGTTTATCCCTTTTCTGTATTTATTTCCTATGTGTTGACGTGTAGGAATACACAGAGTCCTTTGAAAAAAAACGAAAATATTTCTTTCAAAACACATATTTTCGACCGATCCTTCGGTCTTCCTCAGTATATATATATATATATATATATATATATATATATAACTATTTCATTGTATCACATAAATTTATATACGAAAGTATGAATTTATTCGTAAACTTTAAGCATTTACTTAAACAGTGCTCAATACGTAGGTAGAGCATGGTAGTAAGTCATAAACTATATAGGGTGATTAAGCTACACAGGGTATTCCGCGTTTCATCCACGCTCCAATTCATCAGGCTTAATAAATATTTCTGGCCAATTTTTCGATATTTGTCGTCCGAAAGGGTCAAGCTGCAAAACGATACCGATCTCGTGAAAATCCGTCGCCTCTGCCGAAATTTTTAGGCAGGCATACAAACATACATACATACATACATTTAAACAGACAGGCTTGGTTTATATTATAGATGTTCGATGATGTAAACGACAATTAATTGAAACGAAGACAGAACAAAATATCTGACAACAAGAATAACTCCTATAGAAAAAATGATAGTTTGCCTGACAAAATTTATGAATTAATTTAACCAACAAATTTCAGTTATTAACATCCAACAATATTCGTTGTGAAATGTAAAACGTAGTACATCCACCTTTCTTTTAATCAATACTGTGAACTGTGGTTAACATGCTTTTAACAACTCTTTGAAGATTGGACGTGGAATCAGCAGTAGTTTTAACTTGTTTGACGAATTCTTCATACTTGAAAAGTTTTGCTGAACTTAAACATACAACATTGTCCTGGGAAATGGCATAGGGGGCCCGACGATTTCTCCCGTAACCCAACGGCCGTGATGAACGCCCTCCTTGACGTATTTTCCTTCCAAATTGTAGAATATTGCTAGGGTGATCACCCGACCAGTGATGTCCCAGAGACGGTTGTTTCTTTGTAGTACGACCAAGTACCCACTTTGATCTTTGTAGTGGGCGGAGAGAATGGGCCGTACGGTTATACATCTCTCTGAGCCGCGTGTTGCGCCGAGAGAGGGTTATCTCGCGCTTTCGAGCCGCGGCGATCCATTCCGGATGTGGCGTGTAAAGGGTCGGGTGAGAGGGGAGGTAGTCTCGAAGTCGCCTGTGGAGCAGAAGCTGTGCTGGGGATAGACCGATACCCTGTATAGGGGTATTTCTGTATTGTAGGATGGCCCTGGCAGCCTTGTCGTTATGTAAGGACCCTTGTGGTCCTGCGTTACCATCTACAACCCTCTTGGCTGTATTGACAGCTAGCTCCGCTCGATCATTGGATTGTGGATAGGCCACAGATGATAACCTGTGCTTTATAGACCATTTCTCTAGAAACTGCTTGAATAGGAGGGATCACTGCTGAGTTCTTCTGGGGAATCATATGCTTGAAATATCTCTCGACAGATTGAGATGAGCCGAGAGGCGGTTGCCTGCCCTTGGCTTAGGTGGTACAAGATGAGCCAGCCAGTTAATCTGTCAGCGCAAGCAAGGTATCTGTGGTCACAAACGTGGAACAGATCCATGACAATCTGCTGGAACGGCCACTCTGGGGACTGTGTCAATGTAATTGGTTCCCGGGGCTGGCTCGGTGCGATCCTTGTACAAGTCATGCAGTTCTCCCTGGTATTGCGGATGGAGGCATTCATTCCAGGTCAATATATGGATTCGTTTGCTCGGGCTTTCATTCCAATTATGCCCTGATGTGCTGAATGCAGGCAGCGTAGTATATTTCCTCGTTGACCTTTTAGAACGACTA
This sequence comes from Euprymna scolopes, assembly GCF_053919585.1. Classification (NCBI taxonomy): domain Eukaryota; kingdom Metazoa; phylum Mollusca; class Cephalopoda; order Sepiida; family Sepiolidae; genus Euprymna; species Euprymna scolopes. Next base: position 30,219,752 of record NC_136495.1, on the reverse strand, counting down.
TTCTTCTGTCTAAGAGCACCAGATCATCATGGGTGCTGAGGCGGTGCCGTACTTCCCAGTACTCACGGACTTCGGGTGAAGTGAGAGTTCGTGTTTCAGGAAAACCTTGCTGTAAGGTACTTATCAACTTTTGGTACTGTGGGTCATGACGTCCTGCTGCCTTGATGGTGCCTGGTGATGTGATCGCTACGTTGTCATTGTACCCAAATGTTGATATGAGAGCAGTAGATTCAACTATGCTATTGAGGTTCTCGGATTCTGAAGTGTCTGATTTGGAAGGCTGGAAGGGAAATACGTCAATGAGGGCGTTCATCACGGCCGTTGGGTTACGGGAGAAAGCGTCGGCCCCCCTATGCCATTTCCCAGGACAATGTTGTATGTTGAAGTGTGTCTCAGGGTTTTTCCTTCAATCTAAACGGTCGGGGGTTCTGGATCTTGCTTAGATCTCTATCACCAAACAGGCCCTTCAGTGGCTCGTGATTCGTCACCACTATGAGATTAGGGCAACCTATAACAAACACACGGCATTTTTCTAACGCTCATGCGATTGCTGCTGCTTCGCCTTCTATCAGCGCTTACCTGCGCTCTGCGTCAGTGCAAAATCTGCTACCAGCGAATACCAGGTGCCAACCTTCTGTGCAGCATACGGGGGCCTTTTCCATGGTACACGAACAGTGTTTCTGAAGGAGCAGGAAGCCCATTCCTTATTTGCTCCAATCAGGCGCTAGGCAAGTGGTTCGATTCTTGTCAAATGTTGCGACACCCTTACGAACAAGGTCGACAATGGCTTGTTTCGACTGCTTGAATGCATTCTCAGGGTCCTGGTTCCACGTGAAATGTAAGTCATTTTTCACAAGATCGCGGAATAATTGCATTACATGTCCTAGCGAGTATGGCCAGGCTACCTGATTGACAAGCCCAAACCAGGATCTTGCGTCAGTGATGTTTTTTGGTACTGGGAAGTTGGATATTGCGTCTAATATTGATTCCGAGGTGGTTATCCCAGAGGGTGTAATTTGGAGGCCGCCAAATTGCACAACGTCTTTGCAAAATTGAAACTTGTCTTTGTTCAAGATGATTCCATTCTTTGCACAATGTAGCAAGAAATCGGATGTGTGTAGGAATGATTCCTTGATATCCGAGTCGTAGAGTGTCGTCGACAATCTTTATTTTGCGGGGGATATCCTCAATTATTTCGTCAAATCTACGTGTGTAGGCATCTCCAGACGCTAGATACCCCTGGGGGGTTCGGAGATACATGAACCTGTTTTCTGTATCCTGCACTTTATTTTGACTTCTAACGACTGCATAGTCATCGATGGGTTTGGCAATTCCTTATATAATATCCCAACATCAATGCAGGCCGCCTTGCTGAAATAAAGCCGTTGTATCCTTTCACAAATGTAGAGGCCTTGTTTGGTTGTGTGTCCCCCACACTGAACGTCACCGGCAACCAACCCTGACATTCAAGAGTGGGATTCCCGACTGCTCGAAGAGCTTCCCTTGATGGGATCAGGTTGTCTATGGTGAGGCCCATGTGTCTCAAGTGTATTGTGCCACCCAGTCATATAGTGTCACCGCTGTCAGGGAATATCATCATGTTGGTGCTATTATCTTCAGGGATGTTGTTTCTCTTCCTTGGATCCGGATTGGGTGAAAATGGGGTTACCGTTGCCTTTATTTCGGTAACTTGCTCTATTGGTGTGGACGAGTACTTGTCTGTTGCCTGATCAAATGTAATGCGGGCGATCAGGCTGTCCATTGCTGCCTCGTCAAGTTCGGCGCTTTTGACAGTAGCTCTGCGGCGTTCCTTCTTGATCGACCGGCACACTCGGCAAAGTGGTTTGATCTTCCACAATTGCTGCATGTTTGGCCGCATGCTGGGCAAGATAGATGGCGAGGTTTGATCCCCAGGGCCATGTTGACTGTTCCACAACCGCCGCAATGGAGTGTTGACCCCATGTCGTTGTTTTAATTACAATTTGAGGGGGGGGCTAACGCGAGTCTGGGCTCCTTTTAGTGGGGACACGACGCTTCTCTGTTTTTCGATATGTAGACATCCGGAAGGCAGATATGTCCAACGTGTTGCCCATTGTAGTCTGCTCCCGTAGTGCAGACTCAAATGCCTCGGCATGGCAGATATTCTGCTCAAGTGATTTCAGTGAGCCGGTTTTAGCCAGTAGGTCTGTCTGGAGTGCGTCATTTGCTATTCCCCTTATTAGCTGGTCTTTTATGTAAAAGTCGGATAGGTCATAGCTGCAGCAGGGGCAAGAGAAGTCACAATCCAGTGCAGTCGCTCTGAGACGAACCAGGTACTGCTGGATTGATTCACTCTCGCAAGAGTACTTTAGAGATAATCTAATGAGTCAAGAATGTGATGCCGATTAGAATTCTACACTCCCATATACTAATTTTCAAGGTTAGTTTAAGTATAATCTCTATCGAAACCTAGAAAATTTCTAAAATAAAAACTACTATTGCAGGACAAATACCACAATGAATATTGTTGGATGTTAATGACTGACATTTTTTGGTTAAATTAATTCATCAATTTTTTTCAGGCAAATTATCATTTTTTCTATGAGAGCCATTCTCGTCGTCAGATATTTTGTTCTGTTTCCTTTCAATCAATTGTCGTTTACATCATCGAACATCTATAATATAAATAACGCCTGTCTATTTAAATGTATGAATGCATGTATGTTTGTATGCCTGCCTAAAAATTTCGGCAGAGGCGACGGATTTTCACGAGATCTGTGTCGTTTTGAAGCACGACCCTTTCGGACGACAAATATCGAAGAATTGGCCAAAAATATTAATTGCTTATACTCAACTGGGTACTTTTCTACAAGGAGGATCCGCTTTTTGTCGATATATTTTGAAGCCATTCGCTCTTTTCGATTGACTAGCCTTAATTTAAACAGTCGTCACTTTCGGTTCCGGTAATGGACGCAACGGCAAAGGCGTAACGATTTTTTCACGTTCTTTTCCTTCTTCTCGCTTGCATGCCACATTTTTTTTAACACACCACTCCAAACAGCCGGGCAACGCCGGGCACCCAGTCTAGTTAGATATTAATAAATTACTGTGACTCAATTATTTTCTCAGACAGTACAAACTGCTGACTGATTAAACAAACAATTTATTTTTGCTGTTTCATTTTTTCCTAAATGTATTTTTCCTCTTTTATTATTTGTTAAAACATCGAAATGCAGACTATCAATATTTAAAAAAGAAGATTCAGTTAGTAATTCTGCATAGATGTCTGTGTTGGGCATGAAGATTTCATAGTTTAAAAAGATTAACCTGAAGAGGGTCGGGGCTTACATCGGCCAGAATGTTGTTAGAATGAACCCAAAACGAGAACAGATGTCCGAAAAATACAAGCTATCAGTTACTAGTTTACAAAATCTACTTGAGTCTTTTAGTACAGTGCATGGGTATGTCAATTTCGCTCTTCACGTAGCATCTGCCGCCTTATCTCTACATTGAAGAAAATAAGTCATACTTTCCCCTTCTTGAATTCGTTTTCAGAGGATTGTCCTTTACCGAATCTGCATGACTTTGTATCATATTGCCGGTACACTAGTCCTTAGTTAATAAAAACATTTGTTACATTTTGTCGAAAAAAGTCATTACATAGTCTGTACATGAGAGTAAGTAACTACGATGGATGTATTGCATAATTTATTGGCAAGAATTAAGAAAAAAACTGTTTAAAGTAAAATTTATTTAAAAGTAACTTTCTTCTACTAATTTGCAGATTATCAAAAAACGTCACTTAATTTTTAATTAATTTAATTATAGTTTGTTAATGTTATGTTAATTTTTAATTCATAAAAAAGGCATAAGCTTATTAAAAAATATTTTGTACCACGTGAGATTTGAAACTGAGTATTGTTATCGTAAAAACTATTGTCTTTATAATGTGTAGTCTTCCAACTTCCTGTTAACCAATCCCATTTTTTACTTAGCGAATGAATAAAAGCATTTCAAGAGACAGTATATATAATGTATATAGGAAAAACTATGTGATCTGACAGATCTGGCATGAAAAATATTAATACAAGTATATAATATAATGCTATGTAATTTTTAAAGAGACTAAAAATATGAAAAGCTGTAATGTATTTCAAATACGTATGCGTGACGATGCTTCTTATCTTTATATATCACGTTGTCAATTTCTTCCTTAAGTGTATTTTCTCCTAACTCGTACAACTTTCATGTATGAACAAAATACTGTAAATTTGACTTTCTCTGTATATTTAGATAGTTGGTCTTCTAGTTATATCCTTTTAAGATAGATATAACGTTGCTTATTTTTTGCTTACTCTCACACTAAACACAAATACACTAATGATATTTTAATAATTGACTACATACATTACTAAATCAGAACCTCTTCAAAGACCTATGTTTTGAATTTCTGATGAATCTAAACATATTTAACTATTTAAGATTATCATTTCTTCAGTTACTTTTATTACTGATGAGTCGAGCAAAATAAACGCCCTCATAGACATATATAGGCACGTCGAATATATTAATATTGGCACGAACATAATCAGTCGTTAGACAACGTATTTCTCATTGACAACGTAAAGATGGGCCAAGCTCTTATCTGGACCATATTTGTAGCAATCCCCAAAACTATGCCAATGAAACTTTGATATATCAAAAACTAATGATTATTCTGAACTTGTGTTAGCTTGTTATTGTTATAAAAATACCATCTGATCAATACGTCAAAATCAGTAAAAAAAAAATCAGTTTAAATTCTGTCACAATTTCGACCATAACCGAACGAACCAAGGTCATCGTAAATGTCATGTTCACACAAGATGGCGGATTACATTAGTCAAATAATGAGTATACATAATTAACAGAAATGAAAACTTCACTAAATATTTATAGTTTACGTTTTGTGACATTTGTTTGACCTATAACCTAAATCAAATCGGTTCTAAAATAGACCTTCACTAATGATGTAACAAGATTTTGTCATAATTGATTAAAAATGCTGATACACGGCCGTAAACAAACGCAGTGACAAACAAACTCAATCGAAAATATAAACTCCGCCTTAACGCAATTAACAAAGGGAAGATATTTAACAAATTTTTGTTTGTTTTCACTATAACAAGCAGATGTTTAATGTTATAATCAGTTTTCTACGACTATATTACTGCAGTCAGGAACAGCCGCATGACAATATGTAATACATTGTGTGGATTTTCTTTAGCTTGTTATAATAAGCGCACAGCTGAACGCAATCTATGCATGGAAAGAAGGTGACTGCAGAAACTTCCTCGTTAAAGAATTCTCGTCATATTGCATAGCTTTCTATTGATTTTCAGACATGAATTGCGCAATTTGTCTAGCGTAAACACGTTGGAATTTCATGGAAACATGCGATGCTGCAAAGACTCGCAACCAAAATAGTTCAAACTATTTTTATTACTGTCATAACCATTTTCTTTTCATAATTTTTATATCTTTTTTTTAAACAAATGTTATACTAAGAATAGCGATAAATACAGAGGGGCGCTAGAAAAGCAGGGCATTTTAAGTTTACACCTTTTCCGGTTTAAATTAAGCTTTCTTACGATTTTGTTTGTCTAGCTTATTCTATATTCGATTTGCAACATTGTGAGCATCTGCGAGTGTATCATAGTGTTACTCTTTGAAAGTTATCCGTTGTGGATATAAATCATTGTTGGATAAATTTACTGCTTTTCAAGCTGAGCAACCGCACACGGCTGTAAATGGTCAATCAGATGCCGCTCATCGGATTTCTTCTCTATTTATTTGCTTTACCTAAAACATGGTTATGGTTAAACATATTGTGAGAATATAGACACATTGGATTGAAAATAGTTGAAAATATATAAAATAAGCCCAAATAATCAAATAAAAAGCTAGAGGTAATAAACAAAGCCCAGGTAAGAAATTGGTGACTTGATAAGTATCTTGTTGATTGCGGCTAATTAAAAGATTTTCTTTTCAAGTATAAATTAATTCCATCACCGAGTTTTTTTCTGCATTATTAAAATGTATAGAAATATCTTTTAGGAAAACAAAAAATAAGCTCCCGTTGTCAATAAAGTACTTGGAATCGTTAATAAAAGTCAAAATACATACTTTGATTCAATTATATATTCTACAGATAATGAACTTCAATCTATTCCTAGCGTATCCACAAAGCTTCTGTTTTATGTGCCCAATATTTGTATATTCTATCACTGCCCGGTAATAGACTCATTTGGGTACGATATGAAACGTTATTAATAATTCTGGCTAATTCCTCTTTTGCCATTCCCAGGAATTTGACTTCGAGGGCATTTTTATGGAAATAAATAGTCTAGAACTGCATTGATATACATTATATTAGAGATGGTCCCACAAATAAACAGCTAGATAAAAAACGCAGGATCATTCTGAGGCCAATTAGGATCATACTTATTGCTGATTAGACGATCACAAAAGTCCTTGAATAACGATAAAACAAAGACAACTAAACGTAAGCCTAAGTTCATTTATGCTAAACATGGTGGCATCGTGTAAAAGATGGTACATTTTATTAATGATTCATTGAGTGACATATGCTGGAGGTCACTTTGTATTCTAAAAAGGCAAGTTGGTCCCGAAAACAGAGCAATTAGTAAGCTATACAACCCATGTTATAAGAAAGGCCCCATTTTGTTGTAAGTAAGAAAAACATTAAATAAGTAAAAATGAGATTAGATGGACCGAGATTCGAACCTGGTAAGCAAGGTTCGGAAATAGATTCAGGAAGGTATCGCATTGTTCAACTTAAAAAGACATTTTGATTGTTCAATTCTTTTTTATGAAAAATGAATTAAAATAAAGTCAGATAGAAGAACGACCAATAGCAAAGTTAATATGTTGAAAAATAAGTTAGGTCGAAAAATAGGTTAGAGAAAATACATTGTCTGTACAAGTGGTTTGGAAACGTGCCAAACAACGCATGTTTAGGCCACGTGGACCAATAACGTGGCCAGACACACGTATGACGTCATGGAGTAATGAATTCTCAAATTAGTTTGCTAGTTTTAGACATACAGGGTCGAGAGTCGAGTTAGAGACAGGGCTAACATCGTCAGAGAAGGCAGTCCCCTTTGGAAGCGAGGGAGAAAGTTTTAATCATGTAATCGACTTTGAATTCTTGGATGTCATCATCATTGTGACCGGTCGAATGTAATAAAGGAACATCTCATAATTTTGTAACTGCGTCTTCGTGTTGTGATATTCTTCAACAATTAAAGGTAACGTGAAACATCCTTTATATAAACATTGTGTTCACTCATCTTTATAATGAACTCCAAACAATGTGCCCCCCTCTGCATCTAAGTAATGACTGTCCCCTCCTGTGTCATAAGAACGGATAACCCTCCTCTCTAAATATATGTTATAAGAACCACAGACTGTAAAAGGTATAAATGTCTTTCTCACTCCTCTCTCTTCTCCCCCTCATCAATATACATGTCCGCCGTCTCTAGTAAATATGAATGTTCCCATCCGACTCTCTCTAATAATGTCAACCTATGCAACACCCAAACATAAATGATTAAAGTATATCTGTTTTATGGTCGGGTCGTATATACACGTCGTCTATTTAACATGTGTCTGTAACGTTATGATATGTATATAGTGTGTGACATCTAGTGGTGAAAATGTTCTTCTTTTGTTGTATGTATGTGTGGGTATTTCACATAATATAAAACAGTTAATTAACACCAGTCTGTGCAGCGCACAGGAAAAGAACCCACCTCTCTCTATTGTGTTTTCATCTCTTTTCATTATTCAAGTTTATCTCTCTCCGAAAGGAAACAAAACAATAATAGGTTATGAATTCGACATAACTTTCATCTTCATCAAAGCTGTAAGGCGTTATAATTTTCTACATTATGCTTACGTCCCGCTCCTCCTAACTTCCAAAAGCGCGGAGACAATATCTTTTGTGGTAACTTGTACGAATTTTCCCGCCTGACTACAAACTCTAACTAAACTGCACTTCGCTCTAAATCTCATTACTGTATTAACTTACATAACATTAAGATGACCTCGTGCCATCACCAAAATTGCCTCCATTATTTAAGTTCTTAATATCCTTGTTTGTTTTCACATATCATAATAGTTTTATCCTAAAATATGTCTTTCGTCTTAATACATATTTTCTAGACATCAACAAACGATCATTATAATAATCATTCAGATTACTTCACAACCCGGGTCAGTGCTCTATAAAAATAATCGCCACCTTTCTTTATAACGACGGAAATGCAGAACGAATTAATTACATTGTGTGTAAGCTGGAGATGGCACTGGTTTTTCGTACCAAATAGTGTTATGTAGTGCTGTACTCACAAAAATGATAAATTCGTGGTCAAAATAAATTTATTAGTTTTATTTTGACAGTCAGCGTTTGGTTGAGGGCAAAAGAGCAGATGGTAGATTAGTGGCGTCGGTTATATCCACGTATCTCCGTGTTCCAAAGTGAAAAGCCCTAAGTAAAAGCCCAAGATTAAACCCATAACTTCAACTTCCAACGTCACCCCCAGCTAGTAGGTCTTTTTCTCCAACGTTAGGAGTCTACGTGCCAACATCCAAGAGGTTGAAATCCAATTACAGGAGTCATCATTTAGATACCTAAAACAAACTGATACATATTAGATTTGAAACAAACTGGAAGTTCTAACTGATAGACAAACAGCTGGAGTTAAAAAGCCACAGGCATATTCACAATAACGTGTAGTCACACAAGTAGACTAGATATTGTAATTATGGCATCCTTTACTGAGAGTAAACTGGCTCATGAAGCAAACGTTTCATGAAGGTCTATATTTAAAGCAAATTGCTGCATGATACGAAGTGCCTTAAATAAGTTTTCTAATTTTTTTTGTATGAGCACATTTATTGATAGTACACCCATGGAATTCTAATTCCTTTCGAAATAATCTCCTGCGGCTGGAATGCACTTGTTGCACCGTCCAACAATTCTTGGAGGCCCCATGGAAGTCCTTCTGTGTGAGCATGTCAATAACTCTCGTCACACCCCCTTTCATCTCCTCAATTGTCTCAACGACAGCCTTTAACGTTGGCCTTGAGCTTAGGGAATAACCTAAAGTCACAGGGAGCAATTCCCGAACTATAAAGAGAAGTGAGAATCTGAATAGATCAGCTCAATCATCTCCTTACTGTTATGTCAACGTTTTTTCTGGTTTTCTCTGAGAAACCTTGGAAAAAATTTCACGCAAATCATCTTCATATTCAGTTCATAGTGAATAATTATGTGTACAGCTCCCACACTCACATCAAATACTATACGTATTGCCTTTATAAACCCACGACGGTCCTTATTCATACAATTCAAAAATTGGCCGGTTAGCTTTAGTATTTTTACATCCTTACACTTCCTACATCTCTCATCGTTCCTCACATACCCCTTTGCTATCATTGAATCCTTTCTATCACTCTAAACTCGTCTTCGATTGATGCAAGATGGTCCAAAGCACTCTGAAGCATTCCATACGTTTTTGTGCCATTTTTCAAGCTTAAAACAGTTATTCTAAAATGTACTCGCGTGCATATTGCATTTTGGAAATTCACCAGCTTTGGCAATCAGGTTTTAGTAAAGTGTATTACAATTCCTGGTGTAGCTGTCTATTTCAACCTGAAAACAAAAAAGTTGGTCAGGCATTTCATAACTTGTATAGCAATAACATACTGAATTTCCAAGAGTCTTATTGAAGGCACCTATTAGATTTGAAACAGAATAGAATTTTCACATGTAATACAGGGTGACCTCCCAAAAAAACAAAAAACAAAAGCATAATGGAGGCCATCTAGAACATATGCTGTAGAACGGAGAAAAAAAAGGTCAAAGACCCTAGTGTTTTGATGTGATGTTTTGAATATAATAAACTAGTTATGACCAAAGTTTTATTTCATTTGGACAAAACACTAAGAAACGTAGTCTAATTAGAGTTGGCGCCTGTTTTTATTGGGGGGGGCACGCTGTAAATACATCTACAGCTAGTATGGGTGGGAGGAGCCCTACAGAGCGGTTCGTAGCATGAAGAGCATTCTTAGATAGTAGTAAATGCGTGCTGTATTTAGATTTAGCTGGATCTTTTACCATGGTCCTTGGCACGTTTTCAGAATGGAAATAAACCGAGTCTCTATTTTAATATGTTCCCAAGAAATAATTTACGTATCAATATTCCGTTTAACAAGCGCTTAAGCGTCAGTACGCATGTCTGCAGTATTATTTAAATGTCAATATATTTGGTCATTTGCTACTTCCCAAATGCAGCAAGAGGTTACACAATGCTGAAAGATGATGAGATTCGGCTCGATCGATGAAGCTTTATTGCTGAGAACAAAAGTTTACATAGGCCTATCTGTATGCATTACTATGTCTGGGTGCCACAATCAATTGTCACAAAAATCAAAACCTTTTAAGACAGAACATAATGCCTGTGAGAGTTCATCTTTTAAAACCGAATGTTTTATTGTCATTGCATTCCTTAGGTTGCTAGATTGATTGTCAAGATAAACCTCTGCTTCATATGAAATACAATGTAGGGGTACTCATATAACTACCTCACCGTTAAAAATCTATATACTACTTAGTATCATCGAGACTCATTATCATCATGGATCTGAGTAGGTATTATGTTGGTGCAAAAATAATGTCGTTTTTTACGTTCACCTTCATATCAGTATCAAGACGACAGTATTTTTGCACAAACCTAATATTTTTTTAAGCAACTGGACGTACGCTTGGCATTGTTTAAAGCTTGTGTTTAATATTTGCTTGCGACAAAATTCACAAAATATTTAAAGAAATAGTTGCTAAAATTCCATTAAATCTAAACGGTAAGGAAGACATTTTACACGATTAATTTTGCTTCCATTTAAGGTGGAAGCAGTAATATTTCTCACGATTTTTTTTGTTTATCTCTTAAGACCATCACTTGGCAATTCTCCTGCTAGCAACGTAAATAGTTGATTCCTCTGCAGTTTTATGGCATATCAACCATTTTTAGATCTTTAGTAAATAAATGAGAATCATATTAATTAGTAATGGGACGTCTCCAATATTTTTCTCGATTCCGATACAATTACCGATTCTGATTTCGATTCTTTATAAATTTATAAAAATTTAACTATAAAGTTTTTATTTTTCCGGATTTCTGTAAAGCACATGTATAATAGCCATTGAGTTTTCTCAGACTTGTAGTTTAGGGGGGGTGATATATAGATTTTAGCTTTACTGATCGTTTAAAACCAACAGATCTTTATTATTATTCCAGTAGTGGAAGATTTTGTCTAAACCAAAAACAAATAAAAAAATAATTAAAGGAGTCGTTTTGCGCATTGAAAAATATTCACAAATTTTCCCTATTCTGATACCAATCCCTATACCGATTTTCTGATTCCGATTAATCGTCCCAACACTAATAGTTATATATTAATTAGTTTCGTATACATGGTACAAACCACATGCTCCGTTTCTCCATATCTGCGATTTAAGACAAGTACTAATTCTTCGGAGTAGTATTATTTTTACTAATGCAAACTAAGAAATAACACCAAATTTTCTCAACCGCAACACAACTGCATGTAATTAGTTATACTTAACCACTGATTGACGTAAAAAGACGTTTAGTAAATAATTGTGGGAATAATCTTAAAGAGTACGAAAGTTACTTACATCAGAAACGCCCGCGTGTTTCCTTGATTTGTAAAGTCCAGCTACTTAATAAAAAAAAAACTTGCAGACTCACAGCTGATTTTATCTTCAACAGTCACGCGAAAGCAACAGGATTTCTCGCTGTTCGTTTGCTAATTAGATGATCTAGGACTGCATATAAGCAAGCCGTTTGAAGAACGGGTGAGTTGTTTGAAAGGGGTGAGCCGTGCGTAGGTAACGCTTTGAGACGTGATGTATTACTTACTTGCGTCAACACAAAAAAGGCAAATTGGTATCAAGAAAGAATCTGCATTGATTTATCGCAGAAGAAAGCGATATTAATGTTAATACAATATAGGAATAGCTTAGAATGATTAGTTGTGGACTGGTGGTCTTAGGCATAGATGGTGTTGGGTGAATACCTTGCACAAACAAGTCTGAATGCTTTTTAGTTTCATGCACTGAATCGCTATTGATTGAATACAAATCTATTCGTACAGTTTAAAATGAAATGTGGCAAATAGCATTACATATTTAATAAAATTAACCGTCTAGGACGTAACACAGAACATTTCTGAAAACCTGGTCTGGACGAATATAATGTACTTTGACAAATCTACAAAATTATGACAGGACATTTATTTCCATGCTTTTAAATAATTGAAATAAATGTCAATGTAATTCTCATCGATTTATATTTCTATCTCATAATGGATAGAATGACGGCAGCTGTGGTAAAGTGGATATCGACATTGACGCATGACCACGTATACAAAGTTCGAATCATGTTGCTTCCACAACATAGGATCATTATATTTCCAATTTAAGTCTTTGCTCCATTTAGTAATGTGTAATTATAAAATAATAAAAAAAAATACCAAGACAACTAATTCTAAGAAATATTTGTAAAATGCGAGGTGCCTTTATTAAGTTTCCAGACGTTTTCCGTATAGGCACTTTTATTGATAGTACACACATGAAACTCTTGTCCCCTTCGAAGTAATCTCCTTCGGTTGCAATGGACTTGTTGTACCGTTCCAACAACCTCTTGAAAACCTCCATGAAAGTCCTCTCATCACAGCTTCTTTAATCTCCTCAATTGTCTCTTAAGTTCTCCTAGAGCTTAGGAAATAAGAAAACGTTACAGGAGCAAGATCTGAACTATATGATTTCACTTATTTCGACATAACGACTAATGAGGTAATGACGATTTCACCTGCAATACGTTGGAATTTATACTTATTTGAACATGGCATATAAGTAGGTAAAAGACGTATTATATATAATCACAATGCGAAAAAGTTTTCTTAAACAGCGACACCATTTATTATTTTTTTTTGTTTTATTAGCCATTTGGAATATTCCACTTTTCTTTTTATAGATGCCAGCCGAAGCAAATTACGGAAAAGATCCCAAAGGAAGTGTAGGGAAAATTTTGGTGCAACTGCAGTCATGGAGACGGACTGCTAAAGGTGGCATGTGCGAATTCAAAACCCGACCGACGGGACACGAAAAGGCGACAAATCATCAGGTTCGATCACGTCTTACGTTGCATGAATGAGGAAATATAAGGCCGGCAGTGAAGAGATCGGGGGCGAGTTGAATCGAGTAGAGTCAAGTTTAGATCTCAAGAACCGTACTGAACGTGTTATAGCGGAGAATGTTGCCAAGAATCAAGTCCGGGTTTTTTCTATTAGAAGCTATTTCAGCTTTAAATATAGGACCGATACGGCCGAGATGAAATGTGAAATTTTAAATGATTCGCCTCCGAGGTGTGGTGTAAATGAAGAAAAAAGAAACAAGAACGACCGACCGCGTTTTTGTGTGGCTTACCTCGTGTTCATAATGAAGAAGAAAGAAACAAAAATGGCTGCCCTGTTTCTTTATATGCCTACAGGGTGACCATGAGGTATGCAAATGAGATGGTCCTGATTGGAGATAAAAGAGGAGTGATTTGGGGAAGGAAGGCATTCTGAAGTTAGATTGCGAGCAGAGAAGTTGTATTTGTAGAAGAGAAAAGTCGGATTCGGGGAGAGAAAAGCTAAAGTTGCAGAAGTTCGTTTTGGAGTGGAGAGAAGACGCGTCAAGTGGTGACCAGAAAGTGAAAGTTCGGACAGCAGTGTCACGCAAGCGACACGAGGGAGAATTGAATGAGTCGTGTCAAACTGCGAAGGTTGAAGATATGATGAAGTGAGTCGGACTGTTTTTGTCTTTTTGTTTGTTTGTTATTCCCAGTGGGATACGTTGGATTTCTTTAACTATCATCGTCAAATGAACGTGTTAAAATGCGATTCGGACGACATGTGTGAATTAAAGTCGTTGTTTTTCAACGAGGAATTTAAAATGAACTCCTGTTGTGTTCAATAGAAAAAAGGTGTCGTTTTTAAACGAAAATTATTTAATGAAAGTACGATTCGAGTCAGATTTGTTTTTGAGTAAAAAGTCGTCGCTGTTAAAAGAACTAAAAATGCGATTCGGACATATCGTGTACATTAAAGTCGTCGGTTTTAAACGAGAAATTTGAAGTGAAATCCTACTGTGTTTAAAAGAAAAAGTTGTCGTTTCTAAACGAAAATTATCTTATAAAAGTACAATTACAGTAAGATTTTATTGTTTGAGAAAAAAAGTGTTCGCTGTTAAAAGAACTTAAAAGGTGATTCAGACGACTTGTATGTATTTCAAAGTTATTTTTCAATGCGGAATTTACACTAAAATCCAGTGGTGTTGAAAAGAAAAGAAAAGGTCGTTTTTAACCGATAGATTCATTTTATGAAAGTACAGTTCGCGTCAGATTTTATTTTGTTAATGAAGAAAAAAGTCTCTGTTTAAAAAAACTTAAAATGCGATTTGGACGACTTGTTGGCATTAAATTCGTTGTTTTTAACTGAGGAATTTAAAATGAAATACTGTTGTGTTAAAGAAAAAATGTGTCGTTTTTAAACGAAAATTATTTTATGAAAGTACAATTCAAGTTGGATTTTATTGTGTTTGAAAAAAGTGGTCGCTGTTAAAATAACTTAAAATGTGATTCAAACGAATTGTATGTATTTAAAAGTCATTTTCCAATGCAGAATTTAAAAAGAAATTGGGTTGTGCTGACAAAAAAGGGTGTCGTTTTTTGAACAAAAGAGTTATTCTGTTGAGAGTACAATTTAAGTCGGATTATTTTGGTTTGTTTTGGAAAAAAGTCGTCGCTGTAAAAAGAACTTACAACTCGATTCAACCGACTTGTAAAGTCGTTTTTACATGATAAATTTAAAAATTAATTTCTATGTGTCTGGCCGTGGTATAGCTGTGTCAAGTCGAGTATTGTGGGCTAGCTGTGTCTAGCCGAGTATGGAGGGCTAGCTGTGTCTAGCCGAGTACGGAGGGCTAGCTGTGTCTAGCCGAGTATGAAGGGCTTGCTGTGTCTGGCCGGGTATCCTGGGAGAGCTGTGTCTAACCGAGTATGGAGGACTAGCTGTGTCTAGCCGAGTATGGAGGGCTAGCTGTGTCTAGCCGAGTATGGAGGGTTAGCTGTGTCTAGCCGAGTATCGTGGGCTAGCTGTGTCTAGCCGAGTATGGAAGGCTAGCTGTGTCTGGCCGAGTATCGTGGGCTAGCTGTGTTTGACCGAGTATGGAAGGCTACCTGTGTCTAGCCGAGTATATAGGGCTAGTTGTACCTGGCTAAGTATCGTAGTCAAGCTGTTTCTAGCCGAGTATGGAGTGCAAGCTGTGTCTAGCCGAATATGGAGGGCTAGTTGTGTATAGCCGAGTATGGAGGGCTTGTTGTGTATAGCCGAGTATGGTGGGCTAGCTGTATCTGGCCGAGTATGGAGGGCTAGCTTTGTCTAGCTGAGTATCGTGGGCTAGCTGTGTCTGACCAAGTATGGAGGGCTAGCTGTTTCTAGCTAAGTATGGAGGGCAAGCTCTGTCCAGCCGAGTATGGAGGACTAGCTGTGTCTAGCCGAGTATGGAGGGCTAGTTATGTCTAGCGGAGTAGGGTGGTCTAGCTGTATCTGGCCGGGTATCGTGGGCTAGCTGTGTCTGGCCGTATGAAGGGCTAGCTGTGTCTAGCCGAGTATAGAGTGCTAGCTTTGTCTAGCCGAGTATCGTGGGCTAGCTGTGTCTAGCCGAGTATGGAGGGCTAGCTGTGTCTAGCCGAGTATGAAGGGCTTGCTGTGTCTGGCCGGGTATCCTGAGAGAGCTGTGTCTGGCCGAGTATGGAGGACTAGCTGTGTCTAGCCGAGTATGGAGGGCTAGCTGTGTCTAGCCGAGTATGGAGGGTTAGCTGTGTCTAGCCGAGTATCGTGGGCTAGCTGTGTCTAGCCGAGTATGGAAGGCTAGCTGTGTCTGGCCGAGTATCGTGGGCTAGCTGTGTCTGACCGAGTATGGAAGGCTACCTGTGTCTAGCCGAGTATGGAGGGCTAGCTGTACCTGGCTGAGTATCGTGGTCTAGCTGTTTCTAGCCGAATATGGAGTGCAAGCTGTGTCTAGCCGAATATGGAGGGCTAGCTGTGTCTAGCCGAGTATGGAGGGCTAGTTGTGTATAGCCGAGTATGGTGGGCTAGCTGTATCTGGCCGAGTATGGAGGGCTAGCTTTGTCTAGCTGAGTATCGTGGGCAAGTATGGAGGGCTAGCTTTTTCTAGATAAGTATGGAGGGCAAGCTGTGTCCAGCCGAGTATGGAGGACTAGCTGTGTCTAGCAGAGTATGGAGGGCTACCTGTGTCTAGCGGAGTAGTGTGGTCTAGCTGTATCTGGCCGGGTATCGTGGGCTAGCTGTGTCTGGCCGTATGAAGGGCTAGCTGTGTCTAGCCGAGTACGGAGTGCTAGGTTTGTCTAGCCGAGTATCGTGGGCTAGCTGTGTCTAGCCGAGTATGGAGGGCTAGCTTTGTCTTGCCGAGTGTGGAGGGCTAGCTGGGTCTGGCCGAGTATCGTGGGCTAGCTGTGTCTAGCCGAGTATGGTGAGCTACTTTTATCTGGCCGAGTATCCTGAGCGAGCTGTGTCTGGCCGAGTATGGAGCGCTAGCTGTCTGTAGCCGAGTATGGAGGATTAGCTGAGTGTGGCCGAGTATGGAGGGCTATCTGTGTCTAGCCGACTATGGAGGGCTAGCTGTGTCTAGCCGAGTATGAAGGGCTTGCTGTGTCTGGCCGAGTATCCCGGGCGAGCTGTGTCTAGCCGAGTATGGAGGGCTAGCTGTGTCTATCCGAGTATGGAGGGATAGCTGTGTCTATCCGAGTATGGAGGGCAAGCTGTGTCTAGCCGAGTATGGAGGGTTAGCTGTGTCTAGCTGAGTATCGTGGGCTAACTGTGTCTAGCCGAGTATGGAGGGCTAGCTTTGTCTGGCCGAGTATCCTGGGCTAGCTGTGTCTGACCGAGTATGGAAGGCTACCTGTGTCTAGCCGAGTATGGAGGGCTAGCTATATCTGGCCAAGAATCGTGGGCTAGCTGTTTCTAGCCGTGTATGGAGTGCTAGCTGTGTGTACCCGGATATGGAGGGCTAGCTGTGTCTAGCCGAGTATAGAGGGCTAGTTGTGTCGAGCCGAGTATGGAGGGCTAGCGGTATCTGGCCGAGTATTGAGGGATAGCTGTGTCTAGCTGAGTATTGTGGGCTATCTATGTCTGACCATGTATTGAGGGCTCGCTTTTTCTAGCTAAGTATGGAGGGCTAGCTGTGTCCAGCCGAGTATGGAGGGCTAGCTGTGTCCAGCCGAGTATGGAGGGCTAGTTGTGTCTAGCCGAGTAGTGTGGTCTAGCTGTATCTGGCCAGGTATCGTGGGCTAGCTGTGTCTAGCCGAGTATGGAGGGCTAGCTGTCTCTAGCCTAGTATGGAGGGCTAGCTGTGTCTAGCGGAGGATGGAGTGCTAGCTGTGTCTGGTCGAGTATAAAGGGCTAGCTGTGTCTAGCCGAGTATGGAGGGCTAGCTGTGTCTAGCCGAGTATGAAGGGCTTGCTGTGTCTCGCCGAGTATCCTGGGCGAGCTGTGTCTGGCTGAGTATGGAGGGCTAGCTGTGTCTATCCGAGTATGGAGGGCTAGCTGTGTCTATCCGAGTATTGAGGGCTAGCTGTGTCTAGCCCAGTATTGAGGGTTAGCTGTGTCTAGCTGAGTATCGTGGGCTAACTGTGTCTATCCGAGTATGGGGGCTAGCTGTGTCTATCCGAGTATGAAGGGCTTGCTGTGTCTGGCCGAGTATCCTGGGAGAGCTGTGTCTGGCCGAGTATGGAGGACTAGCTGTGTCTAGCCGAGTATGGAGGGCAAGCTGTGTCTAGCCGAGTATGGAGGGTTAGCTGTGTCTAGCCGAGTATCGTGTGCTAGCTGTGTCTAGCCGAGTATGGAAGGCTAGCATTGTCTGGCCGAGTATCGTGGGCTAGCTGTGTCTGACCGAGTATGGATGGCTACCTGTGTCTAGCTGAGTATGGAGGGCAAGCTGTACCTGTCTAAGTCTCGTGGTCTTGCTGTTTTATGCCGAGTATGGAGTGCAAGCTGTGTTTAGCCGAATATGGAGGGCTAGCTGTGTCTAGCCAAGTATGGAGGGCTAGTTGTGTATAGCCGAGTATGGTGGGCTAGCTGTATCTGGCCGAGTATGGAGGGCTAGCTTTGTCTAGCTGAGTATCGTGGGCAAGCTGTGTCTGACCAAGTATGGAGGGCTAGCTTTTTCTAGCTAAGTATGGAGGGCAAGCTGTGTCCAGCCGAGTATGGAGGACTACCTGTGTGTAGCCGAGTATGGAGGGCTAGTTGTGTCTAGTGGAGTAATGTGGTCTAGCTGTATCTGGCCGGGTATCGTGGGCTAGCCTTGTCTGGCCGTATGAAGGGCTAGCTGTGTCTAGCCGAGTATAGAGGGCTAGCTTCGTCTAGCCGAGTATCGTGGGCTAGCTCTGTCTAGCCGAGTATGGAGGGCTAGCTGTGTCTAGCCGAGTATGGAGGGCTTGCTGGGTCTGGCCGAGTATCGTGGGCTAGCTGTGTCTAGCCGAGTATGGTGGGCTACCTGTATCTGGTCGAATATCCTGAGCGAGCTGTGTCTGGCCGAGTATGGAGCGCTAGCTTTCTCTAGCCGAGTATGGAGGGCTAGCTGAGTCTGGCCGAGTATGGAGGGCTATCTGTGTCTAACCGAGTATGGAGTGCTAGCTTTGTCTAGCCGAGTATCGTGGGCTAGCTGTGTCTAGCCGTGTATGGGGGTCGAGCTGTCTCATGCCTAGTATGGAGGGATAGCTGTGTCTAGCCGAGTATTAAGGGCTAGCTGTGTCTAGCCGAGTATGGAGGGGTAGCTGTGTCTATCCGAGTATGGAGGGCTAGCTGTGTCTATCCGAGTATGGAGGGCTAGCTGTGTCTAGCCGAGTATGGAGGGTTAGCTGTGTCTAGCTTAATATCGTGGGCTAACTGTGTCTAGCCGAGTATGGAGGGCTAGCTGTGTCTGGCCGAGTATCGTGGGCTAGCTGTGTCTGACCGAGTATGGAAGGCTACCTGTGTCTAGCCGAGTATGGAGGGCTAGCTGTATCTGGCCAAGTATCGTGGGCTAGCTGTTTCTAGCCGTGTATGGAGTGCTAGCTGTGTCTAGCCGGATATGGAGGGCTAGCTGTGTCTAGCCGAGTATGGAGGGCTAGTTGTGTCTAGCCGAGTATGGAGGGCTAGCTGTATCTGGCCGAGTATTGAGGGATAGCTGTGTCTAGCTGAGTATTGTGGGCTATCTGTGTCTGACCATGTATGGAGGGCTCGCTTTTTCTAGCTAAGTACGGAGGGCTAGCTGTGTCCAGCCGAGTATGGAGGGCTAGCTGTGTCTAGCCGAGTAGTGTGGTCTAGCTGTATCTGTCCGGGTATCGTGGGCTAGCTGTGTCTAGCCGTGTATGGAGGGCTAGCTGTCTCTAGCCGAGTATGGAGGGCTAGCTGGGTCTGGCCGAGTATGAAGAGCTAGCCGTGTCCAGCCGAGTAGTGAGGGCTAGTTGTGTCCTGTCCGTGTAGGCCCAATTTTTAAAGGAGTATCGAAAAAGACAGATACTACTTATCTACCCAGTTTTTCGTCGGGTATTTAGGTATGTACAGAAACATTTCACTCCTCGAGCGTGGTTAAAAAAGGACATTACTATGCTTTCAATTTTCATTTTTACTGGGAGAGGGTATAGGTAAAAATTCATGTAGTGGAAGCAACTAAATTTAATTGCTGGCCAAGTATCGTGGGCTAGCTGTGTCTAGCCGAGTATGGAGGGCTAGCTGTGTCTAGCCGAGTATGGAGGGCTAGCTGTGTCTAGCCGAGTATTGAGGGCTAGCTGTGTTTAGCCGAGTATGGAGGGCTAGCTGTGTCTAGCCGAGTATGGAGTGCTAGCTGTGTCTGTTCGAGTATGAAGGGCTAGTTGTGTCTATCTGAGTATGAAGGGCTTGCTATGTCCAGCCGAGTATCGTTGGCTAGATGTGTCTAGTCGAGTATGTTGGGCAGCTATGTGTAGCCGAGTATGGATGGCTAGCTGTGTCAAGCCTAGTATGGAGGGATAGCTCTGTCTGGCCGAGTATGGAGGGCTAGCTGTGTCTGGTCGAGTATCGTGGGCTAGCTATGTCTAGCCGAGTATGTATGGCTAGCTGTGTCTAGCGGATTATGGAGAGCTAGCTGTGTCTAGCCAAGTATGGAGAGTTAGCTGTGTCTAGCCGAGTATAGAGGGCTAGCTTTCTAGCCGAGTATGGAGGGCTAGCTGTGTCTAGCCGAGTATCGTGGGCTAGCTGTGTCTAGCCGAGTATCATGGGCTAGCTGTGTCTAGCCGAGTATGGAGGGCTAGCTGTGTCTAGCCGAGTATGGAGGGCTAGCTGTGTCTAGCCTAGTATCGTTGGCTAGCTGTGTCTAGCCGAGTATCGTGGGCTAACTGTGTCTTGCCGAGTATGGAGGGCTAGCTGTGTCTAGCCGACTATGGAGGGCTAGCTGTGTCTAGCCGTGTAGGGCCACTTTTTAAAGGAGTATCGACAAAGACAGATACTACTTCTCTACCCAGTTTTTAATCATGAGATCAGGTTGGAGTGTAGTGAAAAAATTTTTGTGTCTGCAGTCATAGAGGCGGAATGCTTAGGATGGCATGTGCGAATTCGAAACCCGACAGACGCGATACGAAAAGGCGACAAATCATCAGGTTCGATCACGTCTTAATTTGCATGAATGAGACAATATAAGGCCGGCAGTAAAGAGGTCGGGGGCGAGTTGAATCGAGTTGAGTCCAGTTGAGATATCGAGAATCGAACTGAACGTGTTATAGCGGAGAATGTTGCCAAGAATCCAGTCCGGGTTTGTTTTTCTATTAAAATAGGTAAAAAGCAAAAGAAAGAATTTGTCCATGACATGGATCAACTACAAAAATGCATACGACAGGATCCTTCAAGCATGGATAATAGAATGCTTAAAATGCATAAAATACGAAGCAGGGTAATCAACGTGATTGAAAATGCGATGAGTGCATGTAGACTGGAATTGACAGCTGATGGACAACACATAACAGAAATCAACATTCAAAAAGGCATCTTCCAAGGAGATTCACTATAACCATTATTGTACATCATAGCTATGATGCTTCTGAACAATATACTGAGAAGGTGGCAAGCCGAATACAAGATCCCTTACACGGAGGAAAAAATGAGCCACCTGATGTATATGCGCGATATGAAATTTTTCGCAAGAACCGAAAATGAACTAGAGACAAGCATAAATACTACCAGGATCTTCAGTTAGGATATCAAAATGAAGTTTGCTATGGAAAAGTGCGCACTACTAGTTATCAGAAAGGAGAATCTAGAGACGTCAAAAAGCATGGAAATACGCAACCAAGCGGAGATGAGAGCACTTGGGGAACAAGCGCATATAATAAACTAGTAGTTCTGGAAGCAGACATCATCAAAGCAACAGAAATGAAAGAGAATTGGAAAAAAATACCTCAGGAGAACAAGAAAACTTCTTGAAACTAAATTATATTGAAGATACCTAATAAAAGGTAAATATACATGGGCAGTATTACTAGCAAGATACTCTGAATCGTTCATAGGGTTGACTATAGAAGAACTGAGACAACTCGATCAGAAGATCAGGAAACTCATAATAATGCACAACGCACTACGCCCAAAGGACGATGTTGACCGACTTACGTGAAAAGGTAAGACGACCAGAGGGGACTTGTTAATATAGAAGACTTTGTGAATGAGATAAAAATAAGAACTAGAAAAATATATAATGCAAAACACTGAAAGAAAAATTATGGCAGCAAGAGCCACGGAAAGAAATCAGCAAAACAGAAAATAGAGAGGCAAGGAATAAGACAAGAAAAGAAAAATGGGAAGAGAAACAACTACACGGAAGTATGAAAAAGATGAGAATAAATAAAATACTTTGGCATGGATGCGAAAAGGACAGGTAAACTGAGAGACTGAATCCCTAATAACTGCAGCAGACGATAACTCGATAAGAACCAACCACATCAAAGCAAAGATCGACATGCCGCAAGAAAACAACAAATGAAGACTCTGTGGATAAAGAGACGATACGATGAACCATATAGTAAGCGAATGTATCAAACTAGCCCAAAATAAACAGGCACAAGCAAGTAGGAAGGGTAGTACACTGGAAATTTTGCAAATAACTGCATCTCGAATGCACACACAAATGGTACAAACAAAATCCAACAACACCAATTGAAAACGAGGATCACAAAATCCTATGAGACATGGACATACAAACTGATAAATCCATCCAAGCAAGAAGACCGGATGTCGTATTAATAAATAACCGTAGATTTTGCTGTTCCAGCTGACCACAGGGTTAATATAAAAGAAGCGGAGTAAATATAGTTATCCAGAGAGCTGAAAGGGACATGGAAGATGAAGAAAATCAAAATAATACCTAGGAGCACTGGGAACAAACCCCCAAAACTTTGAAAAAAGAATTGGAGAAATTGGAATCATAGGAATAACTGGAAAAATACAACGAACAACAATCATAAAAACAGCTGAAATATTAAGTAAAATCCTTGAATGTGGAAAGTAACTCAAAGGAGCAACAAGCGCAGGCCAGACAAACTGCTGCAAAGGCAACATATGAAACACTACATGGAATCAAGAACACTGAAATCACATATCTATAAGTTCTCTAACCCAACCCTACACTCATTGCGACATCACTGTACCCCAAAACTTTATTTGGATATCCTGGCTGAAGATCCTGGTGGTATTTATTTATGTCTATAGTTCATTTTGGTCATTGTGAAGAGTTTCAGATCGTTCATGTACATCAGATGGTTAATTTTTTTCCTCCGTGTTATAGAACTTGTATCTGGCTTGGCACTTTCTCAGTATATTGTTCAGGGGCATCATGGCTATGATGAACAGTAATGGTGATTGTAGATCTTCTTGGAAGATGCCTTTTTGTATATTAATTTCTGTTATGTGTTGCCTATCAGCTATCAATTCTAGTCTCCATGTTCTCATCGCTTTTTCAACCACATTGATAATCCTGTTTGGCATTTTATATATTTTAAAACATTCTATTATCCATGCTTGAGGGATCCTGTCGTACGCATTTTTGTAGTCGATCCATGCCATGACAAAAATGTTTCTTCTTTATTTTACCTTCTTTAGGATCTTTTGGTCCGTATATAGCAAATCATGTGTTTTTTTTTTTTCGTTTCTGGTACCCTTTCTGTTGCTCGGGGATAAGTTTCATTTCATTCCGACAAAACAGTAAGAAACGGGGCCGAATTAGAGCGGGGGTTCGTTTTTTATGGGCCACCTGTAGTATTAGTAGTGTTACCTTAATGTTCTTCATTTTCCAGATCCCTTTAAGCTCTCTGGCCATTTTCGTGTCTTTGCTCCGCATCTCCGTGTCCTTAATATTCACTCTATGGTATTCTGCAACTGCCAAATCTACCATTTGGCAGGTCTTTTCTTTTTTGTTAACTATTATGATATGCGGTTTTCTTGCTTGGAGGGGTTTATCCGTTTGTAAATCCATGTCCCATAGGATCTTGTGATATTCATTTTCCAGTACTTCTGCCGGTTTGTGTTTGTATCATTTGTCTAAGTGTTCAAAATACAACCGTCTGCATAATTTCCACCTTCCTAAATTGATCGTGTCTATTTTTATATTATGTTTGGGTTACTTTGTTGCATTCACTTATCATATAGGTTATTGTTTCGTCTTTTTGTCCATAGAGTCTGCATTTGCTGTTTTCTTGGGTCTTGTCGATCCTTTCCTTAAAGTGGTTGTTTCTAATCGCGTTATCTTATGCGACTGTTATTAGGGATTCTGTTTCCCTGTTTAGGTTGTCTTTTTGTAGCAATTTCCAGGTGTTTTCATGAGTTTCATCTATTGTAAATCCTTATGAATCGTCCAGGTAGCTGTTTCTCTGGCAATGTTTCTTTCTTCCGTCGCCTCGTTTATTTTTTTATTTTGTTTGTTTCTTGTAAACTGTTTTTGACTCCAAGTAGGGGGCAGATATTTATTTGCTGTGCACCGAAACAAGATGTGGCCCAAGGCCGGAAGGTGCAGGACAGGCGAGCTCCCCTGAAGAATGGGAACTCTCGCCTCAACAAAAATTGCCTGGGCACCCCGTCGGCATTCCCCGGTAGAGGCGCCTCAGGCGACAAGCAATTAACTTGCCCCACTGAAAGGCCCGGTGGCAAGGCCTGGGAGGGTACACTCACCCGTCGGACTGAGTGTCAAGAACGGATCCTTGATGAGTACGACTACCCTGTTTCCCTGCAGCCGAAGCCGCTAGGAGACCTCCCCCAGCAAAGGACTAGGGGGTATGAGACCAATGAATTCGCCAATCGTTTTTATAACCACCGGATGTGCTAAATAACCAATGAAACCCTTCCACAGTTACTATAAAAATTGTCGAATTTTGGATTCAATCAGTTCCCCGTTAACTACGGCACGGACCGCATTTGATTCTTGGTCGCCATCTTGGTTACTGCCAATTACACTCAGGATCTGATCTGAACTACGCCGCCATCTTTGTTCAACATAATGTCTCAACACTTTACGTTTCTTCTGTGCCTCTTGCTGCAGTAATTATTCTTTCGATGTTCTGCATCATAATACATATTTTTGTAAATCTTTCTTGTGTTACCAGAGGGGATGGGGAATTGGTGCCCGCGTTTATCCGGCTTTGCCCAACTTAGCCTGGCTTTTACCGGTCGTAAAATACGCTTTTACATGATATTTTAATTCATCCAGATTACGTATATATTATTATAGGAGAGTGATTCCAAAAGTAAAAATATATCTGGGTGCCATCAACTAGAATCGAAATCGAAAGTAAAACTGTAGCATTCAAAGATGCTGATGTTACCACTGTACCAACGTGACATGCATATGGACTGATTCAAAATGAAAAATGAAAAATAAACTAATATGAATGTATAAAATGTATAACGATTTTATCAATGTTGATCCATTTTTGACCTTTTATAAACACTCTTAACGGGCTAAAGATTAATAAAAGAACCGTCTGTAAATAATCAAATCATTTGAGGCCACCAGCGCCGCTCTGTAACTTTTAGTTTCGGTAGAGATAGAGTTTGAACATATGGAGACAGACAGACTGACAGACAAACATATGACCTTTTATATATAAGATTTACACAGTATTCTATACAAACCAGTCCTCCTCTTCCGCCTTTTCTTTTTCAGATATAGTTGGTCAGTATCATCTTTTTGTCTAGTGCATTCTTCTTCTTCTTCCTCTTATTATTATTATTATTATTATTATTATTATTATTATTATTATTATTATTTTCTTTTTAGACTAACGTAGCATTGATGACTTTTCGAAAACATGATGGACACACAAACAATAAACAAACAAAAAAAGCTTTTTAAACTAAAAATAAAAACAGCACTCATTTGTTGCCGCGGTCGATTTTGAGACGAGAGATGCCAGTGGCACAAGAGATTAAAAAATGGCCACCGCTGTCATACTAATACCGTCAAAAACAAACAGAAAAAAATGAATAGTCAGCCTCGATACATGAGTTGTCTGTATGTGTATGCTTGTCTGGACTCTATTCCGGAAATAGTTTTCTTGATGTGCTTGGTAGTTACTAGGTAATGAGAATTACTGGAGTTTCCAGCAAATACTGGCTATTTGGCATGTCAGTTGCGTAGTCCGCTTGCATTATATATGTTCGTCAGCACAACGTGATTCATTCTGCAATTAAAATAATTTTACTATGAGATTAAACTTACAAGTAACCAAATGGTATTCATGCAGAAAAATGTGTACGGAATTCCTTTAAAATTAAGAACGCACATTTTTGGTTCAAAACATTAGTGTTAAATATTATAGAAGACTGAAATCCTGTGAGTAATTGTACCCTTTACCGATATATATACACATACATACATATATATATATATATATATATATATATATATATATATATATATATAAATAGATAGATAGATAGATAGATATAGATATAGATATATATATATATAGAGAGAGAGGTGCTAGTCTAGTCACACTGATGAGTATTGATACAATGAAACTACTGTATATGAATGACTATATACTTTTGAGCCCCCTCTTTTTGTAGATCGTGGTTGTAAATGTATCTCACCCGCTATTTAATTGACAATAAAGTGAGGCTCGCTCTTTCTTTGTAAATAAAATAAAGCAGCTCCAGCTCTTTAAAAGCAGTGGCCGAATGTTTATTTAAATAGATATTTGTTGAAGTAATTTGAGAGCACTGATCCCATGGGCCGCTGGGTGGAAATGCCGACTATGAACGCGATGGTTGTAAGTTCAATCACCGGCTAGAGAAAGGTCTAGACGCACTGATGAGTTATGATACAACGGAACAGTACTGTATGTAAATGACTATATATATATATATATATATATATATATATATATATATATATATATATATATGCACACACACATATTATATATATATATATATATATATATATATATATATATATATATATATATATATATCAGCCCAAAAGAAAGTTCCTGCAGTTTTTTACTATATAATTTATATTAATATATCTCGATTCAAACAAACATTTCTAGATCGAAATAAGCACCATTAGAATCAACACGTTTTGCCAACGCAAAACAACTGTATTTATACCAGTAACGTAAAAATCCTGCGTTCTGGAGACGGTGAAGTTGTTGAAAGCGTTTTACATAGTGCTTAGGTTTTTGAAGCACGCAGACAGTTGTCGAGATGCTTTAAAAAGGGGTAGTCGGTGGGTGAGAGGTCTAGAGAATATTACATATGAGGCTAAGTTTCGTCGCCCAATTCCTTCAACTTCGACAAGGTTGTTTTAGCAACGTGCAGTCAGGAGTTGTCGTGGAAGAAAATTTAGCTATTTCTGTTGACCAATGCTGTGTGTTGTTGGCTATGTTTCTGATGCATTTCATCAATTTATTGCCAGCATTTCTCCGCCGTAATTTTTTTCGCCTGAATTAAAAAACTTTAATAGTTAAGACGGCGGCAGACCAATAAACAGTGAGTATAAACCTTCTTTTGGTGATAATCTGGCTCCAGGATGTGTCATGGAGCTTTGTTTGGCGTCTAACCACTAAACTGAGCATCACCGGTTGTCGTAAAGATCCCATTTTTTATCTCAAGTCACAACCCGGTTGAGAAACGAATCGTTCTTGAAGCGTAAAAGAGACGATGACATTTCACGACTGTTCTTTTGGTTGTCGTTCAATTCGTGAGGCATCCATTTATCATGGATTTTGTTGTCGTTCCAATTTCTCTCAAATAGTTGGAAACTGTCGTATACGTTATATCTAATTCAGAAGTAAGTTCTCGAACAGTTGTGTGTAGATTGACATCTACTAATGCTCTTAATTTATCATTATCAACATCCGATGGACGACTACTTCGACCATCATCTTCAAGACTCTGATCGTTGCTAGGAAATTTCTTAAACCACCATTGTGCTATGCATTAGGTAGTAACTTCTGGATCAAACGCTTCATTGATATCGCGAACTGTTTCAGCGGCTTTTTAGCCCAACTTGAATTGAAATTAAAAATAAAATGCACGAATTTGCTTTTTTTCCAGCTTGTATTAAACGTTTTGAAAAAAAAACATAACTGTTTTAAAACGATTGTTATTTAAACGTTTTTGTAGTGCGAAATATACTCTTTGAATTGACATATAAAGTAAAGGTATTATTACGAAAACTCATGAAAATCGAAATCAAATATTAAAATTCCGCAAGAACTTTTTACTCAAGCTCATATATTGGAAAAATAAAACATAATTCCTAACATATTTTTATGGGTGTTAACGCAACAGCTGTTTCGTCGTATTATCATCCTCCGAAGAATTACATCCTTCTCTGGGGATATTATAATACGTTTTTATTTATTAACATTTAAATAAATACTTTATAACTATAACAAACTTACAACTAAACACAGTTCTATGTACGGTAAAATTACGTTGACATACCAAGCTAGCAAGGACGTCTGGCGTAGCTCGGTGGTAAAATACGCTTGAATATGATGTTTTAACGATTCTTATATATTATAAACATGTGATTAAAAATATATAAATCCATATGACTTGGATGCAACCGAAAACAAAACTTATGCAAAACTTGTATATATATATATATATATATATATATATATATATATATATATAACTACTTCATTTACTCACATAAATTAATATACGAAAGTATAAATTTATGCGTAAAGTATTTACTTCAAAAGTGCTCAATACGTAGGTACAGCTAGTTAGAAAGTTATGAAATATATATGGCGATTGAGATACACTGAATATTCCGCGTTTCATCAACTCTAGGACTCTTCAGGCTTATGCGCGAACTTTGTGGTTGCCTGTCGTTTTTATATAGACACATTCTATTGAGATTTTAGTTAGCCAATCAGCTTTCTAGTATCCACCGCGCACTTCCTATCATCCAATGAACATGCACTCATCGGACAAAGTCCTGTTTGACCTCTGGTTGATCTGTTCCTTTGTGTGTGCTCTATTTAGCCTGGATATCTAGTTTCTTGATCTGTTTTAAATCTAGGTTAGGTTTTTTTTGTTAGTTTATATATAAATATATATATGTACATATATATATGCATATATATATATATACATACATATATGTGTGATCGTTTATGTATATTCATGTTTATTTAATTTATTTATTTTTTATTTTCTATTGTTTTTGTTAGTTTTAAAACTATTTTGTAGCGCTATTCTAGAGTAAATCTAGCTTGTGAACACAGTTGTTCGCTAATTGTCTTCTACAGTTTAATAGATGCTGGGGTTCTTTAAAGGACAGGATAGCAAATTTTTCATGAAGGCATGATCTACATGGGTCGTCTAAGTCTCTACACGTGGTAGCTTGTCTTATTATTTTCCATTCGACTACCGGCGAATGTCCGCTTTCTTTGAGTTCCCAGTATTTATTTGCTAGTGTTGTTTTCATACGGTGTTTTTTATTGTTGAATGTACTTTTGTGGTCATAATATCGAGTTTTTAAATCTAAGGAAGTCATACCTACGTAATATTTCTTATATTATTTTGAAGTGGCCAAAGTATGTGGTGTCTATAGTTACATTTATCTTGTTCGTTATTAGTATTTTTATTTCTAGTATGGTTGTTCTTGTCCGGGGTTGGTTTATGATTATTATTATTATTTCTGCTAGTGTTAGTTTTATTTTTGTCATGGTGTCTACTTTTTTATTTTGTATTTTGTTGCTGTTTACATTGTTTTTATTAAATATCTTGTTATTATGTGCTTTAATTATCATCTCTAAATCTTCGCAGTAGCTGTAGGATAATTTAAGGTATTTTTATTGAAAATTTTGTGTAGGGGGTTGGTTGCAGGAAAGTGTTTTTCAGTAAGATCTAGAAATTTCTTGTTAAGTTTTGTTTTTAACATTTGATTGTATGAGCCCGTATAGCAAATTATAGTTCTCTTTCTTCTATTTTTAATTTTATTATAGTTATTGGTGTTTTATTGGTTATATTTGATAACGATATTTTTGTAATCACTATTTTTAGGACTGTTTCATAGATATTGGTTCACCTGTTAAATGCATTTTCATAGCTTGAGTTATTACTGAGTTTTAAATAGTTTTAAAACTAACAAAAAACAACAGAAATAAACAAACAAATAAATTAAATAAACATGAATATACATAAACGATCACATATATATGTATGTATATATGTATATATATACACATATATATGTGCATATATGTATGTACATATATACATTTATATATGAACTAACATAAAAACCCTAACCTAGATTTAAAACAGATTTAAATAGGGATGGTATAATAAAATTGTGGGGTCTGCGTTCGCGCCCGGCCTCCATAGAATGGAAATAGGCACACACGTTAGAAAAGACTTTTCATATCTTGAAGAAATATGTATAATAAAATTATGGATGTTCGTTCCTGCCTGACCTCCATAGAATGGAAATATGTCACAAAGTGTAACAAGGTATTTTAATATAGATCCACAGAATATTGTGAAAAGTGTTTCAGTGTGAACAGGTATGGTATAATAAATTACGGGGTTTATCTATTTTATTTTTACTTTCATCATATTTTGCTTTGGTTTTGATAGCCCCAAATTCGAAGCTATCTTTTTACAACCCTTCCTTTTCATAACCTATCATACTTTCATAAATCAGAGTCCATTTTCTGTAGGCTGTTTTTGAACCCAGTCAACGACAGCTACTTTGCTAGTTTATGATAATGGCCTGTGTAAATAAAACACTTCCGTTATAATAATAAGAATAATAATAATAAGAAGAAGAAGAAGAAGAAGAAGAAGAAAAAGAAGAGGAAGAAGCAGAAGATGAAAAAAAAAAGAATTACGTCTTTTTTCCTACTTTTAGATCAAACACTTTTTTTGATTGATGATTTTTTTGATGGAGCGACAGATAAAACAGAAAAATAAAAGAGGAAAACTCGGATAAATATGTTCAAACTAAAAATATTAAAGTAGTTATTTATTAAAGAAATCGGTCCTCAGATACGAGATACTCATGGCGCCAAGGAAAATGGCTGCTACAGTAACAACAACAACTAACACGACTAAAGCAAAGACAAAATAACAAATAACTTCATTAGTCTCTTTATAGATGCAGCTGATATTTTGGGCTGCTCTTCAATTGTAGCCGGGTGTCATATTTGGGATAAATATATTCAGTTCGAAGGAATATTTTTTAGAAGCTTTGTAAGTTTTATTGGCCCATTCAACTATGTTGGATAGTTTAAATATTTAAAGTGCCAATAGCGTATTTAGTTTCTCAAATTGTTCGTCGTGATGCTGGTTCTTAAAATGTTTTATGGCGTGACTAATGGTCTTGGTATGGTTGTTTTTAGACGAGGATTTTCTCTTTGTAATTTTACTAATCACAACGCTGACAGTTAATCTAGTCTATCCTATTAATAAAATTCTTCATTTTTATTTATTCATTTTTGTGTGCGTGTATATATACCAATAAAACTTTCGGACGGATGCACCGAATTAACTTTTTTCCCCCCTGCAAAGTGTGAGTCCCTAGATTGTCCTTATCTATATATGGTCCGTAACAAACAACCCCGAGTCACACAAAAAGCCTGAAATAACGATTTTGGGGCTCTCTCGTGTAAGTCGAAAAAAGTTACCTGTCCATATTGAGGGAATTTAGAACTGTCTGTATACAGTCGCGGTAACCTCTTTCGACGTACGGACAGGGCTTGTGTGCAGTGGATAACGTGTCTGACTACTTATCCGAAGATTCCAGGTTCGAATCCTGGCAAAGTCGCAATAACTTTGACCATCATTTTATCCAACGTTTACCAATTATCCTTACCCGTAGAGTATTTTTCATTTTTCAGTGATTTTGTTTTGTGCATATGAGAATTTCCCATACTCAGAATTCACTAGGTAAGCGTTGATGGTAAGACGATATTAAGTGTACTTGGTGTTGAGTGTACTTGATGTTGAGTGTACTCGATTTTGTGTTTGACTCGGCGTTGTGTGTGCCAACGCGGCGCAACCGCTAGTATAAAAATAAAATAAGGATATAATGCTAACTAAATAAAAAGTATTATTTTGACTATTATTCTTATCTTGGTTGTAGTTTTGTTGTTTTTTCTTCTCAACGTGTCGGCCGACGTAACCTCCGATCATCTTCAGGTTTATTCACGCTGGAAGTTATTAGTAAATAGTGAAAAATATTTGTTTTTTCTTTTTTGCTTTGCCAACGAATATAGTCGTTAGAAATTCAAAATCCAAATAATACAAAAAATAATTATCAATCCTCATCTCAAAAATATACTTTTATCGTATGAAAAACTGGAATGGACCCAGATTTCTTTAAAAAAGAAATATACTTGGCGCTTTTTGCGTTTGAATTTCTAAGGGTTATGTGTGTATGAAAGCAAAAAAAAAAAATAACAAGAAAAATTAAAAAAACAACACATTTTTCATTATCTCTTCTCTTCTCTATCTTCTTCTTCTCTTCTTCTATCTATCTTCTTCTTCTATCTATCTTCTTCTTCTATCTATCTTCTACTTCTATCTTCTATCTAGCTAATCGAGCCAGAGATGTCTCGTGGTGCGGGGTTCGAATCGTTCGGCTGGTGTTAATCGTGACACCCTGCACTGAAGAATACCGAAAGGATGACACACTAGTGTCTGTAGGTATTTAATTATTATAGCAAAAAAATAATTATGACAGCCACTTTAAGAAATTCATTTCTTATCGTTGAGCACTTTCAGTTGAATTAAAGTCGGTCAATTAAGCTCTTATGCATAGATCATCGGATAGCGATTAGATAACTCTCTCACTGGCGTAAATGAACAATTAAAATTAAAATCTTTAAATTCAACGCTACTTTCACGCGGTTAATGGAAGCCGAATGGATGCTGTCTCCACTAATCGAGCCAAAGATGTCTCGTGGTGCGGGGTTCGAATCGTTCGGCTGGTGTTAATCGTGACACCCTGCACTGAAGAATCCCGAAAGGATGAAACACTAGTGTCTGTAGGTATTTAATTATCATAGCAAAAAAAAAATTATATATATATATTATTATTATTATTATTATTATTATTATTATTATTATCATTATTATTATTATATATTATATATATATATATATTTGTGTGTATATATATGTATTATAGTATTATTATTATTATATATATATAAAATGAAGTCATTTTTCCCTCTGAGTTTGACCTTTATAGGATTAAAACTCAAGACATTTCATGCGAATGTAATATTCACAAACTGCAGCACATTATATGAGGTGTGTTATACGCCTATTACCTCTACATTTGCAAGATACTCCTACATTCCTATATTTTTCCTGGTGAGAGTTCACTGCCAAAACCTGTAAGAATCAATGGAAGTTGTAAAATCTTTTCTGTCTATTTAATTCCTCCTTTGTCCGCTCCCCACTTACACCGCAGCTTCATCTTTTACGAGGAACCAAAAGCGAACTCACACCGATTTCGGGTTTTGCATTTGCATACAAAGACTGAAATGCTTCCTATTGCGGAAAACACACCACGCCTAATTATACATTGCTTATTTACACTTTATTTCGAGACATTATTACACTAGAAAAAAAGGTTCTCTCCTTTTCTGAGAGATTCCTTTTGTTTTCCATTCTTTTTTATTAAAAATATAATATATCGTTTCCTTTACATTTAGTTTCGTTTCGTTTTGTTTCGTTCAAGGCTTTCTTTTTCTTTTCCCATTCCTCCGATTACAGAGTTAAATATCGTTTTTCCCATTGTCGCAGTATAAAATGTAAAATGCCACATTTTCACGTAAAGCGATTACGAACATATCAATCTCGATTACTAACAAATCAATTTATGAGTGCTTTAAAATATTTACAAACTCGGATCGGGAAATACTACATTTACAAATGTAAAAAATGCATTTCTATATGTATGTCGAAACACCTCACTGTCGTTTTACTGCGTTTCGTATGCTTTCGTTCCGTTTCTGTCATGTTCCCATTTTTCCGATTTTATTGCGATTGTATGCATCGTTACGTTATAAGTCCTAGCAAAATGAATTTCATTACTTACCACAAACAAGGCGTTTCATTCTTTGTAATATTTATTACATTACCTCAGGACTTTACTTATTATCTTTGAATTATACCATGAAAACTTAGATTTAGCTATAAGTGGATTTTTATATTGGATTTAGTGAACTTCTACATTAAACTGCATTGGTAAGCTCGTCGTAAGTTGCGTAGACAAATTATAATTTTAAAACAAGAATTTCGTCTTACAAGCAACATCGGATTTTTATAAAATACTTTCTTCTATCTTTTTTCTTACAAATAATTTTTTGGATACGTTTTTTTATTAAAGCAAATTGGAAAGGTCAACAACCAATACATTTAACTGAGTGGGTCGTTTTTTTCATTTATTTATTCCTTGTTTTAACTGTAATCGTCCTCCAGTTAATACTTTTTTAATTTTTTTTTATTTCATGCTTCGGCCATAACTTTTTTCTAGGCCCACCGTGTACACACACTTTCTTTCAATTACGGGAAATTTGGTCCGTATCCTTTCATTTCCTATTTCAGTCATCTAAATTGCCTAGTGTGACAGGAGTTTAGGAATTTACTGCCAAAACATATTATTATTCATAATTAAATATTATGAACATAATTAAACTATGTTAAATCGGTGTTCATTCCTTTTTCAATTCAGTACATTATTACATTACGTCAAACTCATGGTTCACATTACACATATCAACTTCATAAGGTTTTCAGGTACGCTGACAAGATTAGGGGTGTCTGTTCCCCAACCCGTTCTTAACATGGGAGGTTTGTGGTGTCTATTCCGAGACCAATTTCATTGGACAAATGACATGGCATATTAATCATATTCATATTCATCCTCCGACCACTCCGTCGTATCAGTTAAGATAAAAACGAAATGTAATAAGTCCCCAGACGTACTCCTCCACCGTACTGTATACCAATACTCTATGTCTGACTGGGATGGCTTCCGTACATTCATATCTGATTTACCTCTGCACTCCATGTTTAAAAGGAAGTGTCCTCTATAGTATCAGATCTGACCGAATGGTTAATTGTAGGCATAGACCAATTCATACCATCTAAAAAATTCCAACAAAAACCTAACAGCCAACCATGGTTCTTCCCAGAATGTGCTACTGCTATCGCGCACAGAAATTAGTTTTTCCATAGCTACCAACGTAATAGATGCACTGAGATTAAAGCTGCTTTCAGGACTGCCAGAAACCACTGTAAAAGAGTAATAAAAAATGCAAGAAAGCTATATGCCCAGTCTGTTGAATCCAAGGTAGCTGATCAGCAGCTTGGTTCCAACCAGTTTCGGCAAATAACACAGAACACGCTAGGTAACATACAAATATCCGTGCATGAGGTCGCCAATCTAATCAAGAACCTTGATTCCAGTAAAGCAACTGACCTTGACGGCATCCCAATTATAGTGTTGAAAAAGCTTCAACCAGAACTTGCTCCCATACTTACGAAACTGTTTAAGCGCTGCCTTAAGGAGAAGTGCTTCCCTGGAAGACCTCATCAGTTTGCCCTGTATTTAAGAATTCAGGTGATAAGTCATCTCCCTCTCAGTACAGATCAATAAGTTTCCTGTGTGTCATGAGTAAGTTGCTGGAATCCATATTAAATAGAGAAATAGTAAACCACTTCAGCAGAAACAACCTTCTTAGTGACACACAATATGGTTTCCGTTCTGCAAGATCTACCGCAGATGTGCTGACGGTTATAACTCACAGGATTAGTGAATCTCTTCAAAAGGCTTCCTTTCTAGGGCAATTGCTCTTGACATACCAAAGGCCTTCGACAAGGTATGGCATAAGGGTCTACTTCACAAGATTTCCAGCTACGGTATAACTGGAAATGTTTTCTCAATCATTAAATTATTTCTCTCCGATAGGCTCATAAGAGTAATGGTCGATGGACAAGAATCGGAGGCCTGCAAAATAAATGCTGGAGTCCCTCAGGGGTCAATCTTGGCCCAACTCTCTTCCTGATCTACATCAATGACCTCCCTAAACACATACTTAAATCATTCGTTGACAGGAGCATCTACGGCAACACATCAAAGGCTGTAAATGACAAAGTTCTCTCTGATTCTCTCTCCTCTGATCACGAGCGCGTTGTTCAGTGGGAGAAGACGAGGCTTGTTACCTTTAATGCATCTAAAGCCAAACTCCGATCTTTAGATCATCAACGCTCTGATCCAATCTGGCATCAATTGGGATGGATGGCTCTCGTCTGGGAGAGGCCCCGTGTTTTGACAAGCTTCTTGGTTTGACCTTTACTCCTGATCTGAAATGGAACACGTACATCAAGTCTGTTGCCAAGGTCGCTGGAAAGATGGTGGGATCCTTCTACCGCTCCAGAGGATATCTCACTGCTGATGCAATTCTCTATGTATATAAAAGCCAAGTACATCCAAGGATGGAATACTGCTGCCATATATGGACAGGAGCTGCTAAAAACAGCCTATCCTGCCTTGACAGAGTACAAAATAGACTTCGTGGCTTAGTGGGGGGATTCTCTTTTCTCGACCCTGCAACCTCTCTCCCACAGAAGAGACGTTGCGAGCCTATCCTTGTTTTATCGTTCTTTCAATGGCAGGTGCTCGTCTGAGCTCCAATCTCTACTCCCCCTTCGCCAATCTTTCACGAAAAACACCCGTCTAGCTGAATCCACTGTGAAAAATTTTCCCCACTCTTTATATGTGCCTAAATCAAAACGTGGATTCCATGAACAAAGCTTCTTTCTTAGAACTGCACGCCTGTGGAACTCTGTTCCGTCTGCCTGCTTCCCACCGGGCTACAACTTGGATGTCTTCAAGTCCAACGTTAACAAATTCCTATTGAACCGCCCCCTTAAATAAACACTTCATCAAATCTCCACACTAACGTAATGTACTTGCAATAACCCTTATGCCTGAGTGGCTTCCAGGCCTTGATAAGTTGTGACCACCGTGTAAAAAAAAAGAAAAAATCATGGTTTAAACTGGGCGAGCGCCATTTGACAATCTAATAAAAGAATAAAAGCGACATTGGATTTTTATAACGTAGTTTTCTTTTTTTTTTTTTCGAACAAATAAATATTTGGAAACGTTAATTTGAATTAAAGCAACTTTCAAAGGTCAACAACACTAAATTCAAATGATTGTTGTTTTCTGTTTTAACGGGGAAGTGGGTTGTTTTTTCTTTATTTTTTTGTTGTAACAGCAATTGTTCTACAGTTTAAATTTAACCAGGATTTGCACGGAAGGTGCGTCAGATAAAAGCGTCTCCGATTTCGGCAATAAAGTGTAGAAGCAGCGTTATTCATTGCATTGTATTCGTTGGGGGCAAAATTATAAAAAGATTCCTCTACTTTCACCTTATTATTTACAGTGTTCATATAAAGCATTCATCTTTTCTTTTTATAATAAAAATTCGTTTGCAAAAAGAAACGTTTACTGGCAATTTTATTTTTTTTAAAGTGTAACTCTTCCTGAAAAACAAAAAAAAGTTCAACTAACAATTTATGGTTAGAAAGGAATCTTTTTTTGTAGAAAAAAAATTGCAGAAAATATTAAAAGTTAATAAACAATAAAAAATATGTTATTTTTCTGGAGGAATGTGTTGCATTTTAACAACCCGAGCCACAGCAACGTGTGGCCGGGTACAGCTGTTCACTAATAAAATCCAGTGTGAATACACCTGAAGATGGTTGGAGGTTACATCGGCCGAAACGTTCTGAAGAATAAACAACAGCCAAGATGAGAAATAATACAAAAAATAATTATCAATCTTTATCTCCAAAAGATACATTCATCATGAATAAAAAAATCTTTTATAAATGAAAAAAAAGAAAAACCAAATGTTATTCTTATATGTATTATTCTAACTACTGTTGTTTTATATATATATATATATATATATATATATATATATATATGTATAGAGAGAGAGAGAGAGAAAGAGGGAGAGAGATAGATATATGTATATATGCTTTGAGATAAGGCTTCATAATTTGTGTATTCATTTTCTTGCGGATTGTTATCCTCATCTTCATAGTTGTTGCTTCACCACGTTTCTGGCAGCTCATATCCTGAAAAAGGCCAGAAAACGAATTGGCCGAAACGCGGTGAAAACAACTTTGAAGCTGAGGATAATCGCCTGAAAAAGAATAAATACACATACTGCGCTCAACTAGGGTATTATTCTCGCAACATGACCGCTGATGTAATCTCCGACCATGTTCACGTGTATATCATCGAACTCGAGAATCTTTCTGTCGAAATCGTGAATCTATCTGTCGCACTCCTCTATCTGTATACAATTCTGAACAAATGAGATGGTATCGGTAAGTTTCCAGACATTGTTGCACAGTAATTCAAAATTGTCGTAGACTCTTAAGAATTCGGTATATTATTACTATACATCTTCTGAGATGACAGCCCATGTTTTTTTGTTTTTTTTTACAATAGGCATCACCACATTATCAAGGCCAAGAGGACACTCAAGGATAAGGGTTACAGAGTGTACAGTAGAAATTGGACAATATAGTAATCATTAGTAATGAAAATTTGGTAAATTTGATAACTTATATGGAATGGCTCATCAAGAACTTATTTACGTTAGACTTGAAGACAACCATATTGTAGTCAGCCGGAAAGCAGGAAAACGGAAGACAATTCCACAGGCGTGCAGTTCTAAGAAAGAAGCTTTGTTCATGGAATCTACGTTTAGGTTTAGGCACAGATAAAGAGTGGGGGAATTATTGATAGTGCTTACAGCTAGACGAGTGTTTCTTGTGAAAGTTTGACGAGGGGGGACCATAGATTGAAGCTCAGTCGAAAACTTTCCATGAAAATAACGATACATCAGAGACAAACTCGCAACATCTCTTCTGTGAGATAGAGGTTGGAAGGAGGAGAAAAGGACATCTCCTACGAGGCTACGAAGTCTATTTTGAACTCTTTCAAGGCAGGACAAGTCCTTTCTAGCAGCTCCTGCCCAGATGTGGCAACAGTATTTCATCCTTGGACGTACCTGGCTCTTATATAGATAGAGAATAGCATCAGCAGTGAGATATCTACCGGATCGATAGAAAGATCCCACCATTTTTCCAGCGGCCTTGGCAACAGATTTGATGTACGTGTTCCATTTAAGATCAGGAGTAATGGTCAAGTTTTTATGATGTAAGGTTTAAATGAAGAGTTACATCAGGAATTGGAATACGTCCTACTAAAGCTTGATTTTGACAGCTGGTGAATTTCATAAATCCAATCTTGAGGTGAGCAAACTTTAGAACAATGATATGCAATACAATTCTGTTTTCCTTTTTTTAAATTTTGTTTTGTTTCATCCAACTCCAATAGAACAATAACATGACCTGTTTGCTAGGGGACCTTTCCAGGATTTATTGTAGGCTAGTCGAAGCATTCTATATTTGCTATCGAGATATTTTCGGCGTGATACGCTTAGCGTTCATGATTCTGAGCCGTATAGAAGGATTGACTCTATGAAGGCTTTAAAGACCTTGATCTTGGTTTCTTTGTTGATTGGAGATTTCCATACTTTCTCTAAAGAATAAAGTGCACTGATTCTAACACTGTTTCTGTTTTAAACTTGGAAAAATGCCACTAAAACATATGAAATTCTTCAGACTGTGTTTGAGTCATCTTTCATGTATCGGGCATTAGTTTACGGGCGTAATCAGAAATTCAAGGAAGGCAGGGACGCTGTGGGGGATAATGAGAGTTGGGTAGGAGTAAGGATATCAGAGCACCAGAGTTGATTGGCTAAATAAAGAATGTTATGGATAAGTATGTGTTCATAGAGACAATAAGTAACGCGTAATATCAGTGTGGGAACAGTACACACAGTTATTCGTGATGAACTAGGGATTTCCGCGAAGTTTGTCCCACGGGTGCTCAGAGAAGATCAGAAACAAGGACGCTGTCATAACCAAGATTGGCATCAAAACCGTTCCTAACATTCCCTGTAGTCAAGACCTTACTCTTTGTGACTTTAGGTTATTCACGGAGCTAAAGGAAACCTTAGAGACTGTCGTTATCAGACAAATGAAGAGATGAAAATGTCTTTGAGGAAGGTTATTGACACGCTTACACAAGAGGTTTTCCGTGGGGCCTACCAGAAATTGTTGGAATGTTATTGCAGTTAGAGAAGATTACTTCCAAGGGGACTAGAGTTTCTAATTGTCTACCATTAATAAAAGTGCTTATACGAAAAAAAAAACAAAGACTGGAAACTTATTTAAGGCACCTCGTATCTTATTTTTAATCAACGAGATCAGCATACATTCGTTCCGTAAGCCCAGACCCGGTAGAAGTCATAAGTAATTCGCAATTGTATTCTGAGTATCATCCGTACAGAACATTCAGCTCATATAAGAAAGTAAATTCCATACAGATTTGCGAGTTCGACAAAATGATTTCTGAGTTCGACAAGATACACTTGAAGAAGCTCGATGGTTACGTCAACCAACCTGTTGTGGGGATAACATTCAAGAGTAGAACGGTAGTTGAAATAATACAAAGAATAAGCAAGTGGTCTCTACTTTGCATAAACCGATTTCTCTGTCGAACAATGGCTGTAATCTTGGAAAGAATTTTCTATTAAATGAAAAAAACACGAGAAGAAATAATTAAGGGCAAGCCTTTATTTAATCTTTTCCTTCTATCCATTGATTTTTTTTTACTTTAGTTTGTTTTATCCTTGCGGGAACACATAAATGCACGCCTTCTTTTAATGCAACAAACTACAAACACAAAACATGACCTGCTCCAGTGAAATATCCGCCATTAATTTTTTTTCTGAAATTACTTTATTTAGCTTGTTTTTTGTTTTTGTTTTGCTTTGTTTTGGCTTTAGAAATTAACGGCAACAAATATTTATTTTTCATGTTAAGGAAAATGCATCTTTTATATTTTCTATGTATTCGATAATTCAAGAAATCTTATATAAAAAAACGAGTGAAATTGCTCTTCTCTCTAATAAAACTGTATCAGGAGAAAACGCCCACGAAATATCAAATGCTGTTATTTACTTATTATAATTACAAGCTTGAGTGTTCGTCAAAATATTGCGCCAATGTTTACACGCAGCTGCTTTATGATAATGGCTAAGGATGATACATAATTATGTCGAAATAAAGCAATTTAATATTTTAATATATATAAAACAATATGTTAAATACATACAGTTTGAGAATTTTTGGATACATAGTACTGGTAAACAATTACCTCATATTCTCCATCATAAACCCCAAGAAAGACACAGATGTCTATTGATGCCATACAATGAAGACGGAAAGAAATAAAAAGATGAACCCATTCGTCGTGATTGGTTCTTCCCACTCATTCGCCCTGTCAAAACAGCCAATCAACTTTGTATCGCAAGAGCCGTCGAACTATTTTCTACTTACGCGCTCACCTGAAAAAAAGCCAGCGCGTATTAATCAGATGTCTCCGGTCGACCGTCATCTTGCCGTCAAAGTTGGCCAAATATTCATACGGCTTGTGTTAGATGCAAATGTATGTAAATGTCGACACCATCGCTTCCTAGCCTCGTTTGTGGTTTAACATTGGGAAAACGAGCGTGACAATGTGGATATATCTTCGAGTGGAAAAAGAAAGTGTCTGTTTCGATGCATCGCCATTGTGAGAATTGATGTGGCTTAACAATGACGACGTGAGCGTAAAAAGACCGGACATTGTACATACATCCAAGAATACGCTTTCGGCTTCGTGTTAGTTTAAAAGTACAAACTGATATCAAGACAATTTGTTGCAGCCATACTAAAAGAGCGTGTAGTAAAATGCGATGAATATTTGAAATAACATTCCCTGTGATAATTAATATATATATATATATATATATATATATATATATATATATATATATATATATATATATATATATGGGAGTTGTTTATTTGTTTTTGTTTGCGATACTTTTGGAATAAATTAAATTATTTATACGAAAGTGGATTTTTTCCTAAATGCGAGTTGGGAATACTTTTCCCTTTGACCAAGTTGATACCCCCAAATGGGAAGTGGAATATACATTGTTTTCTACATATAATTATCCACTGACACGTGTTTCGTCGTCGAAAACGCATCATCTTATAGATATATATTATATCTATGAAAGTGAAAGTGTCTGTCTGTCTGTGTGTCTCTGTACATTTCCCTACGCAATAACTCTGTCAATTTTTTGTCTACAGACTCGAAATTTGAGATTCAGTGTATTGAGATTTGGGAGAATCTACCTGATCGGTTTTCAGACAGAAATTTGCCTATTACGGGGTCAAAGTTCAACAATTTCATCTTTGAGAACTCTACTAAACTCCTCCCACAGTTTTGGGTCTAAACACTTGACATTTTAGATATAGGTTCCTTGGACATGGATCTAACTTAATAACTTGCTTTGAGTCCAAAACAATAAATGTTAAAGGGTCATAATAAGGGTCAAATTTAAAAAAAATTGACAGTTTTTTTTTTTTTTGCTCAGCATACACCTCCAAACACCCGGGCAACGCCGGACATCCATGCTAGTATATTTATAAAAGTGAAAGTGTCTTTCTTTGTGTGTGTCTGTGTACATTTCCATACGCAATAACTCTGTCAATTTTAAGTCTACATACTAGAGATTTTATATACAGTGTACTGAGAATTGGGAAAATCGACGTGACTGGATTTCGGCCAGAAATTTGGCGATTAAGGGTTCAATGTTCAACGATTTGACTTATGAGAACTCTACCAAACTCCTCCGACAATTTTGGGTCTAAACACTTAAAACTTTAGATATGGGTTTAGTGGACATGGATCTAACTTAATAACTTGATTTGAGCCCAAAATAATAAATATTAAGGTGTCATAATAGGGGTCAATTTTTAAAAATTGACCGCTTTTTTTTTTGCTCAACATACACCTCCAAATACCCAGGCAACGCCGGGCTGGAATGCTAGTATATATATAATATATGTCAGGTCATGTCATATGCTACTGGTACCATGTAACCCAGTACTACCTGCCTCATGGTCGAGTCACCGGCGACTAAACTGGTTCCCCCAGCAGACTTGTTTGGTGAGGAGGGCGGCTAGTCTCCCTGAAGGATTAAAAACAAGATCTTCCAAAGGGCGAATGAACTCTTTTTCTGGGTCAATGGCCAACTAGAACCGTGTATATTTGTGCGTGTGTGTGTGTGTGTGTGTGTGTGTGTATATGTGTATTGGGGTAGAGAGGGCTCCCGTAAGCCATGGTGAAAGCAACCTTTCTAGGAGAAGCAAATCTCTGATTCAAAAAACCATAAAGCGGAAGACCAGTACCCGCATTAAGCTGGTCTGCAGTTTAATTTGTTGCTGGCTATCTTGCTCTTGCTTGTTGCTGGATCTCAACATTTTGAACCGAGAGAGAGAGAGACTTAGCTGTCGTACAAAGCTAAGACTCATATTTTTAACATCATATGTGTATAGATACTCTCTCAGGCATTTGGGCTCATGAATTTTAAATTTCTGGGGGAGTGGCACTCGTTTGACAAGACGTTGAAATCATCATATATATATATATATATATGTGTGTGTGTGTGTGTGTATGTGTGTGTGTATGTATAATTATGGAGATTAGAACGTAGGAACATGACGACAATACGTAATATACTAGATAGAGTAATTAGCAAGCATGGTTATTTATCCAACTTTATTTTCCATCTTCTATTTTTCCTATATATTAGCAGAGACAACCGACGGTTCCCAAGATTGAATGATGATCAACTCCACACTCATAATTTTATTGTCATCGAAATGGATGAAATCCCTCATTTTTCAAACAAATAGATTGATTGTTTGCTCTACTTAGGGGCCCATCGCTGTGTACCGTGAATAAGCTTTACCTGCCCTTCCATAATGATTTGGTTTATAATATATTATAGTCTACATTGCAGTATTGAGATTCTACTTTAGTTTTGTAAACATTATTTTTATATATAATGGCTTGAATTAAATCTTTAAAAGCAAAATTCAAGTATAATGCTTCAGTTGTGCTCTAAACTTTAAACAACGCCATTCAAATTAGAACGTGCCCCTGTGATATCAAAAAGATTTACTGGTAATTTATATGCCTGGCCTTACTAGTTGTTTGGTGATAATGCTTGGAATTTAATTTTAAAATAAAAAAGTCAAGTACTATGGTACATTTGTGTATTAAACAGAAACATTAAATTCGAACGCGATCCTGTAATGTCAAAGAAACTATGGTTGATTTTATATGTCGATCCTTTCTGTTTGTGTAGTAATACATCTTTTCAAATGCACAAGTGTAAGGTGTTAACTCTAGTCAAAATCGCCTACTCTTCTTCTTTCGACTATCGATTATTGAAGACATCTCGATAGGCACTTTATCTAAGAAAGCTGAAATGCACCTGAATTACCTTCCTTTGAAATTTCAGAAAAAAATGGTGTCAGTCGTTTCCGAGTCCATAGGGAACAAACTAACACACACGCAAGTTCCTTATATGTATATATATTGTCTATAAGAAATATATATATATATATCCCTTTTATATATTATTAGAAATATATATATTGTTCATAACATATATATATGGCTCATTCCATGTCAAATCGACAGGGGTAAAACCATGTTTGACACGGATTTTTTTCAAATTTGCTACACTTATAGATCTCCATAATAGGAATTGAATGGCACCTGTTACACATCTCAAGGTCAAGGGATTTCTGAGATATGACCTTGACCTTTTTAAAAAATGTGAATTTTTATGGAAAAGTGACCAACTTTAAAAGACGACATCTCTGTTATTTATGGGCCTACAAAGTTCATTTATATATCATTCTAAAGTACTTAGATAGATCTACCATTTTATTTGCCGATATTTTTTCAAGGTCCAATTTTTAAAAGTTGACCTTGACCTTGACCTTTAACCTTAATTATCTCAAAAAACGTTATTTGAATTTTTTTCAAATTTTGACAAAAGATTTGTCTATCTTA
This sequence comes from Euprymna scolopes, assembly GCF_053919585.1. Lineage (NCBI taxonomy): Eukaryota > Metazoa > Mollusca > Cephalopoda > Sepiida > Sepiolidae > Euprymna > Euprymna scolopes. The sequence continues at coordinate 30,175,003 of NC_136495.1, read as the reverse complement.
TGACAGTATATATTTCAAATTTCATGATGGGTTTTGAACTGGAACCATTCCTACAAGCGTTTTAAAGAAGTGGGCTAAATTCAAAATGGCGGAATGTAGTACCTGTTACTTCATATAAAAAATTTTGGTATTTCACAATATGGTCATGTTTGATATCTTTGTAAGGCTAATTTAATGCTTATTAATATGTATATAAAACCATGGTCACAAAATCCATATAAAAACATTTATGTTGATGAAACTGAATTTTCTTCAATTTTTTTTTAAGCAACACAGATTTTTATGGAAAAAATCATATAATAAAAAATAATTGTGAAAGGCGTTAAGGATTTATTAAATTATAACATAAAACATATATGATCTCAATGGTGAACCATTTTTTTTCGATGATTTATATTCTTAATCCACAAAAAGGCAATGTATGTCATTTATGGGTACTTTTCAATGAAAAACTTTAAAAATGAATGTTCTAAAAAAATTCTTGACATGTTGAATTTTATGCAAATTCTGGTTGTCAAGTCAAACTGTTTTATAATGATTTTCATACTTTTCTTGTACAACACGGATTTTGATACAGAAAATGATGTTATAGAGAATTCTAAAAAGTGTGTTGAGATCTAATTTGTTTATAGCATAAGCAACATTTGATGTCGATGGTAAACAGTTTATTTGACATTTGACATTCACAAAAAATCAATTTGTGTACATTGCAATATATTACAGAATAAAAAATCTGTTTTACTGAAACATTTTTTATAATAATGAACGTTAAAGTATTTATTTAGATTTTTCTTTCAAAATCCTTCTTTCTAAAATATTTGATGCCTTTTTCATTTCATTTTTTGGAAGTTTATAAGATATCCCTGTTTCAGTTATTGGATCAACTGAGCTAAGAATATCAGAATATTTCAAAATTGATATATTTGGATGTGATGGATAATAGAAAGATGGAGAGGGTCCATTTGGTTGTAAAAATGTTAATTTCACCGTTCCATTATCTGGATATTTTTCAAGTACACATCCTAACCACCAATTCCTCCTATGAAGTGCTGTCACAAATCTGCTAATGTCGTCGGACTCCATATTGTTTCTTTCTGTGATTCAAACTATTCTTCCTTTATTTTGTAAACTTGAAACTGTTTTACTTCCACTTCTCTTTGAGAGACAGGAATGAAAGTATGTAATTTTCGTGTTCCTATAATCGAAGAGGAATTGTTAAATCTATCTTCTAAGATGTTTGCTTCCATTCTGCAGTTGAGGAATATAAGAAATGTATTCCAGATATATTTTTTCTTGCATAAAAATACAGTTGTCTTGGCGTCATTATTTGTTCATTATAGGGTCGCTGCAGGCTAGCTTTTGCTGCTAACCTTTTAACAGTGCCACATAACCCATCACATGGTCCTTTCCCATGAGAAGTAGCAAAAAAGTGCCACTCTGCATCAATACCAAAATCAGATTTATGATGACACAGATTTATAAAGTTTTCAAAATTTTTGTAGTGTGTAACAGCCTCATCAGAGAAATATATCATTTTTTGGAGATCAAAATCAAGAATTTCTTTTAATTGTTCTATACACTTTCTTTGAAACAAATGGACAGCTACTGTATCATGCTTGAGACAATCAGATATTATTACAAAATTAATATGCTCAAGGTCAATTCCATTTCGATAGTAGCAGATAAATGGATGCAATGTAGCGTGATCATTATTCCAATGGAATCCTTGAGCCGCATCTTGCAAAACAAATGAATAATTCTCTGAAAAATCTGCTATTGCTAAAACTTCGCCAACCCTTAAGGAACCTTTACTATCAGAAAAAAATGTGATTGTGCTTTGGCAATGAAATTATGCTTCTTTAATGTTTGAAGGCCCGCATGGAAAGTTTCAATGAATTCGTCTGTGGATTGTGATAGAGTTTGTAGAATGGTTCTATCAGTTGATAACCACTGTTTATATACAAAATCATCAACTGAATTTTTGTGAAAAATTTCAATATATAAAACAAAATCATCCATCAGTTTGTTGCAAGTTGAGCAGTCACCCAAGTAACAATTTGTCGATGCTTCATTGCATGTAACAGCAAGTATGCATTGGTGGTAATCTCTCAAATGATAACTTTCTCCTTCAGTCAGTTTAGCAAGATGAGATCCTGCAATCATCAACTTCATATTCTGATGAACTGTGCAAATGCAGACAGTATGGGTCCCAGCACCACCTGCAAGCACACATTCTTTCGGTCTAAGCTCAGCGAATTTAGAGAAGCTTATTTTCTCTTGGTTCTTTAATTTTAATAATTCAAATGCCTCTTTCAAATTACAGAGAACGAGATATTTTTGTTCCTGAACCCGTTTCCCATCCTTTAAAACAGTCTTGTAATCATTTTCCCCAGGCATTACTCTACTGACCTTTTCACTTTTATAAAACTGCTTTACCTTATTACTTATCTCTTGTGGGAATCTAGTTTTTTTGTGTATTTGGCAACGCTAAAATTCCTTCCTCATTCACAAGTTTTTTTGCTTGTCTCGCCATGTACATTGTAGTGCCAAATACTGTTTGTATGTAAAATTATGAAATTATCAATAAATGGTTAATTTTCTTTTTAATATTCATTCAAAAAGTCAAGCCAATATAAGTAAATAAATAGAAAGAATGTTATCAGAGCATGCTTTAGCCTTTATAAAGGAGTGACAAATAAACAAATAAGCTGGGTCGCCATTGAACTCAATGCTCAAGGAGTACCAAACAAATGTAGAATAACACTTTTGTTTAGGAGAGTATTGCTGAAGACTTATTTAAAAAAGATAATAATAATAATAATAAAAATAATAATAATAATAATAATAATAATAATAATAATTAGTAGTAGTAGTAGTTTTATATAGTAAAACATCTACTTAAATTCTACATTTACATGAAAATATAACTTACATGTATATGGTGCCTAGCAAAATTTCAATCTTGAATTTATGCATCTTATCTGTTCCAAGATGTAGAATATTGCTAGGGTGAACTAGCTGATCCAATGGGGAATTGGAGTTCTCTGGCAGAAGTCTGGAACCAAAAACCGTGAATGCCAGAACAGCTGGCATTTGTAGAGAGGCGCCTGCCTCTCCAGGCATGTTTAGCCAATCAGGCGCCTCTAAATGGAATAACCCACCATGCCTGACTAATTGTAGGCTCGGCCATAATGGTGGAGAGGGGAGGTAAGCGCATTCTTGATTCTACACAAGACAACTGGGAAAGTGGTTTCAATAATATTGTTTTTTCCTAATCTTTTATTGATTTTTATCTTTACCCATCCCCCTAGCCAGTAAGCAGTCAGCAGCCTCACCCAGTAAACAAACAGAGACTTCAAAAATCAACAGAACGTTGTCACCAAAGCTTGTCTGGCATAGAGGTGATAAAAACTTTCACTCAGTTCACTAACTTATTGAAATTTAATAGCTTTTAGCACTTTCTTGTCAGATTTGTCAATGCTGAAGGACTGGACAAGGAAAGGTCATGTTTTATGTTTTTTTTTCACACAGCTAAAATAAATCCACATCACATGTTTATGTTATTAGGTTTTACTTTTACTGATAGCTTAAAAATAAATATTCTTCATTTAATCTTTTAGTATCAGCAATAGAACAGAGTAACATTTTTGGGGGAATCACATATTAGTTCTCTGATTCTGATACCCCAAAAAGTTCCGATTTCGAGATTTTAATTAACTGTCCCAACACACATTATATCACTTTTTCCATAAAAAAATATGTGTTGCATAAAAAAATTTAAAGAAAATTCAGTTTCATCAACATAAATGTTTTATATGGATGTTGTGACCATAGTCTTATGTATATATTAATCAGCATTAAATTAGCTTTACAAAGATATTAAACATGACCATATTGTGACATACCAAAATTTTTTTATATGAAGTAGCAGGTACTACATTCCGCCATTTTGAATTTAGCCCACTTCTTTAAAACGCTTGTAGGAATGGTTCCAGTTCAAAACCCATCATGAAATTTGAAATATATACTGGGATAAGATAGACAAATCTTTTGTCAAAATTTGAAAAAAATTCAAATAACGTTTTTTGAGATAATTAAGGTTAAAGGTCAAGGTCAAGGCCAACTTTTAAAAATTTGACCTTGAAAAAAATATCGGCAAATAAAATGGTAGATCTATCCAAGTACTTTAGAATGATATATGAATGAACTTTGTAGGCCCATAAATAACAGAGATATCGTCTTTTAAAGTTGGTCACTTTTCCATAAAAATTCACATTTTTTAAAAAGGTCAAGGTCATATCTCAGAAATCCCTTGACCTTGAGATGTGTAACAGGTGCCATTCAATTCCTATTATGGAGATCTATAAGTGTAGCAAATTTGAAAAAAATCCGTGTCGGACATGGTTTCTGCCCCCCCCCCAAATTTGTCGATTTGACATGGAATGAGCCATATGTATATATATAGTAATTTATAAAATATATATGGCGATTAAGCTACACTGAATATTCCGCGTTTCATCCACTCCGCGTTTCATCCTAGAGTGGATGAAACGCGGAATATTCAGTGTAGCTTAATCGTCATATATATTTTATAAATTACTAACTAGCCCTACCTACGTATTGAGCACTTTTGAAGTAAATACTTAAAGCTTACGCATAAATGTATACTTTCGTATATTAATTTTATGTGAGTAAATTAAGTAGTTATATATGAAGATAGATGGATAGATTGATACATAGATAGATGGGTACATAGGTGAACTTTCTTGGTAATGATATCGCCCACCACAGCTTTAGCGTAAATGCGAAACTTTTTGTAAATAAATGAAACACTGGGAGTGGCGGCTAATGTTTGTATAAAACATTGTTGGATATCATTGCTAGTGTTTAGTGTTGGATATCATATCTAGCCATACTGAAGAGCTGTGATACAGAAATTAAGAAAATAAACTGCACAATTTTCCCTTTGTCAACCAGGGTAAAGATTATCTTAAGCATGTGTTCGCAGTGCCATTATGTAGAGAAGTAAATACTGACCAATGAGTGTTGAGTAAATTCATTGCATGAAGAGAAATCTTATGCGTATGATACTATGGGCGTGTAATGTGAGTTCAAAAACAGGATTATATCTGATGAGTCGAATATCAAATATGTACACTATAAGGAGATGTGTACAGAACAGACGACGTCGAACGTGAGAATTGTTGCATTAATACATGTGTAACAGCTGTGGAAGGTTATAAAGTCAAAGAAAACCGGAGAAGTGACGAGGATAGACCATGGCAGGGATAATTACAGACTCTGACAGCGATAGGTTTGCTTAGAAGCCAATTGTACAAACTGTCCAATACATTAAACGATAGGTAAAAAATGATGACAATGATGATTAAACGTCGATAACGATGAAAATGACGACGATAATATCGATGACGATTATGATAATGATGACGATAACAAATATGATGACAACGAGGACGATGACGGTGGCGACGACGATGATGATGATGATGATGATGATGATGATGATGATGATGATGATGATGATGACGATTACGATTATGATAATGGTGGTGATGATGATGATAATGATTACGATGATGATGAAGTTGATGATGATGATGTCGATGATAAAGATCACAATAGTGATGATGATAATGATTATGATTTTTTTTACAAGGTAGTCACCACTCGGGGATAAAGGTTATTGTGTGTATACCACGTTAGTTTTTGGAGATAAAGGGTCTTACTTAAGGAGGCGGTTCATCAAGAATTTATTCACATTGGACTTTAAGACATCCAGGTTGTAGTCAGGTGGGAAACAGGAAACCGGAACAGAGTTCCAGAGGCGTGCACTTCTAAGAAAGAAGCTTTGTTCATGGAATCTACGTTTTAATTTTGGCACAGATAAGGAGTGGGGAACATTTTTGACGGTGGTTTCAGCTAGTCGGGTGTTTATCGTGAAAGATTGGCGAGGGGGGACCAGAGATTGGAGTTCAGACGAGCACCTGCCATGGTAGTAGCGATAAAACAAAGACAGGCTCGCAACATTTCTTCTGTGGGAGAGAGGTTGCAGGGAAGAGAAAAGGGCATCACCCACTAGGCCACGAAGCCTATTTTGTACTCTGTCAAGGCAAGATAGGCTGTTTTTAGCAGCTCCTGCCCAGATGTAGCAGCAGTAATCCATCCTTGGACGTACTTGGCTTTTATACAGATAGAGAATTGCATCAGGGGTGAGATATCTTCTGGAGCGGTAGAAGGATCCTACCATTTTTCCAGCGATCTTGGCAACTGACTTGATGTACGTATTCCATTCCAAGTCAGGAGTAAAGGTCAAGCCCAGAAGCTTATCAAAACATGGAGCCTCCCCTAGACGAGAGCAACCCATATCAATTGATGCCAGATGGGGATCAGAGCGTTGATGATGTAAAGATAGGAGCTTGGTTTAAGATGCATTAAAAGTAACCAGCCACCTCTTCCCCCACTGTACCACCCGCTCAAGATCAGAAGAGAGACAATCTGAGAGAACGTTGTCATTTACGGCCTTTGATGTGTTGCCATAGATGGTCGTGTCATCAGCATAGATGTCAACGAATGATTTAAGTATGTGTTTTGGGAGATCATTGATGTAGACCAGGAAGAGAGTTGGGGCTAGGATGGACCCCTGAGAGACTCCAGCATTAATATTGAGGGCCTCTGATTTCTGCCCATCAACTACTACTCTTATGAGCCTATCAGAGAGAAATGATTTTATGATGATAATGATAATGATTACGATGATGATGAAGTTGATGATCGTGTTGACGATAATGAAGATCACAACAGTGATGATGATGATGATGTGTTGACAATGGCGATAATGACGATCACAATAGTGATGATGATGATGATTATGATGATGACGACGACGACGACGACGACGACGACGACGACGAGATCGCGATGACGACAATGACATTACTGATGATGACGACGATGACGATGAAGGATTTAAAACGAAAATTCACAGACAAACTGAGCCTGAACGTCGATGTTTAAACTAGAATTAAAATCAAACAAGTGACACCTTCCCAGTTACAGTAGATTAAAAAAAACGTTCATGGGAACTTAAAAAAACTCGAAATACAGCTTGCTTATCGACTTTTTCAATTTGCTTTATTGGAAAATCGATGAGAATCTGGGAGCGAGTTCATCAGATTGCTCCACGATCGAAACATGAGCACATCGGGATTGGTTCATTCGATTGAGTTCAATCGCGAGGCTTCGTAATTAAATTCAGCTTTCAAAATTTCAGACGAACTGATTAAGAAGAAAATATTTAACCGGAAAAAAATACTTCTTACTAATTTCCTTTTCTATTATAGTTCTTTATCCGCATTTAATATCCGCTTTGATTAAAGGTTAACAATAGCAAAAATAAGAATTAAAAATAATAAAAAGGAGTTTATATGTGCACTCTCAGAAAATTTCATGGTTAAATCAATAGCAACAAGTGGATTCGTATCACATAAATCCGTACAGATTTGAAGTCAAGTTCAAACTTTGAAGACGGTATTTTCATCTTTTTTCAGCAGAATGTTAATACATAATTTGATTTTATTATAAAGATTTAAGCATACAAATTGCTCATCTCTCTAATTTATTATTATTCGTGTTTTTTCTTTTTTTTGTAATCGTTTTCGTAAGCGATTGCAAAAATTCACAAAACTGGATTTTGATTTGATGTGCGTTTTTTTTTTAAATAATAATCTATTGCAGCAGTGCACATTTCCTCTGAGAGAAATTTCTATTTTTTTATTGATAGGTATACTGTGGAAATACTCGGTATTGGCATGCAAATATCTGTGCATCATCTATGAGCGACACAAATCTGCAAATTTTGCCGAAATTTTCATCATGGAAAAATAATTGATTAGATGGACAACATTTTATTTTTGAACTATTATTACTTATTTATATAAATGTACATATACTTATATATATATATATATATATATATATATATATATATATAAACATAAAAATAGTTACCCACATAAAATACTGTTTCGTTGTTTCACAGCTCATCAGTGCGGCTAGACAAGCAACTACCTAAAGCCAGGATCGAAACCCGGATAGCCCAAACGACAGTCGGAGCTTCTAACCGTTGAGCTATACGGCTGCTGCTATGCAGGCATGAATTAACAATGTTTGACATAGTCCAAATACCTAAACTCAATTTGTTTACACAGAGAGCTTGGTTCAATACGCTGATGGTAATTTGTATATCACTTCCCAATATGCTCAACCTAAGATACGGACCATTATGCATAAAAATATATGAATGTGTATTGCATAAATATATGTGTATGCGTTACGTCTAAAAAGGTTTAATCATTTATATATACATGCATATATATATATTCCATCAATATGTACTTGCACATTTTTAGACACGAAGTTGCGGTAATGTAATGAGAATTGCTGAACGATTCTTTAGAAATGTAACATTTTGAATGGGCATACTTTGAAACGGCGTCTATGTATTAACAGGATAGCGTGTGATGTATTTATTTAGTGTGCCACGCTTACATCTGAGTGATTGTCGTTTAATTGTTGGGGACTCCCATTTCTGTAATATTACTTTTACGAAAAATTCTTCATAACTTTTGGTTTCGGTGTATAGCTGATGGCACTCCAGTAATATATTTTTTAATAACTAATTTTATAAAGAATTTTTGATAAGTTTTCGTTTCGGTTTTGATTATAGCTGAAAGAAGTAAAGTTATATATGCATAAATGTATATTTTTTATGAGTTTTGGTTTCAGTTTCGATTCAACCTGATGCACCCAGAAAATATGGATATATTTTTTATTTTCGGTATTGCATCTTTTTTATATTTAAAAATCGATAGAATAATAACCTTATAATAATATATACGAAATCTGCAAAGAATTAAAATATCATATTTAAGCATGCTTTACGACGGTTGTCACAGCTAGCTTAGATAAATACTTTTGCAGTTTTTACAAAAAAGCTACAATAATAACAGAGCGTCTCTATTTACACTGAAGATATACAGAATGCTAACATCAATATGTTACATATGAATGGGTCACCTTTGGAATTTTCACAGGTCCCGCTATTATTTTATTAAAATCATTTTCTATTTTGAACTTTAATTTTTTCTCGCATTACATTAAAAATAGTGAGGTTCATGATAAAGTTTTTATCCAAATTTCAGCGTGCAACATCGCACAGCCGACATAAAGAATAAAAATCAATTAGATTTTGATTACTAAAAACAAACTCTTTCTTTCAGTGATGATGAAACATCTGTACGACAAAAGAGTCAGATCTAAATGACAACGAATGATTTTAATGAAATATCTGCAGCTTAACGTGATGTGAAAAGCATTTGTCTGTTTATTAAAACTTCTAAATTCCTTGCATACACACACATACATACACATACATATGTGTGTCTGTATATATATATATATATATATATATATATATATATATATATACGTGTGTAAAATTTAACCGGTGTGTGTGTATAACAATATTGTCAGTGTATATTTAACGAGTCTCTATTAACTTATGAGTGTTAAACGTTCTGATATGTGATTCGTCTAATGTAAAATTATGTTCGTCTTAACCGTAGTGTGATCTGTGATCTGTGAGTGTCTAGTATTCTTTATTGTGTGGTGGTGTGTATACATATACTAACAGTTTATCAACAGGGTGTAAACGAGACAGACTCACTATCGGTTGGAACACCAGCATAAACACAAACCTCCAATCCTCCTTCCATGCCTCCTGAAATGAAAAGTTGCTTTCCTCCGGAAGTGGAAACACTAGGGTGTGAATTATATTTCGATATAATTACTTATTCCTTGCAGGGTTATTTTTCAGAGTTTTTTTTTTTTTTTTTAAGATCACATTTTGCTATGTCGTCTTCTTCTGTCTTTCACGAGCGACAGCCCCACCCCCAAAAAACACCCGTTCGTTACATGTTTCGTATACTAAAAGTGTGTGTCTCTAAATCTATCTTATCCCTTACGTAATCACTAAAAAAATCCTTGCTGTGTTTTTGCCTTCGTTTATATTCTATTAGCTGTGAATGCATCTATCTAGTAAGCATCAGGTAAACATTTCTGAAGGCTATTAAATGTTAATATTTCAACTTACTAAAACTTTTCGAATCGATAATCTTCTGACATTCTACTTTTACCAATTATAATAATCGACCATTATACTACTTTCCGATGTTTTCCGGTAGACTAACACACACACACACACACACACACACACACACACACACACACACACACACACACACATATATATATATAGGGGGCACCTGCAGTCTTTTACAGACTATGGATACCTACGAAAGGAGTGCCTGCGTTTGAAATTTTTGTGGCAGGAGATGCGCAATATCCAACCACATCTTTCCTGAGTCGATATTGTAAAATACCAGTGGTAAGTAAAGTCCATATACACCACGACTGGAAAGAAATGCCGAGATAAGCGAAGAGCACATAAAGCGCCTAGAATTACCAAATGGTCACCCATTTGGTTGGTTGGTTGGTTGGTTGGTTGTTTCTGTTTTACGGCATATCAATCCTTTTCAGGTTATTTAATTCCGAATCAAAAGATTTTGAAGAAATTTTTTTAATAGAATATATTTGTTGATTTCAAGTCGGTCTCTATTTAACCCATAGTTGGGACCCAAGCAGGTACTACCATTACGGGTCAGAGTGGACCTAGGAGCAATGGTAATTAAAGGGTGGCTCCACACTCCCAAAAGCCCACAAGCTAGGGCCTCAACACTGGATATAGTTTAAGGTAATATCCAGGACAACGTAGCTTATATATATATATATATATATATATATATATATATATATATATATATATATATATATATATATAGTAATGTGATTGATAATTTAAAATTAAAATTAAAAATTAAAAATCTGTTTCATAAGAAAGAACAGCAACAAAGTAAATAATTTGTACGATCGTTTCGGAAACGATGTTTTTATTGTGATAGATATTAAGCCACGGACAATAATTTTGAAATATAGTTTTTTTTAAAACAAAGTCTCCTCATCAGCAAACGTATTGGGTGGGGTTTTTATATGTAAAAGACACCATAAATAAACCTAACAATTTTTAAGTAAGGCAGATGTATATGGAAAAAATTAAAATAAAAAAGAAAATATTTACTTGATAAAAAAAGTAATATGGGTTGAGAATAAAAAATAGAAAAAAAATTATAAATCTGAATTTGGTTTAAATATCAGGTTATAATAATATGTTTTTAATAAAAGTTAAGAGTTATACATATATATATATATATATATATATATATATATATATATATATATATATATACACGTATACACGCATATATATACATATAAATATATATACATACACACGCACATATATACATATATTAATACAATTAAACGGTAAATATATATATATATATATATATTTACCTTTTAATTGTTCGCCTTTTGAAAACCGTAATTATCGTCAAAGCATTCATTTGGATGTTGATTGTAGCTTATAAATGTACGAAATGTTGATTTTTCAAAAAGAACGCCAATTGAACATTTTTTAGCGGTTAGAATATGTTAGCAAACGCCTAATTTTAAATTAAGCAAATATTTTAAAAAAAGGGGGGGTATAATCTTTTTTTTCTAATTAAATAATCAAAGGGAGATAATTAGTGTTTATTCTATTTAGATTATAAAATATTATATTTTGAACTTATTGAATTTAGTATTTTAATACTTTATTTATTTATTGAAATTAATAAATATACTATAAGTTAAGCTTAAATATATATTTAAATAATATATAATAATGGTAAATATATCAGATAAACTAATATTAATAAAAATATTGATGATAAAAATTTTATTAATAAGGGTATCAAATTAAACTTAAATTTGAAGATTGAATAGTAATAAGTTACATTTTTAATGACTTATGGTGGTTTATATCTGTTAAATTTAAACCAATGTTTATGACTGCATGAGGATATAAGCTCCTCTCTTGAATTTAGGAGGGTGGTTGTATTTTAGATATCGTCATATTTTAAAATCCTTAGGGTCTCCTATGTACAAAGTGTACACTTGTATATCCTTTATATGATCCTATTATTTGCCATTTCAAATTCTTATCTTTGAGTCGCCAAATATGTTTCGATAGAATATATATATATATATATATATATATATATATATATATATATATATGTGTAGTTTTTATTGTTGTTGATCTTTTAAAAGATATTGAGGTTAGTGTCTTCAACTTGAAGATCGGATGTTTTTTTTGTTTTTTTTTTAGAAATTGCCCATTTTTTATTTTGGACGTAAACAAATAATATTTTTTTTAATTTTAAGCAGTAATCTACGTACATGCATGTTTCCGGGCCCTACCCTGTTCAGCGTAGCTTGACTGTTATTAGGACGCGAACCCTGAACATTATGTATTTCAGTCCAGCGTCTTATCCATTACGCTATGTAACTACATAAATATATGAACGATAAAAACTAAACAGTAAATCGTCTATGGCATCATAGCGTAATGGATAAGACGCTGGGCTGAAATACATAAGGTCCAGTGTTCGAGTCCTACACACACATACACATACACACACACATACATACATACATACATACATACATACATATATATATATATATATATATTGGGTTAAAATGTTTAATTATTCAATATGATGTTTCCTTATATTATGTACCTTCTTCAGTCATGAAATGGCAAGACAAACATAAAGCTTTTCACATTGCAGAATCTCTTTCATTGCTTAAATATGCTTTATTACATCACAAGGAGAAATTCATAAAAATGAAAATAAACAATTAAAACAAAAATTATCTTTCATGACAAATAAGGAAAACTCAAATTACTACAATTTGATGAATCCTTCCGAAAATGTGACAAAATAAATATATCTAATAAAAATTCACAATTTTTAATTAATCTGTAGTAATTCTTAGACCCTAAAAAGAAATAAAAACGCACAAAACAAAATTTTGAATATTTAATTAATTAGTGATCACCTAATCAAGTTAACACACCGGTTCCTGTTAGATCACTGAGTCCTTGAGCATGCTATATACTGCAATAGTGGCCGTTGTGAATGCCATGTGTTGTATGTGTTTCCAGCCGCCATAGGCTTCCTTTTGTTACTGTAGTGAACTAATGCTAATAGCGAGAAGGTGGCGGGGATTGCGTAATTCTTACCTCACAATTACTCTCTTATCTATTCTATTTTAGTAAAATTCTTGTATATATTAAATTCATGTAATCGTAAATAAATCAACAAGTTGTCAAATTTCTGTGCATATTATCAGTGTGCATACTGGGAAACCACGCATCCATGTAATAGATAATTAAATAAGTTCACGGCTACATAGTGAGAAAACAAGTTTTTGGCAAGATTCAACTTTTATAATCATAACAGGCTTCTCGAAATATTCGAAGCATTTATATGCAATGCTTTGTATTTGGTCTCAAAACTTGGTTTCCAACGGCACTCCTCATAAGAGTACAATCCCCTTACTTAAGGACTTCTTTTCTGGTCTGCAAGCAGTCACTAATCAATTAGGTCCAGTCACAATAGCATATACACGGACGCAATTCGTAAGGAAATTCATATAATTTTACCATAGTGGTGATGACTTTGTAACAAAGTGAAATTGTCTTTTTGAAAAACACTTTTTTTTCTTTTACAGTTGGCCATCATGCAGGCGACTTCTTTTCACCAACACACTAATACAATATTGGTCATTTGCGATTCGACCTTTGTCAATGTAATTGGTGTATAAAAATCGTTGCGCAGTCCAAGATAAATATGAAAAAATCTTGTCCAATAGTTGTGTTTTGGGTCGCTTTGGACGGCTTTCGCCTGCGCTTTTCCACTTAGCTAACTACACATTTGACTGCGAAATTGTTGTAAATGAAAATGTTTCCATTCCCGAAAAAACTTCTATTTTGTTGCGTTCAAACCGTTGCAAACATCGCTCTGAATCATAAAGATGCTGTTGTTTTTTATCGTCTCCTTTAACCAACTTTGAACACGGCTTTTGTGTTGAAAAATACAAAATGGTCACTGATTTGTTACCTTCAATTCCTCTATTTTCTGACTCAACATAAACTTGATCGGGCGAAGCGAGAGTTGAGAATTTTCATATTTCCAGAGAAAAATAGCGATTTTTACCTGAACATTCAGGATTATCTCTGTCTGTACGGCCGTGTGTAAAATCAGCTGGACTTTCAAACACTAAAAGCCAATTCTTTATCTAATTTTGACATCGTAGAAAAGCAGCTATAAGGGGATGCATTGAAATATGAAAAAAAAAATATCGCGCGAAACTCAGTAACTAACAACAACATCATCAACAACAATACCAACGGCAATAATAATAATAATAATAATAATAATAATAATAATAATAATAATAATAATAATAATAATAATAATAACTAGCGGGGCCTGTGGAAATTCCACAGCAGCATTTTCATATGTAATATATTGTTGCTGGGCATGCTGTGAGCGTTCTGTTCAGCATGAATAGAGGCAAAATCATATTCTAGTTCTTTTTTATTAAAACTGTACTGTACCGTTATTAAAATAATAACTTTGATATATTTCATGGGCTGATTATTTCATTACAAACACACCGGTCAATTAACACACATTTTATCATTTTTCATAATTATTGAATATGTTACTAAGTTCGACAATAATTTTTCATAATTTCAACCCACATTATCACCCCTCCCTTTACTAAAATATTAAATTTGATATATTGTATCGGCTGATTATTTTATTAAAAAAACACAACTATCAATTAACTCATATTTCATCTTTTTAATAATTCTTGGATATGGTACTAATTTTGACAATAATTTTTCATCATTTAATCTCACCATATCGCACACCTTACTAAAATAATAACTTTGATATATTGTCTAGGCTGATTATTTCATTACAAACACACACATCAACACACTCACATTTCATCATTTTTCGTAATTCTTGGATATGTTACTAATTTCAACAATATTATTTTATAATTTAAACCATCGTTGTCGCCCAATCTTACTAAAATAATAACTTTGATACATTTGCTGGGCTGATAATTTCATTACAAACACACTAATAAATTAACCTCAATTACATCAGTTTTCATAATTCTTGGATATGTTACTAATTTCGACAATCATTTTCCATAATTTATACTCCCATTATCTCCCCCTCCTTAATAAAATAATAACTTTGAAATATTGTCTGGGCTTATTATTTTATTACAAACACACTAATGTATGAAATCACATTTAATCATTGTTTATAATTCTTGGATATGTTACTTATTTCGACAATCATTTTTCATCGTTTTAACCCACATTTTCGCCCTTCCCTCTTTACTAAATAATAACTTTGATATATTGTCTAGGCTGATTATTTCCTTACAAACACACCAATCAATTAACTAATATTTCATCATTTTTCGTAATTCTTGGATATGTTGCTAATTTCGACAATAATTTTTCATACTTTACACCCTCCTTATTTTTACCTCCCCTTTTACTTATATAATAACTTTGATATATTGTCTAGGATTATTATTTTTTATAAACACAGCAATAAATTAAATCACAATTCGTCATTTTTCGTAATTCTTGGATATGTTACTAATTTCGAAAATAATTTTTTATAATTTAAAGCATCCTCGTCGCACTCTCTTACTAAAAAATTAATTTGATATATTGTCTGGGCTGATTATTTCATAAAAAACGCAACTATCAATTAACTCAGACTTCATAATTTTTCTTAATTCTTGGATATGTTACTCATTTCCACAATTATTTTTAATATTTTTAACCCACATTATCAACCTACCCCACTACTAAAATAATAACGTTGATATATTATCTCGGATGAGTATTCCATTTCAAACACACCAATCAATTACATTTCGTCATTTTTCATAATTCTTGGATATGTTACTAATGTCGCCAATCATTTTTCAGCATTTTAACCCACAACATCGCCCCACTTACTAAAATAATAACTTTGATACATTGTCTGGTCTGATTATTTCATTGCAAACACGCTA
The DNA here is from genome assembly GCF_053919585.1 of Euprymna scolopes. Lineage (NCBI taxonomy): Eukaryota > Metazoa > Mollusca > Cephalopoda > Sepiida > Sepiolidae > Euprymna > Euprymna scolopes. Next base: position 30,158,854 of record NC_136495.1, on the reverse strand, counting down.
ATGCATTAAATAACATATTATCACTTTTCATAATTCTTGGATATGGTACTAATTTCGAAAATTATTTTTCATAATTTAAACCATTCTTATCGCCCACTCTTACTAACATAATTACTTTGATATATTTCCTGGGCTGATTATTTTTTATAAACACAGAATCGATTAACTCACATTTATTCTTTGTTCATAATCCTGAATATGTTACTAATTTCGACAATAATTTTTATAAATAAACCCCACATTATGCCTCTCCATCTTGCTTATATAATATATTTGATATATTGTCTGGGCTTATTATATCATTACAAACACACCAATCAAGTAACTCACATTTCATCATTTTTCATAATTCTTTGATATGTTACTAATTTTGACAATACTTTTCATAACTTTAACCCACTATGTCGCCCCCCCCTTACTTAAATAATAACTTTAATATATTGCCTGGGCTGATTATTTTATTACAAATAAATCAATCAATTCTGGGTATTCTCATAGTATGTATGTTTCACCTATCTTATCCAATCCCGGGTGACGTCGCATATTCTGCTAATATGCATTGTTTACCTATCTCATTCGGTCCCGTCGCTGGGTATTTTACTACTATATGTTTTCCACCTATCTCATTCAATACTGGGCGACGCTTTCTGATAGTGTATATTTGCACATCTCATTCAATACCGGGACTGACTTCATGTCCACCACCCCACTGTTGAAAATATACATTAAATAAATAATATTTTAATCGTGTAACTGTTTCGGCCATTTCCGGGACTGACTTTATATCCTCAATCCACTGCTAAAAATATACATGAAATAATGTAATGTCTAAATAGTAAACTGTTTCAGTTATTTCCGGGACCAACTTTATATCCCAAACGCACTGCTAAAAATATACATGAAATAATGTAATGTCTAAATAGTAAACTGTTTCAGCCATTTCTGGAACTGACTTATAATCCCCACCACACTGTTGAAAATATACATGAAATAAAGTAATGTATAAATCGTAATCTTTTCCGGCCATTTCCGGGAAGAGAAATCCTTCATTACTGATACAATTTTTATTTTTGTTATTGACCAGAGTGCCCCTTTTGGGGAGCTGGTTTCCCCCTAAATTTTTAACCGACCTCATGTCCAATTCCGCCCTTGTGAGGAGGCAAGTAAACAAAAACAAAAAAATAATCAGAACGGACATTTTCCAGGGCATTTTATAATTAATCAGAAGTGACATTTCCAGGGCATTTTGTAATTAAATCAGAAATAACGTTTTCCGGATACTTTTTTAATATTAAAACTTTTTTACATTATACATTTAGTCATAAAGTATTTCTCTTCCACCAAAAGAGAAGAAATTGAAATGTAGCACCAGAAGAACAGATACTACACTTTGATCTTAGCAAAAAGCCCAAGAAAGACAAACCATTTTTATTAGCTTTGCCTCAACAGCGACACCAATTTTTTTTTATATTTCAAGGGGTGACAAGGTTTATTTGGAATATTCCACTTTCCCTATTTAGGGATGCACAACATGATAATGGACGGAGCGATAAGTGTAATAATATAATGATAATGGTCATCCTGCGAATGTTGACTAACTTTCTAATTTCAGAAACTCAAACACCATGGACGCTGAACAGGTAAGTATAAGCTCTAATTTCAGGAGGAAAAATGATACCGAACAAAGACAGCACAGCCATGATAACCATCAAAAGGAAAAAAAAAAAAAACGAAGAAAGAAATAGACAACAAAAGAGAATAGACTAGTAATGGAATGCTACTATAGAAGTCATTCTAAATATAGATATGGAGGTTATCGGAAACGAATGAAAGAACTATGGGACCTACCCAGTGACTTCCATACTACAGAACAAAGAATTGCGGACCAAGCAAGACTGATACTCAATAAAGGTTGGTTTTCTAAACTAGAACTAACAGAAATGCAGCGAAAAATAAATGATGAAACTGAACAAGAAGCATCCCCACACGGAACCGCACGTAGAGCAACACCACAAGTTGAAGCCCCACAAGTAAAAACATCAAAGGCCGAGGATCAACAAATAACGAAGTCCACAAACGTGGAAACCGAGAACAATGAAACAGTACTAACAGAGAATGAAGCAAATGAAATAAATAAAATGATACAGCTGATAAACAAGGAAAAAACAAAGCTCCCATCGTTAAAGAACCAAGAGCAGAAGAAACTAAAAAACAGAAACATAGAAGGTTAACAAGCTCCTCCCACATATCCCAACAAATACAATCGCAGACTTAAACAACCTAATTTGCGCAGGCGCCAATATGGTAAGTATGAATCTCAAATTAGAAAAAAAAAACCCGGCGACAAGCGGTCCGACAAAACCTGGATGGGAAATAAGACTAAAAACCCGAATACGCAAACATAAAAAAAAGCCAAAATGATCAACAGGAAGAAAGCAATGTGGAGAAAACGGAACATTGGAAATGTAACTGACAGTGAGAGGCTAAGAAAGAAACATGAAGAACTGGACCAAAAAATAAAAGCAGAAGAAGCGAGATTGAGACGATATAGATATAAATCTGAACAATGCATCAAAACAGAACATTTGAAACAATGAAAGCCAATTCTACAAAAATGTGAACGGAGGAAAAACAAAAACAGAACAACCAAATCCAACAGAAACAAAACTGCTGGAGTACAATATGGGAAGATCGACGAGATCACAATAGAAATGCCAAATGGCTGAAAGAAATGAAAGAAGGGTTACAACAAATAGAAGAAGGAACAGTGAATGAAATCAACAAGGAAACCCTAAAGAAAACCATAGGAAAAATGGCAAACTAGAAAGTACCAGGGCATGACGGAATACATGCATACTGGTTAAAAAAAATTCACAACCTTACACGAAAGGTTAGCCCAAAACCTGAAAAGATGTATACAGGAAGCACGCGTACCAGACTGGATGACAAAGGTAGAACTACACTGCTACAGAAGGACACGGAGAAAGGAACCGTCCCTAGCCACTATAGGCCAAACACGTGCTTACCAACTATGTGGAAAATACTGACAGCGCAACTGAGGGAACAAATATACCACTCCCTGAAAACCGTTGACTCATCTCCGAGGAGCAGAAAGGATGTCAAAAAGGAAAAAGAGGAACACATGACCTGTTATATATAGATAAAAGAAAATCCTAAAGGAGGTAAAAAGAGAAGAATTTAGCCATGGCATGGATCGACTACAAAAAAGCGTACGACAGGATCCCCCAAGCATGGATAATAGAATGCCTAAAAATGTATAAAATACCAAGCGGGATCAACAACGTAATAGAAAGTCAATGAAAACATAAAGACTGGAATTGACAGCCGATGGACAACACATAACAGAAATTAACATACAAAGAGGCATCTTTCAAGGAGACTCACGATCAACACTACTGTTCATCATAGCCATGATGCCCTTGAACAGTATTCTGAGAAAGTGCCAAGTCGGATACAAGTTCTCTAATACAGAGGAAAAAAATGAAGCATCTGATGTACGTGGACGATTTGAAACTTTTTGCAAGGACCGAAAAGGAACTAGAGACACTAATCAACACTACCAGAATCTTCAGCCAAGGTATCCAAATGGAATTTGGAATGAAAAAGTGCGCACAACTAGTTATAAGAAAGGGAAAACTGGAAACGACAGAAGTCATGGAACTACCCAACCAAACAGAAATGAGGGCACTAGGGGAACAAGACGACTATAAATACTTGGAAATGCTGGAAGCGGACACCATCAGAGCAACAGAAATGAAAGAAAAAATTAGAAAGGAATACCTCAGGAGAACAAGAAATCTCCTGCAAACGAAATTATATAGCAGAAACCTAATAAAAGGTATATATACATGGGCAGTATCACTAGTAAGATACTCTGGACCGTTTATAGGGTGGACAAAAGAAGAACTGAGACAACTCGACCAGAAAACCATGACACTCATGACCATGCATAATGCACTACACCCAAACGACGATACTGACAGACTCTACGTGAAAAGGAAAGACGGCAGGACTGATCTGTATAAAAGACTGTGTGAAGGATACGAAAAAAGAACTATAAAAATACATAATGCAAATCACTGAAAGGATAATTATGGCAGCGAGAGACACCGAAAAAAACAACAAAACAGAAAAAAGAGAGACAAACGACAAAACGAGAAAAGAGAAATGGGAAGAAAAACAACTCTACGGAAGATTCATAAGAATGACAAAAAATGAGAGTAGCGAAAAAACATGGACATGAATGCGAAAAGGACATATAAACCGAGAAACTGAATCTCTAATAACTGCAGCACAAGATAACTCGATAAGAACCAACCATATCAATGCAAGGATCGATAAAACACAAGAAAACAGCAAATGCAGACTCTGTGGACAGAGAGACGAAACGATAAAACATATAGTAAGTGAATGCAGCAAACTGGTCCAAAAGAAATACAAAAACAGACATGACCAAGTGGGGAGGGCGGTGCTCTGGGAATTGTGCAAACGACTGCATTTTGAGCGTACAGACGAATGGTACAAGCATAAAACCGCAACAGCACTCGAAAACAAGAACCACAAAATCCCATAGGACATACACACGGACAAACCCATCCAAGCAAGAAAACCAGATGTCGTAATAATTAACAAGAAAGAAAAATCCTGTCAAATCGTAGACTGTGCTATCCCAGCTGACCACAGGGTGAGAAAAAAGGAGAAACGAAGCTAGCCAGAGAGTTCAAAGAGATTTAGATGATGAAGAAAATCAAAATCGTACCGATAATAGTAGGCGCACTAGGAAAGATTCCGAAAAACTTTGAAAAAAGAATGGCAGAAATTGGAATCAGAGGAATAGCTGCAAAAATACAACGCCTAAAGATAAAGAAAACGGCTGAAATATTAAGGAAAATCCTAGAATGTTGGGAATAATACAATACAATATAACAAAGAAGCGTTACAGGGAATGAAGAACGCCGAAGCTGAAGATCAACATGTTCTACACCACCATCATGCATCCCCTCATTGTCTCATCACCGTTCCCCCAATACAAAAGTGATACCAAAGACCTGAGAAGGGTCAAGGAGGATCGAGAGTCCGCTGACCGTTGGACAAGCGCGAAGAGAACTGGGATCATGGGGAGGCTTAGTGCCACTCAAATTCCAGTACAAACCAATGGCCACTACTAGCGAGAAATCAATGTTATGAGGCTATTGCGATGACGCAGATTTATTTGCAAATGCTATCGAAGGAGGTGGAAAGAGCTGGACGTCTGGGGAGACTTGTTGTCACTCAGCCTCCAGAGAACATCACAGGTCTCCAAACCGATCGTTTGTTGACTTGTGTGAAAGCTCCATGTGAGCCAATAATAATAATAATAATAATAATAATAATAATAATAATAATAATAATAATAATAATAATAATAATAATTCTGATTTCGTTTATCAACGTCTCTCTGGAAAGGGATGGCATTCATTTCCAGAGGATTTCCCTCGATTCCGGCTCCAAACGAGGTGCATTAAAGATCAAGGATTTTTCTAAAGATGTTGGTGGTATCTAAAATAGCAGAGGTCTGAAGGTCACATCGGGGATTTGTAGTTTTTTCAATGGTCCTTCCAGACGACTTGATACTTCTAGTGTTTCAACTACGACAGGGATTATTTGTGTTTTACTCCCGTGTATACGCTTTATCTCCAAGCCAATGGAGCATAATTGCTCCACTTCTCGCTCTCCTTCTTTCTCACATTCCTGCCCCAGGGTACTGACAAGTCTACAATCTGCTTTCATGTTAATAATGATGATTATGATGATGATGATGATGATGACGATGACGATAATAAAAATGATAATATTAATAATAATAATAACAATAACAACAAAAACGATACTACTACTACGACTACTACTAATAATAATGAAGTATACACGGCATAATCTTCTAGATAATGAAAGAAGTAAATAAAGCGGGAACAAAACCCACGGCAATGGCACGAGCTGACTATAAAAATGTCTACAGCAGAAAAGTTTCAACATGAATAATCGAATCCTTAAAAATAGATAAGATACCGACAATATTACTAATATTAAGAACGGAATTGAAACATTGAGACTGGATCTCGTGGCTGAAGCACAACAATTACTGAGACAAGAGAGAAAGAGACTCCTTATCATTACTACCGTTTATCATAGGGATCAAGCCACTTGACTAAATTATGATAATGTTGGATTTGCATATCGCATGACTCAAACACCGCACGCAGAATCGGTCCTCTAATCTAGTAGTCACCTTATAATGGTTATTACGGAATTAATTCAGTCAAGGTGGCTATTTTAAAACCACGGATTGCATGGAGGCGAGCATTCCACTGAATGTCTTCTCTTTTCTTACTTATTATGTTAGGTCACAGTGACCTCTAAGATGAGGAAAATGACACGAACGGGGAAAAATAAAATCAGTTTTTGTTTATAGGAAAAGAGCGGGATTTTTTTTTACATCAAACCAACATGTCACTCTGTAAAGATGTAATCCCCATTTATTTGTGGGTATAAGCCGCTTAATGCGCTCAGGAATGCAGGAAAATACGACGTACGTCCACAAAAATAAACTCACTATAAACGTATTTACGCGAATATAAATCTTTGACAAAACACAAAAGCGTATAAAATAAAACTCGTATAATTTAATGAATTTTGTTGAAATCCGTATTTTCAAAAATAGTATATATTCCCATTTATTAAAATTTCACACACAAACACAAACAAAAACACACACACACACACGCGTATATATATATATATATATATATATATATATATATATATATATATATATATATATATATATATATATGGTGACTGCCACTTCTTTACAGAAGACGGACAACCCTCACGATACGATGGCGTGTGAGTGAGTCCGCATATGATTCCACATAGCCCCACCCGGCCTGCACAGTTTGCCGCATATTCTGCAGGATAACCTTGTTGGTGACCGACCCCTCCCTCCCGTGCTCCCAGTTCATGTCCCGCGTGCGTAGTTCCATGACTCTTGAGGCCTGCCTTTGACAGGCACACCCTGCCGCATATCCCGCACGAGTACGCGGGGTCGAGATAAAAGTCCTCTGTATCCTCTCGCTTTCGTAAGGCTCGCTTTATAGTGGCGTGCTCAACTCTCAAAACCTCAAAATTCTCACATCCCGCGTAGACGTAGCGCCTCCAACTTTCCCGGTCTTCAGCTATCTCTTCTCACCTTGTTATTTCTATGCCAAGTGCCCGCAGGTTTCCCTTAACTACATCTTTGTACCTTTTCCGAGGTTTGTGATTGGGTCGTTTGCCACATTCAAGCTCCCCATAGAACAATTGCTTAGGTATCCTATAATCCTCCATTCTCACTACGTGACCCGCCCATCGAGTCTGGTTTCGAAAGACTCGAGCCTCTATGCTGAATGTGCTCGCCTTCTTGAGCACCTCTTCATCGGACAAGAGAGCTTGTTTGGTGACATTAAATATCCTGCGTAGGCATGTCTGGTGGAATCTTTCCAGAGCCTTGATATGACAGCGATATGTCGTCCATGTTTCCGAGGCATATAGGTGGACAGGTAGTACACAAGTCTCGTATACCTTTATCTTTGTTTTGAAGGTCAGGGCTCTGTCTGCCCACACTCGTTTTTCGAGATTACCAAAGGCCTTACTTGCCTTATTGATCCTTCCTAAGATTTCCTTATCGAGGGTTCCGTCGCTCGATATAGTATTGCCAAGATATACAAAGCCATCAACGGTGCCCAGTTTCGTTCCATTTACACAGATAACCGGTTCCTCGTAGCGGCTGTTTGGAGCTGGGGTGAACATTACCTTGGTTTTCTCCAGGCTAATTGTGAGGCCAAAGGCAGTGCACGCCCTGGAGAAGCGGTCCATGATGCCCTGCATATCTTCTGCCGTGTGTGCGACGAAGTCTACATCGTCAGCATACAGCAGCTCCCTGACAAGTGAGTGAAATGTTTTCGATCTTGCCCTGAAACGAGCAAGGTTGAATAACTTGTTCGTTGTCCGAAATCGAAAGAGCACTCCCGTTTCACAGTTTCTAAATGCGAACGCGAGTGTTGTTGCGAAATAGATTGAGAACAAGGTTGGAGCTAGAATATCTCCCTGTTTAACCCCGTTGTCGATGGCAATGCCCTCTGAAACTGTGCCGTTTAGCTGGAGACGCGCTTTCATGTTTTCATGCAGTTGTCTGATATTATTAACGAAACCAGGTGGACATCCATGTTTCCCCAATATTATCCACAGGGCAGTTCGGTTTACAGTGTCGAAGGCTTTTTTCAGATCTACAAATACCTGGTATAGAGCTAGCCTTTGTTCTTTGCATTTTTCCTGTATCTGACGGACTGAGAAGATCATGTCCATTGTGCCACGCCCGGGTCTGAACCCACTTTGGGCTTCGGGCAGTACTGAGGGGCAAATATATTCATTTAGTCTGTTTAGTAGGAGTCTGGCAAATACCTTACCGACTACCTCCAACAGACTTATACCCCTGTAGTTCCCACATAAGACTTTTTGTCCTTTTCCCTTATACAGTGGGATTAGTATCGCGTCGATCCAATCTTGGGGTACAGGAGACCCAGACCAGACCTTGGATATCTATCGGTGTACTTCAGCTGTAATTTGATTGCCCCCATATCGGAGAATCTCGACAGGAATGCCGTCCAGCCCCGGCGACTTTCCCGTATTTATCTCGCTAATAGCTTTGCTGATATCATGTTGAGTCGGGTGAGCCAGCATCTTTTGTTTGATTTCCGGCTGTGGCAGATTCCTGATGACTTCCTCATCAATAGTTGAGGCGTTGTAGAACAGATCTCTGAAGTATTCTGTCCAGCGCTGCATGATTTTGTCCGGGCTCCTATTTAGCAACGCGCCATCCTTTGATCTGAGGGGCACCATCACTGAGGATTGAGGCCCAAATACCTGTCTGATAAGGTGGTACATAGTTTTTGCATCTTTGCTATCAAACGCCAGTTGCACCTGGTTAGATATATTCTTCCACCATTTATTCTTCATGCTTCGTATGTTGCGTTGTAGCGATGCTTTCGCTTCCTTGAACTCCTGCTTTAGTCTCGGCCGGTCCCTTTTGGGCGCTTTGAGAATTTTCTGGAGTGCGTTATGTTTTTGCTCTATAAGTTCATTGATTACGGCATTATTTTCGTCGAACCAGTCTTGATTCTTTAGTTTCACGACACCTAGTACTTCACAGCTGACACTGTGTACGGTCGACTTAAATTTTTCCCATAAACCATCGTAGTCCGCACTTCCGAGAGCGACTTGTAGTTCTTTCTGCACGGCCTTGGACTTTAGCTTACCTGTGGCTAGTCTTTTGGGTGGCTGCGCACCTTGTGACCGGAATCTCCTCCTAATGTGGAGTTTCAGCTTGGCTCTAACAAGGATGTGATCCGTTCCACAGTCCGCACCCCTCATCACGCGAACCTTGCAGACATCCTGAATGTCTCTTCTTCTGGTGATAACATAGTCCAGGATATGACCGTGTCCAGAGCGAGGATGAAACCATGTCGCTTTATGGGCGGCCTTTTGCCGTGAGAACGTATTGCATATCACCAGCTCAAATTCAGAGCAAAGCTGTAAGAGGTGAAGTCCATTCCTATTCGTCTTACCCGTACCATATTTTCCCAACGGTGACCAAATCTCATGGTCATTTCCCACTCTAGCATTGAAATCCCCCAGCAGTATTATTTTATTCGCTTTCGGGGTTGAACATAGGGCTGATCGTAACTCCTGGTAAAATGTAATGGTGTCTTTTTCGTCCCTGTAAAGCGTGGGAGCGTAGATGGAATATACGCTACCGAAACGATTTCTCCCTATGGGTGCTCTAAGGTACATAATCCTATCAGACAGCGCGCATGGCTGTTCTAATCCTTTAACTAGTTCGGTTCGGATGGCAAACCCCACCCCACCGCCCCTCCTTTCCCCCTCCGGTTTTCCCTTCCAGAAGAAAGTGTATCCACCTCCCACTTCGGTTAGCTGATCTTCACCACTCAGGCGGGTTTCCGCCAGAGCAGCGATATCAATCCTATACCGCTTAAGTTCCTTCGCGACGATAGCCGTTCGTCGCTCAGGGTTAGAAGAAAAAATATCGTGGTCAATAAGTGTTCGGACGTTCCAGGTCGATATCATGAGTCTTTGTTTGTTCTTTTGGGTATTTTTCCTGCTTTAAGGAACAGCCGCCAACCGCAGTAAGCTGGCCAGCTCGGAGATGAACAGGCAATTTTTAGGTCACCTTTTCTAGACCCCTCCCTATAGAGAGGGTGAGCAGTGCTGTCCTCAAAAGGGCTGCTCAGACACTCAAGACCTCGCCGAGGCAAGCTGCTGCTCATTCAACTAAATAACGACGTTAGATGGGTCGAGAGTCGCACACGTGTGGAGTCATGACTGTCCACTTCCAGCTTGTTAGGCCTGTGGACGTCGCCATTTGTCAATCGCCATGTGACTTTGTAGAGGGTTGTCTGTATAGAAGATTACCGTGTTTTACGCTTGTACAACACGTAGAACACGCTCTTTCTCCACTCAGCCAATAACCAGTGACAGGCTAAGCAAGATGACTGATTGGCGGAGTGGAGTGCAGGTTTACTTTCAGAGTGTCCTTCTCCTAGACAGATGGCCTAACAAGACCTACGGGTCCATCTCTCCGGGTGGGCTTAACCAGCGCCTGGGCACCAAGCCAGGGATTTCTACGGCCCCGCACGGCAAAATTTTTTTTTTTTTTTTTTTTTTTACACATATACACATATGTACATATATGCAATGGTGCTAGTTGGCCGTTGACCCCCCAAAGAAGGGTTCATCCTCCCTTTGAAAGGTCTTGTTTTTAATCCTTCAGGGAGACTAGCCACCCTCCTCACCAGACAAGCTGGTGTAGGAACCGGTTTAGTCGCCGGTGGCCCGACCATGTGGCTGGTAGTACTGGGTTACATGGTACCAGTAGCATATAGCATTACCTGACTATATATATATATATATATATATATATATATATATATATAATGTTAAAAGTCCACGTATGCTTGTGGAATGTTGATTTCAATGTTATGAGGGTTTTTTTGAAGCGTGAAAACAATGTTATTTTTGTATTTAATATTTTATTTTTTATACTTCAAACGATCCTCCTGTCCCGTGTCACAATAATATCGACATTTTCTTCGATGTTTTGGGGACAAAGAGTGGAGGCCCACTTAAAATAGAGAAATTAAATATTAAATACAAACCAAAAAATAACATCGTTTTCATGTTTCCAAAAACCCTCATAACCTTGAAACTAAATATATATATATATATATATATATATATATATATATATATATATATATATATATATAGATATATATATTATAACAATAATTTTATTATAGACTCTTCCGTCGATTTCGAACTATGAGGTTCCGCCACAACAATTAAGTTGCTCGGAACTCCACACAGATGACTTGTTTATATTGGTGAATCATTGTGTAAAACCATATACGCTTTTGGATATTGCTGCTAACCTCCGTATATATACCTATATACTAGCACAAGTACCCATCGTTGACTGGGTTCAAAAACAGCCTACAGAAAATGGACTGTGATTGATAAAAGTATGATAAGTTATGAAAAGGAGGGGCTTGTAAAGAGATAGGTTTTGATAATCCAAAATTTTACCCTAAGCAAAATATGATGAAAGTAAAGATAATTTTCGCGAAAATATATGTTTATATCAACTTTGTTTTCAATCGTAGCCAAGAGTGACTAACAAAATGGTATTTCCTTACAAAGAGAAACTGTTATATATATATATATATATATATATATATATATATATATATATATATATATATATATATATAATAATACAAATATACAAGAAATAAATGTTACCATAGCCAATAAAAGTTACTTTTATGGTAGAAAGTTCATTAGTTTGTATTTTTAAGTAGTTTGTAAATTTTCTTTTTTTAATTAACGAACCGATTAAAAAAAATGGCAGCGACTTTGAAATGGAGAGCCCCGTTTTCAATTTGAAGGAGTGCATTTTGTGTTAACAATTTAAGAGAGTTCCGTCAATGTAAGAAATATTTATAAACATATTTTTATGTTTTCCATTATTTTGTGTTTGAGGAATATTCGATTACGGCATGTGTAGTCTATATAAAAATTCATTTAAGTAGTTATCGCCTCAAATTTCGTTTTAATTTCGGTTCGTTTAAATTATTTCAAGAGTATTAAAAACTATTTCAAAACAAAAAAAAACATGAACTGAACTTTTATTGACTATGGTAACAATATCTTTTATATTTATTTTTTCAGGTAGTCGTTTGTTGGCTTTTCTGTTAAACACTCTTACTAAATAATATCGACGAAATATCGAAAAACAAAGAAACAAAAACTGTTTTGAAAATTAATGAAGCTTTACTTACTTTAGTAAAATAGTCCCAAACAACAAAATGGGATATTAAAAAAGTAAACACGTAATTACCTTAGTTTTTAAAGCAAAGAATCGATATAAATATGAATAAGAAGAAAATGGCGCCTTTTTCAAGCAGCACAGCTTCGTTTCAGTTTTACAGTATTGAACCGTGTAGTATTGCGCCGTCGGATTAAGGGTTGTACTAATGTAATGTAAAGAACCCGCAGAAAAGATTGTATTTAACTGAATTCCTTCTAGTACACTGACAAAAAAGTTAAAGAGATATATAAATAAAAATAAAAAGGTTATGTAAATGTTTTTAAAAAGACACGTAATCACATGAGCAGGATTTTTCCTTCTTTTGAAACGATAACAAGTAACGTCCTTATTTTTTATTTTTTATCTATTTATCTATTTTCGAAATAGTGGCACGTGCAAGTGGATAAGAAAAAAACAGAGTTATCCAAAATTTGTGTCGAGAATTGTCTAAAGTTCCGACTTTTTTTGTTTATTTTGGCTTTCACTTTAATAAGAATGTGAATTTATTCGACACAATATGATTCAACGCAAAAATACAAATAAAAGCTAACGAGAATTAAGATTGAAGTTAAGGTGTTATTATGAACCCTCACTACTTTTAAAAAACCTTGTTAAACTTTGTGACATATTTACATTCTATGGAGGTCAGGCGCGAGCGAACACCCAATAATTTTATTATACCATATTTCTTCATACTGAAACATAATTATCAAAGTATACTTACGCAAATAGATATGAAACGTCTTTGTTAAAGTTTGTGCCATATTTCCATGGAGTACAGACGTGAAAGCAGACCCCACAATTTTATTATACCATCCCTATTTAAGTTGAAACATACTTATCAAAGTGTTATTACGTACATCTATATCAAAGCCCCTTGTAAACGTTTTTTTTTCATTTTTTATTTCCATACTTTGGGCGCCAGGCATATGATATTATATTATGAAACAAGTATCTTATAAATATTTGGTTAGTTTAGCATATATTGAGTTATTATGTAATATAAATTGAATCATAATTTTAATGAAATCACAAATAGTGTAGATTGGAAACATAAGGTAATAATTTATAAGAAGTTTCTTTGCATAAATTTACAAAGCATATATATGTTTGTATATATATATATATATATATTTAAAGGAGATTAGAACAATAATCTAAAGAGCAGAGTGTATTTTAATGTAATAGTAAAATTACTAATTTAATTAAAATACAGGAAAAGAAAAAGTGCTCGTTGTAATTTAGATATATAATAAGCTCGATAGGTAAATATCCTAGAGCTAATTTAATATTCAGTAATGAGATTGATAATTTAAAATTCAAATTAGAATTAAATTAAAAATCCGTTTCACAAGAAGGAACAACAACAAAGTCAATAATTTGTATGATCGTTTCGGAAAAGAATGTTTTTATTGTAGTAGACATTAAGCCACGGACAATAGTTTTTACATATAGTATTTAAAAAAAAACAAAGTTTCCTCATCAGCAAAAGTATTGGGAAGGGTTTTTAATATATGTAAAAGACACCATAAATAAACCTAGCATTAAAAGTAGGACAGATGTATCTGGAAAAAAATTTAAAATAAAAGGTATGTGTTTACTTGATAAGCAAATTAGTATGGGTTTAAGATAGAAATAAAATAGAATAAAATTATAAATCTGAATTTGGTTTAAATATAATATTATAATAATATATTTCTAATAAAATTCAAAGACACACACATATGCATCTATATATATACATATACACATATATACACACATATACATATGCATACACACATATGCACATATACATAAATACATATACATACACACATATGCACACATACATATATATATATATATAAATATATATAATTATTTACCTTTTAATTCTTCGCCTTTTGAAATCAGCAATTAAGGTCAAAGTATTCATATGGATATTTATTGTAGCTTTTCAACTTATGAAAAACAAAAAATCAGAAAATCGAACGTTACGTGACAAATGGCTTAAATAACCCTGCTTCAATATTAAAATTTAAAAAATCGAAGAACTAAGACATCTCACACCATGATTCGAACCCAAAACCTTTAGATAATGACCCAACGCTCTAACCAACTGACCTAACACGACGTACATGGAATTGTGTCAGTTCTTTAAATATTTAAACTAAGTCAGGTAATGACGTCGTCTGACGCATGCGTAGAACCGAGTTCGTCATGAGAGGACGGTATTTGTGAGCCCCTGTAGAAAAGTGCTGATTTCATGGTGGAAAATTAACGTTTTGGGCCAAATGTTCGATATTTGTCGGGCGAAAGCGGGGCTTTCATATGAGACCAAGTTTGTGAACTTTTGTTCATACAAACACACAGACACACAAACATACATACATGTGCGCTTTTATATTTATAGATGACTACGCAACACACACACACACACACACACACATATATATAACAATTTTCAACTATGCCCAAATAAAATTAATGCATAGATTATTATGCTTCAATATGATAATATATATATATATATATATATATGTATATATATGTATATATATATATTAAATGGTATATATATACATACATATATATATATATATATATATATATATATATATATATATATAAACCAACAATCTATTTCACAAAATAAGCAACAAAACAAGTAAGCAACGAAGCTTATGTTCTCATCACCATTTCATCATACATTATTCATGCGATTGCATATCACCCCGTAACAACGTAAGGATAGACCAATGTCATATATGGGCCAAGTAACGAGTCAATAGTACAAAATAAACCAAAAATATCGCTAAATATGTGACCTAAACTTTTCCGTCGTCTCTGTCTTTTATCTAGCAAATTTAAATCAGTTCCATTTTATACCGTGACCGATAATTTCTCCATGCTTGGTGACGCAATTAAAATGGTAAACTATATCAACAAAGTGATAACACTCGGCCGAAAACATATCCTCTATTTTGACAGAGAGATGACCAAACTAGACGCGAGGATAACCTTCACCTTGATGGAAGTAAAAAAAAATCATATCGTATTTTTAAGATTAATACGATCGATCGATTTTCTTTTTAAATCAATACATATTTATCATTTCATCATTATTATCCACAATAGCATTTTAAGTTTAAAACAAACAGAAATATAAAAATTAAAAATAAGTTTTTTGGCGATTTTGCGATTCCAATCCCGATCGTAATACCAGCAATGAAAACGACTCAAACAAGTGGTTTTAAATATCAGAAATGGACTTCGTTTTATTTCAATAGATGAAGCATGCTAATAAGAAAATAATGTTGCAAATAAATTCTCGTTTGTGTCGTTGTTTAGTTTATAGAGAAACAATAAAATCCTTATCCTAATATCGATTTTCCTCGGCTTATCTGTTGCTTCCAGTAAAAATGATACTATCATGCATTAAACTATTCGTCCGTCTCAAACACGAACAAAGACTTGAAATTAGATTGAAAATTACGAGTCGAGTGTTCTCATTATCAAATTTAAAGATATTAAATTTGCGGTAAAAGTACGTGGTTAAGTGCGCTAATTATTGCATGACAGCTTTTCTTTTAAATAAATCAATATGTATAATTATGTGAAAGGTCATCTTTAATTGACATCAGAGGTTATGTATGAAGATTAGAAAAGCAAGTTAACAAGTGAAGAATGCATAGTTCCCCATGAGTGCACAGTGAACGAGGCATAAAAAATGTCTAAGTTCAGCATTTGCCCTCCCCCATCCTCCAACTATTTAGCCCCCAAAAGCCCCAAGGGGCGTCAAATCCTGGTGAAAATGAAAAAAACGGTGCAGTTGTAGGCCTTAGAATATGTAAAATTGATTTCTGCACCATGCCAAAAACGAAATGACTAAGTCCATAATTTGCTCCCCCCATTAAGCCCCCAAAGTCCCTAAAGTCCCCAAAGCCTTAACATATATAAATTTAAGTTCAGCACTATGCAAAACTGCTAATAAATAGACATGCACAGAAAAGTTTGGACAAATATGGTAAAATAGTCCCAAAATGGAGTGTTTTTATTAGCTCTAAAAGAGCTAAAAGATTTATCACAAAGTATAGCAGCAAAATCCCAACCCTTCATAGTAGAGATCCCTAGATGTAAGAGAGCCTTCTACTCCAGTAGTTTCTTCCCCAGAACCGCTAGACTTTGGAATTCCCTTCCGGGTTCCTGCTTCCACTAACTGTACTGACATGCAGAAGTTTAAGTGTAACGTGAACCGGCATCTTGCTGCCCAACTCCTGCAGCTTATGTCCCTGATTGTAGCCCCCTACATCAAAGTGCCTTGTTTGGGGTGAAAATATAATTTTAAAAAAATCTGTTTTATGAATATGCAAATACACGTTTATAGATTACAATCGGTTCATTTTAAACTATTTCTCATCCGTCTTACAATAGCTGAAACCGTAATGATTAACACGGGAACGTTAAATAGTTTGGTTTCCAATCTAGTTGATGGCGCCAAAGCAATATTTTGTTTTAAAATTTGGAAATCACTACTATATATTGGGAACAATATAATAATAGAAAAAGAAGTTGCTCTATAATAATAATAAATATGAAATTTAAATAATTGTTGTAGAAGCGTATGAAAGCATTTAATGTTGCTAACATTTTAAAACAAGAACAAATACTGTAATTTCAAACAAATGGATTTTACAAGTAAGTTTAATTCATGATTATGAATACTTTTTTTTATTGATTTTTGTAGGTTGTGGCAGCTGGTTATATATAAAAAATATCGGATGAATTAAGAAGGATAAGTCGGAAAGTAAAATTATAATCGTTAATAGTCCAAACTAACGTCAATTTACACTTTTTCCTGTTGTGTTGTATGTTAGATTAATCAAAAGCTTCGTTGCATGTTAAGTTGATGTTGAATTAATATGTTAAAAAATAAGACATGAGATAGCAAGAAAAAAAAAGCAAGTAACTTTCTTTCAGTTCAACAACACTCAAATAGTCTCAAATGATAGTCTGCGACATTACTATTGATAGGGTATATATCGTTAAGGTATAATCTTTATTTATAGGAATTATACTTTTCAAATTCAAATTATTAATGTATTAAGTGTAAAGATATTTACTTTTAAAATAATTATTTTTTAACATAGAAACCTGGAATATGTAAATGTCGAACGTAGTAATCCTTAAAGGTCACGGTTAAAGAAGAATGCGCGGGAACATCAAAGTCCAGTCATTAACCATTGTTATTATGTTGGTGTGCTTGTTTAATTAAATTATTATTAGTAGTAAAAATTCTTAAATAAGGAATAATTCCAAGTGAAAATTCGACTTTTTATCTAAACAGGACACGTGATCCAATTTTGTTGCTAGTTTGATCCAGCTTATTCCTATAATGTCGATACATTTCAAGTGCTTTCCTCATTTATACATGCCAAATTATGTTACATAAGAAAGGCTGTCAACTTCTCATGTAAGTAAGCAGGCAGACTAGATAAGTGAAAATGATATTAGGAAAAGTCTAGAATCGAACACTGTAGACAAGTGTTAAAAGATAATAGATAATTGAAATCCTAAGAATGCAGCCGATTGTTAATTCGTTTAGACATAACTGGATATTAAATATGTCGGTTAAAAGAATAAACAATGCGAGTTTATAAATAATGAGTAAAAATAGGTAAGATATTGAACAATTAAAATTGGGAATTCTTTGTTTGCCAAAAGTGTGTTAGGACAGACGTATGTAAAATCCACGTGAGATTTAGTTACGTTGGTTAACAGCACACTTCTGACGGCATAAACAAAGGAGAGTCTCAATATATTGATATGGGGTTCGAAGTTAGAGGAGTTAATCGGAGAGTAACACTCACAACCAGAGAGAGAGAGAGAGAGAGAGAGAGAGAGAGGGGTATGACGTGGAGTTGATCCCCTTAGAAGCGAAGGGGAGAAGAGTAGACAATGGACCTATAAAATTTGAATTCTTGAGTCATCAATCGGCGGGGAGATGAATAAAGAAATCCCCATCTATATTTTGTAACTGTTTGTTTTTGTGTCGTCATTCCACCAACTGAAATGTAAATGTGTTTTGATTATGATTATCTCATAAATGAACCTTGTATAACCCCCTTCCAAATAATGTGCCCCCTCCTTCATCATAAGTTAAGTATCTCCCATCCTCTGTTTTAACAAGAACTGTATAAATGCCCCAGCTCCGTATTAAAATATAATAAAAGAATTATCCTCACAGTCGTCATGATGCATCAGGAATAGAATGTCTCTCCCCCAGTATTGTCACCGTCGTCGTTATCCCACTTCTGAGTTCCCCGTTATATGTGTTTCCAATATGTACCCACTACACAAGAATGATTAATTGATTTTAAATGATGCTGAGCCCTCACTTTTAATATATAAGAAAACAGCATAATATCATTTGTAACATACACAGAAGCTTTTCTTTTCATAATCCCTGACTATTACCTTTAAAAATTACTACAAAAATTTAGCATACATATTTATTAGATGTATCTTAGTTTATATTAGATTTTTTGATATGAATGTATTACTGCATATTTAAATAAAATGCATTTCATAGAAACACGATTATAATTACAAAAAATATAGCAATAAAATGTAGCAATAAAAACAAGGTATCTAAAATACCAACATAAATGATATATTCAAAATACAAGTATTCAAACATACTGTTATAAATCTGAGTTAAAATAAAATTGTTGATTTTCCTAACAGAAACCTATTAGCATTGATTGAAATATTCGATCACTCCAAACTTGCAGACAGACTGGAAATTAGATTTAAAATTACCAAGTGAATATTCTCGCGGGGGGAGGGGGGAGTGAATGACAGTATTAGATTTATATGGATGAGTATGGTCATTATTGTCCGAGATTTTTTTCTACTTTTAAAAGAATCAATTTTAAAGTTCTGTCATTGGTCATCTTCAATTGCTATCGAAATCCATATAGGTTACATTAAAATACAACGATAAAATAGTTCTGGTATTTTTGTCAGTTTATCATGTAACGTCCTGATTCACATGAGACTTTATATAGACGTTCCGTTTTGGTAAAATCGTGTCTAAATTTTTAAGTTATGAATTTTTTTTTGTTTTACATGTTATACATTTGACTTGCCATCAAGTGTCTTAGTTTGATTGTTTGGTTAACGTGTTTTATAGCATATAACCCTATTTCAGGTTATGTTATGCTGGATCTAGTCGTTCTGCGAAGATTTTTTTATGCTTCAAGTATTTGATAACTTTAAATATGTATTCAGGTTTGGTTTGATTGATTTGTAAAAGAACTAGACACCATGACTAGTAGATAAATTAATATTTTAAGCGCCATTCCCTTCTAAATCAGAGTCGTGAGTAAACACCCTTCTTAAAACATGTAAAAATCAATTCTGAATTTAAATAAACTATCGATTTCGTAATCTTTCTGTACAGAAAGGTAGGTGAAGAGCTATTATCTTATCGCTGTATCCCAAACATGTCTGCAAATGTGTAGCTATTACATGTTTCTATAAATAATATAATTAAACCAAATAAATGACTCTATTTATTATTTGGCACTATTTACATGATGAACAATTTCACTGGATTTTACATTGTGGACGTAAATTTTCATACATTATCAATACTTATTGATATTCTCTATTATTATGCAGAAAACAAACTAAGTATGTTCACAGTTAGCGTCACATACCAATAGTTTTCCAAGCGTACAACTCTTCTTACCCTGATAGGGGCGGTGTAACGGCGTAGTGTCAGGATTATATCGCCTAGAACTCAATGGTGGGCAATTGTTAGAACCAGCGTCAGTATGCCGGCTAATCAGACTCTGTGGAAATTTCGTAAGATTCAACACCAGAACTCGTCGCCACTTTCTTCATCCACATATTGGAACTTATCGCTATCATTGTTATGGAAAATAAAACATTTTCATGATCAATAAACTAAATTCAGTAAGGAATAAATTGAACAGATAAAAGCATTAACAAAGGAAGTCACGAAAGTATACATTAGATTTCAAGAAAAAATATAATAAAGTGCATGAATTGATACTTGAGCAGACGCTGACGAAATAAAACAAGATAGTAATTCATAATGCTGTTTAGATAATGTTTATTCAATCATGTATTGGACGAGATATACATAATTAAGTATACAAATAAATTTATTTCCGACAACATCTTGTTTATGCGACGACTTATTTTGAAAAACTCGTTCTAACGCACATAATACCGTTATTAAATCAAATTGTCATTTATTCTAAACCGCTGTGGTAATAAGAAGTTTGAAATATGATTTATGTTTGTTTGTTACGTAATTGATTTGCGCTATGATTTCTGTTTACAACACAAAGCCAACGAAAACAACGTTTAGATATTTAGTATACTAATTAACGTACCAAAAGTATTTACCATATATGGTATCATATTTATATGTAAATAAATAAATATATATATATATATATATATATATATATATATTGAGAATTTTTTGAAAACTTTGAAGTGTCGAATATAATGATAAAATAATTTTTGTTTGTTGCTTTTTTTGTAAGTACTATATTTCGCTAATACGTAGCCTCATCAGGGTCGAAAGAATTTACAAAAGAAAAACGAAAAAAAAGCAACAAACAAAAATGATTTTATCATTATATTCGACACTTCAAAGTTTTCAAAAATTTCTCATTTAAATTTTACTTTTTAAAAGTGTCTTCAAAAAGTGTGACCATCTTTTACTATATATATATATATATATATATATATATATAAATATATATATATGTATATATATACATATATATTGTTTTTGATAATGCGCATTTATTACCCGTATTGTACAGAAGCAGTGCTTATCCTATGCGTCTTGATCCGCCTTCATTCCCTAATATGTGTATCTCTTCGTCAAGGGAGATAACCATGTTAGATATTTTACAGTTCTTGCAGGGATGTATTGATATCCTTTTATATAGAGGGCATGATGATTAGAAATAGTCACCCATTTTGAAGTGATCAAACTCAGTTATATTCACGTTGACACACCAGTAATCAAACCAGAAACGTCGTGTCAACGTGATCATGCCATCACAGCATACCTCTTCCTGAATATGAATGAAGTCGTTCTCTTCAATCAATAAAAGTGAACAAAGAACCAAAATAATGAAGCGGTTTCTGTCAACCCATAACTTCTCTACTATCTGTTAATTACCTTCTCTCGTGTTATTTTACGGCGCTCTAAGGCAACAACGATGACTGTACATTTTTTGATAAATATTTGAATTTAAAAGAAAACTGGTAATTTTCGAAAAGGTCGTGGAGAAATAAAATAAAAATAAACAAGTGGTACAAAATAACACCCCGCACAATCGATATAAGCATATTAAAATCAATTTGAATTTCACAAATTGAAAGTAAATAGCTATGTTTTCTACACAAAATCATATTACCAGATATTTAAGTATTCGATCCTCTCAAACTCCGACACTAACTTGAAAATAGATTTAAAATTACAAGTCGAACGTTTTCAAAAGGAACATTATATTATTAGGTTTATGTTAGTCAGTACGAAAATTATGGTAAGCGATTTTTTCTGGTACCCATTAAAATGCAGATTATTCTGTTGTTTTCAGTGAGATTACAATTTCCTGCTTTCATCTCTTTAGTACATTGGCAGTTGAACAACTGTGCTTTTTTTAGATAGAATTTTTAACTTAAATTCATTTTTGTACCTTATATTTTGTTTATTAAATTGTTATGTGAAGGTACAGAATAGTTAAGAAAGTATTGGATTAATTTCTACGTCATTTTCAATGTGTTTTTTACTGTTTTAAATCTGTCCATTTATCATCACTTTTATTTTGCTCTCCCATATTAACTCTTTATGACCTGGTTAAACTAATTCGTTCAGTCGTAAATAAATGAATATGAATATACCGCATGAATAAAGTGGGGATTGATTGAAATTTGCCCTGTACGCATTAGTTTAGGAACTGGATAGACGCTAGATACCTCCGTATTGCAACTCTCTATTCCTTACATTTAATATGCCGCCATTTAAAATAAACAATAAATATTTTTTAATCATCTGCATCATAATTCAAGCCATAAGGGTTAAGCATGAGTTTTAAATAATAAGTTGTAAGCGGAAAAGTAGCATGCCCCAATTATATTTGAAACAGAAAAAATATACATAATAAATTTGAATGATTTGTATCACGTTTTGAATGTTTTAATCCATGCTTTTGTAATCATTTTCATTTAACCACAAAATAATACTTTCCATTATTTGAGCTTAGCAACTATCCCCCCAAACAAATATTTAAAAGTTTATTCTCTCGTCCTAAATCATGGCCGAGATATTTTGCACATAGTCGGTAAATTCACCCCTCTTTTCCCCAAATTGTTATTATTCGGCCTTTAACGAAATAAATTTTAAAAAAGAAGAAAAATCAAATGGCGGTAATGTGACAAAATGTGTCACCAATACTAAATACATCTTTCTTGTTGACAAATGTGTATGTGATATTGTAACGTCTTGAACCCTTCTTTCCTCTCATTTATATTTGAAGCAGAAAACAAGAAAAATTAATTTGGAGTAATTTCTACGTCCTTTTCAATATGTTTTTTTTTACTGTATTAAATCTGTACGTGTTTATCATCACTTTTATTTTGCCGAACAATATTTTTTGTATTATACATTGACCGACTACCAACTAGTGAATGGTAAATCCATATGCTAAAGCACTCCTGTTGGATGTAGTAAAACAGTTGCAGACAAATTTGAATGCAAAAACAACAAGGAAATTTAATAGACGTTTCCCGGGATGGAATGGGTAAACACTAATAACATATGTTCAATATCCTAAGTATAATAGTAGTTTCCAAAAGTAACCGGGACAAAACCGGATATCACTGCTAGTATATATATATATATATATATATACTGACAGTTGATAATTATAATTTAAAAACAATGCATAATGCCGCTCCCCACTTGTGGGTACCAAATACCAAATTGGTCAAAGGGAAAATCATTTCCAACTCGCATTTACGTAAAAATGCACTTTTGTATAAATAATTTAATTCATCAAAACATATCGCAAAAAAAAACAAATAACACACACACACACATATATATAACACACACACACACACGTATATATATATATATATATATATATATATATATATATATATATATATAACCATATATACTAATAAAAGTAATTTACTATTCAGATCGAGGCAGGATATTGATTTTTTAGTAATTATATTCTATACCAATGGAAAAAGTACAGAGCATTTCTGTATGAACAGCTTTATAAGATATAGAAAACAATTAGTATTGTAAATGTTAAATGAAATTTGAATGTCTGCCAATTGGTAACTAAGCAAACATGGGTACTCCCTTCGGTGTCTTGCATTCCATTTCATTTTCTTATTTCAAAATGTTCTATATTTCCAATTCCACACGATTCTTTAGATTCATATTTGTTTTCAAATTGATTTGTTTTTAATTGAAGTCGAAATGAAAAGCAGACCAATATTATTGTTAAAAATTACATCGATCAGAATGCAATTTAATCAATAGAATCTCCTATACAAATTCATAGTTCGTATTTATGTATGGACAAGTTGATAAGCTAAGAAATACGAATTGGTTTTGATGATAATTTCAGACACTAGCAAATATATGCAGCTTCCGGCCGCAGACTTTGTTGGCTTCGGATATTCGTATAAATTTGAAGGAAATGCATACAACGCGTAGCAAAATATTTTGTTTTACTTTGAAAATAATTTCCATATGTTTATTGATTTATTTATGTTTCTTTATTATTAGTGTTTATGTAATCCGTGTTTTGAAACGTGATACCAAAGATTAACTTTTTAATTAAGGAAATGTATTTATGAGAAAGTCCAAGTAAGGCAGTTGGGAGAAACTCAAACTGGTGATCCTAAGCTTTCGGTTTCGATTTTCTGTCATGGCATCTATTTTAATTGAATTCATTATTTACGATTAATGCAGTATTCTTCATTTCTAGAAGTAGTTAACATCGCGGATATTTCGAAATGAGACAAACTACGCAACGTATTCATTACATGAAACTTGGAGAAGGGTAGAGGTTACATAAACCAAGATATTGTACAAATAACACTTAAGATGAAAGCAGTAGTAAGAATAATCCACAAAATAAAGTCATTCGAAATATAAGATCACGATAATGTATATAAATGATTTTAATACACATCGATAAAGCAACCGTGTTGTTTCCACTAGTAACTTTTATTACCAAATATTGTTTCTAAATAAGGAGAAGAAACACATAGATGTTGATAATCAGTGCTTGATTTTACATTGTCAGCCTATATCATTAGTAATGCTCAAGTGCTGCATAACAACGGACTATTATTTTGATTATATGCTAGTTTTTACTCGTCAAATATCTAACAGTATTATCTGATAAATATCCACGATGAAGTATAGTAACAGTCGATTGCATAATTATCAAAAACAACATCAAACAAAAATTATTTTTTATGAAAAAATGGAGAGTCACGTTGTTATTATACTGTAATTACAAACATAATTAACTACTTTACACACAAAAAAATTAAGAATTGTAGTAGGAGAAGGATAAGATTTATTATTGAATGCTATATGACGGGTGAAATAGATGGAGGGCTTATATTTGCAGAGTTCAGCGCAAGAGTTATAT
This sequence comes from Euprymna scolopes, assembly GCF_053919585.1. Classification (NCBI taxonomy): domain Eukaryota; kingdom Metazoa; phylum Mollusca; class Cephalopoda; order Sepiida; family Sepiolidae; genus Euprymna; species Euprymna scolopes. The sequence continues at coordinate 30,133,645 of NC_136495.1, read as the reverse complement.
ATATATATATATATATATATATATATATATATATATATATATATATAAAGCAAGAACATTCGGAGTCACATTATACAATCTAACAAACCAAACTAGAAAATAAATTCTGCTGCGGCAGGAAAATAAACACGAAACTACAAAAAGGAAATCGTATCATATACAACAATAACAATGTGCTCTTAAACGCACGAACAGACACATGCGCACGTACACATGCGCACACACATGCGCACACACACAGACACACACATACACACACCTATACATATATATGTGGAAGTGTACTAGATTTGCAGCCTGTTAAATTATAGTTACTGCTTGTTTAATTAGAATGATTGCTAGAGACTACATTGATTGTTGTATTTGGATACGGTTGTGCTCATTTTTGCATTAAATGTTAATAACTGTGTATCAATATAAACTCCTAACTCTACAGGTAACGGATACTACAATACGTTGTTCAATCTATCGAATCATAACCAATGTCTATACAAATTTTATCCAGAACTGTACAATAGTTTCTGAGAAAAAGTGTAATCGATAAATAGAAAAAGAATTGTATAGTAGCTTCCTCCAGTCTTGACAGAGTGTAAGGGTGCCTGCGCATGGAATTGTTGTAGCAAGAGTTGAACAATTTAAGATCACATTTCTGCTGAGTCGGCATTGATAAATACCAGTATGAAATAGAGTTTCAGGACGCTAGGACCAACAATGCCTAGATAAGTGAAGAGCACATACAGCGTCTAAAACTCCCAAATAATTAACTATCTGGTATTGTATAGGCTCAACGCTACTTAACTTTGGAGCTCTGACGAGAACCGGCATTCTATCATGATTACGCCGTAAAGAATTACACAAACAAACACACACACACACACACACACACACACACACACACACTCACACGTATATATATAGAGAGAGAGAAAATAAAAAGGAACAAACCGTATTATGTGTTCATCAACGTTTCGTCTTTATTTCGAGACTTCCTCTGGATGAAATAAAGACGAAACGTTGATGAACACATAATACGGTTTGTTCCTTTTTATTTTCTCTATTTTGTCGGAATACTATTTCCATTATTTTCATCATATATATATATATATATATATATATATATATATATATATATATATATATATATATATATATATATATATATACATAAGCGAGATAAGACACTGATAGAATTCAGATGCAAAATCCTGATAGATATTACTTGAAGTAATACTTTCAAGGTGATCCTAGCCAAAAAGGAAAAGCTCAATATTTAAGAATAGAGCAACATATAAGTTTCGTGGTTTAATTTTGAATTCTAAAAACACAACATATAGAGGCATATATTCCTTTTAAGAATTTATTGCTTGACAAAGGAATATATGGAAGGGGTTATTTTAATTTCCTTAATCTATGGATTTTCAACAATGGCTCATATCATCAGAGGAAATGAAATGCAGTAAGCAAAATTTTCAGCTGCGAATGGACGCTATTTTGCTTTTCAGCACAATTATTGAAAATAGTTTTTGAGTGGTTGTATAAACTTCTCTTTTCGTATAATTGTCTCCATATAATTATCCACAACCAAGCAATGATCATCTCGCCTACTAGTTTATCCACTGACTCTTTCTCACCTCCCTTCTTTCTCCTATACTATCTCTCTCTTTTTCCTATATTGTTTCTTTCTTTCTCTCTCTCTCTCTCTTTATGTTTAGGGTCTCCCTCTTTCTTCTATTACTCTCTCTCTCCCTCTCCCTCTCTCTCTCTCTCTCTCTCTCTCTTGGAAACCATGCTCATTTTGTTTCGGGGATAAACTTTAAAAGTAACAAAAAAACGATACATTGCTCGTAGGCATAAACTGAAATATTTAAATGTTCATTCAAATACATAATCCATTTAAGAATTGTCACAATATATATATATATATATATATATATAAATATATATATATATATTATACTTATATATATATATATATATATATATATATTATACTTAATCTTAAATAATATATTATATTTATAGATTTTTATCTGAACGTTACGGCATAATGATAAACACGAAATAAATTATTTGATTATTTAGTTGTCAGGTATTTATCAACTGCGAGAAAAAAGTAAGTCAATATAAAAACACATTTCCAAAAATAGATGTTTTCTAATTAAATCTATCGATCGGCAATAAAAATGAGAATCTAAAAAATAAACAAATAGTATTACCATATCTGTCCGCTGTCGCACCGCATAACATTGACAATACATTCTAATTATTGGATATTCTCCGAGGAAACCAATGGCTGTCATATCTAATAAAAAATTGTACAAATTTACTGAATGGTACCTGCGATAAAGGAATTAAAAAAATAGGATTTTGCAACGGAGAAATGCTTACTATTTTACTCCACACATTATGTCTAACAACACACAAATACATACACCCATACACACACGTATGTCTATGTATACATACATACATACATCCACACATACATATCTATTTTCTATCTATCCATCTATCTATCTATCTATCTATCTGTCTATCTATCTATCTATCTATGTATATATATATAGTATAGAAATGATTGCATGCTACTATTGAGCATTGAGTATATATATATATATATATATATATATATATATATATATATATATATATATATGGGAAAAGTTTATATTACACATTTCAAGATGTTAATTATCGTAATTTTTTAAAGCATGCTAACATGTTCAATTCGTGACAACATACAAATTGACATAATAATTACACGAATGATTCTGCGCTACAAAACGGGTGCTGTGAAGAATTGAACATTTCACTGTGCTTAAACATAAACGGTCACATAAACGACATCTCGAAATTTGGAATTTAGACTTTTGTCATTTATTTGTTTTTGCACTATAATTACATCAAGTTTGATAATGAAAATATGTGTATAAATAAAAGGTGAAATATAATTATATGAGCATATTTTCATTAAAAACACATATAAACATATATATATATATACATATATATATATATATTCGTATATTTTTGCAGCAATCGTTATTCAAGCACGTCTAGTTGAACACGACTGAGTTATTCTTTTTTCCGATTTTTCTGGATATCTTTTCTATTCGCCGAGCGATCTTTTTTATTTCACCCGGCAGGATGTATAAAATGGAACCCAAAAGGTTTTGTTCAGCCATGTTCTACTCAAGTGCGTGCTGTCGGTGCACCTGATTATCATCAGCAGTGATTGTTGTTATCTTTTTCTTTTCCTGTGAGGCTTGGTGTATTTATATGTTTTTTTATTGTTTATAAAGATAGGCGCAGAAGGGTTAGAGGCGATTAATTTTTATTTTTAATTTCAATTTTCTTATTTTATAAGTTATTTATTTAGTTTCTTGTTAGTTATTAAATACTGTTAGTTTATTTGTCCAGTGTTTAATGAGATCCGGTTAAAAAGGGGCTGTAGTAATGTTTGTCGTCGAGTGCAATTGTTAAGGTATCGGATTTTAGTATTGTTAGTTAAAATAAAATAAACAACAAAAAATATAAATATACCAAGCCGCAAAGAGAAAGAAAACGAAATAGATAACAACAACAATCACTCCTGATGATGATCGGATGCACCGATAGAAAGTGCTTCAAAAGAATATGGCTGAACGCCATTTAATACAACATGCCGACTGAAATACAAAAGAACGCTCGGTGAATGGAAAAGATATCCAGAAAAATCGTAAAAAAGAATAACCCTGTCGGGTTCAATCAGATGCTCTTGAATAATGACTTGCTGCCAATATATATAAATATATATATATATATATATATATATATATATATATATATATATATATATATATATATATACCAGTGGTGAAAAAACCGGACTAGAGTGCTCAATGTGTAGCCAGAGCAGTATATAGGAAATTTATTACTGTGAGTCCAGAATGAGTTTACATATTGTTTCAGCTAGAGGAAAATCCTCAAAAAGAAGAGGAAATTTCCTGTATATATATATATATATAGACAGATAGATAGATGGATAGATAAATAGATAGGTAAACAGATAGGTATTGTTGCAATTAAACAATGTCGCATGTCACAGCTGACACAATCCAAGAAACCCGCAAACAGGAACTTCAACATCCGAATTTGCCCTCATCCGTTAAACATATGCGAATTCGGTATACGTTACTTGAGTCACTTGCGTGTGAGGCTATTACTTGCAACCTGAGCAACAGGTCTACATAAAGACAGTCTGTTAGCTAACAGAGATTAAAAAAACTACGACGAAAATGGACTGTGGAATATACATACTTCTTCTCAACAAGGGATGTAGTTATCAAACCGTTAAGAACCTAAGTCGATATCTCACAAGTAGGATTTTGATGCTATCGAACACGTTAAACAACTGAGCAGATTAATATTAGATTTTCGAATGAGAGATGACATATAAACAGTTCCACAATAAAACAATGTCGCAACTCACACAAGCCATAAAAAGTCTTCATTTGGGCTCATACGGTGAATATATCAGAATTTGGTATTCGAAATCTAAGCAACTCGCGGTCGGGGCGAGTAATCCACGTAGCACACAAAAATATCTAACACAGTTAACACAGATGAAACACACGTCGGAAAAATCTGTCTGTAGAATACTCCAGATCCAGACTTTGTTGTGGTTTGCATATAAGTTACTCGGGTTTACAATCCCCAGTTAGAATATGTTAACTGATGGGAACAAATGAGGGAGAAACTCAAACCTTGGAGTTTCGGTGTGCATTTTTTATGGCTTGCATGAGTTGCTACGTTATTTGATTGTTGAAATAAATATATATGACCTAAAACACGGAAGATCTAATATTTATATAAGTACACCCTATATATATATGCGTGTGTGTGTGTATACATATATATATATAAATACATACATATAAAAGTACATACATATATCGGCGTTACTTCAACATTAATTAAGAAAAGAATATCAAACCACATTTCTTCTTTTAACAACCATAAGTCTAATAATAACCAAGGAACTTCTCTAACAACTGTAATTAAAAAACTTAACACTAATAATACCCCCCTTCTCAATCAAATGGACTATCATAAAAAAGTTACGTCTTATACTACAGGCGCCTCATATTCCCTCCTCCGCAACCGAAGCTATAACTATAATTACTTCCCTTAATGTAACAATATAATAAATTCTAACAACGAACTGATCTCTTTCTGTAAACATAAGTCCAAGTTTAATCATGGTAATTTTGAAATTACATAGTTATTACTTTAACCTTTCAGATTGATAATTTTTCTTGAACATTATCGTTTTTTCTACATACTTTCTTAATACTTTATAACTTAATAATCCTTTATTTACTTCTTTATTACTTCTTTGCTTGGCCGGTGTTTTTATCTGCAATTTCCGTTTTAGTCTTTAAGTATTCCTATCTATCTAATATATCAATCTACCTACACATTCATATCCTGTATGTATATTTACTTATATTTTACTATATGCATTTACTTACATACTTGCTTGCTTTATCCGGAATTTGTAGATACGGCCATCCTCTACCCTTAAAAAAAAAATATTTTTTTTATTTTTTATTTATTATTTAATTTTATTTATATATCTATGATTTTATTTATTTATTTATGAATTTATTTATTTATTCCATTTAATGTCTTTTAACAACTCCTGCTGACATTTTATTAATAACCTTTACATTTCAGTTGATGTATGTTTTGCCCTATATTATTAGCACCTTTTAAAGTAATTTTATCTGGATCATTTTGACATTTGCTTTTCTATTTTATATTTAATTCTATCATCATTTAACTTTTTTCTCTTCTTCTTCACTAATTTTTTCTCTTCTTCACTGATTTTTCTTAATTACGTTTTGTCTCGGAAGCCTTGTCAAACGCATATCTTATTTTTTTATTTTATTAATATTATTGGAACTTTTTCCCCTTTTCCTTGTACATATTTGTGAATTATTACATGAACTTCGGCTTTTTGAATTATTTTGGACCATCGCCCAATCACGTGATTTTCTTGGATTTTACTTGTGTGAATGGAAATTCAATTAACTGTCTCGAATTTATATTTTTGGATTTTACCGTCATTGGATAATTTACCTTTCACCAGCCTATCCATTCACATGAAATCATTTTTTCTTCACTTTATCCCCTTTGCTTCACTTACTTGCAGTTTCATCAAATATTTTGTATGCAAAATCCGATCCCGCATTTTGCTAAATTCTACCATCTCATGATGAGAAGGAAAGTATTTCTTCGAAACTCCGCGTATTAAGGACTATCCACTTATCAAGTGTTTCCTTTTCAGATTAAATATGTTTTTAACTCTTTTTCAAAGTGTTTTTTAACATGTTTTATTAATTGTTTGCTCGTATATATATATATAACATGATTTTAAACTCTTTTTCAAAGTGTTTTAACATTTTTTATTAACTATTTGCTCTTATATGTATATATATATATATATATATATATATATATATATATATATATATATATAATAACAAACAGTTAATAAAACACTTTGAAAAAGAGTTAAAACATATTTAATCTGAAAAGGAAACAATTGATAAGTGGATAGTTTTTAATCCATCCCCGGAGTTTCGAAGAAAAAAGTGTTATTCTATATATATAGTAATATATATATATATATATATATATATATATATATATATATATATATATATATATATATATATATATATATATAAGTTAATTTAGTATACAAACAAATGGCTACACATAAGCATAAATGTTTCAGCGAAAACCCAGTAAGGGAATACCTTCGTCAGGCCAAGGACATCTTGGCCTGACGAAGCGATTCCCTTACTGGGTTTTCGCTGAAACATGTATGCTTATGTGTAGCCATTTGTTTGTATACTAAATTAACTTATTTTGGCTCTGTCTAAACATTGAGCACTCTTTTGGTAGACACACTTAATAATTACTACCAATAAAAAAAAATATATATTTATATATATATAATAAAACTATCTCTTCGAACTCTGCGGATGGATTAAGGACTATCCACTTGCATATATATATATATATATATATATATATATATATATATATATACATATATATATACATATAATAAAACTATTTCTTCGAAACTCCGCGGATGGATTAAGGGCTAGATAGAGAGTCACATATATTAAATAATTATCATTATTAAGTAATATATATCGATAAAATTTAACCAAAATTGGAATAATTGTGAAGGAACTTTCCCACTATTAAAATCCTTATAAAAATAAATATATACAACTTTAATATTCCGAAAACTTAAAATCTTTCTCACCCAACTTCTTATAAACTTATTTCTGAATATACAAATATATTATCTTATAGACACTCCTCAATGTTTAGATGCATTTTGGGTTCAGATAGAAAACATCTATACACACACACACACACACACACACACACACGCATATATATATATATATATATATATATATATATATATATATATATATATATAGGGAAATCTACGACAGTGTAATAAATAATGGGCAATCCATAATTCCCCCCACTATTCAATATCCGTGAGGTTGTTTACTCTGCAATCGAGAAGGCTAATATACTTGCCAGACGGTTTGCTTCCAACTCCACACTGAACCGTGCTAACAACCCTGTCCCAGACTTTCCTTTGCGGACAGCCGCCACACTAGACGATCTGAAAATCACCCCTTCTCACCCTTCAGGTGCATGCTAATATAAAAAAAAATCTTGACACTTCAAAAGCATGTGGGCCTGATCTCATCCCGGATGTGCTATTAAAAAAGTGCTCCAGTTGTCTACAAATTTTACAACAAATGCATTAATGAATCTTGCTTTCCTAGTACCAGTTTTCAAGAATTCTGGCGAAAGAACTGACCCAGTAAATTATCGCCCTATTATCCTCTTCCCACTTTTCCCCAACATATTTGAGTCTATAATTAACCAAGCTCTAGTCCATCACCTTACATATGCTAAATTTCTGACCGACAAACAATACGGATCTAGGCAAGCCCGTTCCACAGTAGACCTCCTAACTGTAATTTCTGAACGTATATACCATTCACTGAACAAAGCAGAAGAAGGTAGAGCGGTAGCTCTTTATATATCTAAGGCTTTTGACAGGGTATGCCATAAAGGTCTTCTTAGGAAAATGAGATCATATGGTATCACTGGAAGAATACTTAACATAATTAAATCCTTCTTAGATAAGAGAATAATCCAGGTTGTGCTTTGATCGTCGTACATCTAAGCAATATGATATAAATGTGGGAATGCCTCAGGGGTCTACCCTTGAACCTCTATTATTCCTAATATTCATAAATGACCTCTCTGACAAAATTGTCTGTGAGATGGGTAAATATGCTGATGAAACCACACTCTACACCAGACACGACAGGAAAACAAATAAATACATATCTAAAACAATGGCAGAAACACTAGCGGATGACCTCCAATCTGTATCGGAATGGGGACAAAAAAATATGGTCACATTCACTGCTGGCAAAACTAAAATTGTTTCCTTCAATAACTATAAGAAACCATCTTTACCACTAATATAAAAGAATAGCAATGGCCAAAGACTCTTTATCTGAAAATACATCTTTTAAACTCCTCGGCCTAACGTTCACGGGAAACATTAGTTGGCACACTGATATTGAGCATTGCCCGGACCGCTGCGAAGAAGGTAGGTTCTCTCTACCGTGCTAGAAAGCTATTAACGCCATAAGGCCAATATTCGTCATGTATGGAGTATTGTTGTCATATTTGGGCTGGTGCATCTGCTACTAGTCTCTCGTTTCTAGACAAGGTTCATAAGAGAGTCGTTAACCTGATAGGTCTTGAACTCTCATCTAAGCTTTAGCCTCTGTCCTATCGACGAAATGTAGCATCCCTTTGCCTGTTCTACAAGTAATTTAACTGTGAATGCTCAGACGAACTGCAAGCACTCGTACCCTCTCGATGTAAATACCACCGACAAACCAGACAAGCAGCTAAATCCCACCACTTCACAGTTCAGATCCCTAGAATTAAGAGTCTACTCCTCCAGGAGTTTTTTCCCCAGAACGGCTAGACTTTGGAATTCCCTTCCGGGTTCCTGCTCTCCCAACTGTATTGACATGTAGAAGTTCAAGTGTAACGTGAACCGACATCTCCACATAGTACCCCTGTAGATTATCTCATTGATAGTAGCCCGCTACATCAAGATGCCAATGTGCCGTGTTTGGGGTAAAAATGTAATTAAAAAATGTAATTAAAAAAAGTGTAATTACAATCTGCTTAGCAGAAATATTTCACGGGACAAATCAAAGATAGGTTAAAATTAAAAGCAATAGTTAATACGTTTTCGGATTAATCCGTATATGGAAGCCAGAGAAATCACGACAATCGAGGTGTCTGTAGAAGTAGATATTATGGTAAAGCAATATTTGAATATCGCAAAGGGGGAGATCACACCTCTGTAGTCTCTGTTCGCTATACAATCATCTTAATTAAATAGATAAGTTAACTAATTAATCATTTAAGATAACTTTAGTCCGTTTTCTATAGTGTCAGCCAATTCTCTACAGAAATAAAACCTTTAGAAACTCTCAGTAAACGCCTCTGTTTTAATTTCTAATGAATTCCTACATTGTTGATGGCGGATCATAGTTAGAGTAAACCGAAACAGACGAGGTAAATGAAGCAACCACTAGACGAAACAGCGACGAGGAAAAGATAATTCGGTGCCAAACAGTAATGTAGAAGACAAAGATTAAAGAAATGAGGTAATTCTCGCATTACATATACAATAGAAATTCATACTTGTCGCTTACAATTTCAAAAAATAAAGATGTAGCAATATTTGAATGAATGAACCGCACAGGTCTCGTGAAAGGAAACGACAAATATAGAAAAAAAGAATTGTTTTAATTTATTGAACACGTAAAATAGTACGTGAGATAACATATTACCATACTGTTTGGTATTATAGCTTTTATTTATGACTTTAATATATTATCATAGGTATTGATTTAGATTTGTATTTTTATCATGTTCCATGATGTTTATCGCATAAATTTACATCAGAAGTCAGATGGATAGAAGAGAGATGGTTAGATATGTAAATATAAAAGAAGTAAATATATCCGTACTGCGGCAATTTACCTAAAGTCATTTGCAATGATTTCAGATTTTTCATCGAAAATTGATTTGTTGACTCAGGGTTTGAAAGACGCAGCTTGATTATTTTCTTTGATGTCGAATTCATGAATCAAATTCGATTATCGATCGCCATTTTCGCCAGTTTCGTCTTCTATTCACCTTTTTCATCTCTCATTCAGCAGACTTGATTTATCCTGTGTTCATCGATGACAAAAATCACAGTATCGATTATCGATTGTGTGGAATATTTGCCAATTTATTTCGCTTATCACTGATGTCTCATTTAATTCCTAACCTTTATTCGTCAATATTTTGTAGAATTTATTCCCTTTTCGTTAGTTTTGTCCAATTTGTAACAAAGTAAGATTTCGTAGAATAATTGAAAAAAAAAAAACGAATAGAAAATGAAGATCTATTATTGTATAATCTTCCCGTATTAAGGGGCTTATCGCGTAAAATTACCAAAAGAATTAGGACACACACACACACACACACACACACACACACACACACACACACACACACACACACATATATATATATATAATGCAAAAAAGAAAAACAAAAATTTGTTATATATTTATTTTCATGTACGTTTTTACTTTATTTTAAAACTTTATAAACATTAATATATGAGCAATGTTCATTGTTATTTTAATTTTAGTGTGATATATTATTAATTGCAATGAGTAGAACCATATGTATAGATAAATATATATATATATATATGTATCTATAAATAATACAAACACTTGTACCCCTGCCCCCGATGTAAATACCCTCGGCAAACCCGACAAGCAGCTTAATATAACCCCTACACAATAGAGATCCATGCAAGAGAGTTTTCTACTCAAGTAGTTTCTTCCTCAGTATTGCTAAACTTTGGAATTCCCTTCCGGGTCTTTGCTTCCCCAGCTGTACTGACATGCAGAAGTTCAAGTGTAACGTGAACAGACATCTTGCTTTCCAACTCCCTACATAATACCCCTGTAACTTAGGTCCCTGATAGTAGCCCCCTACATAAAGTGGCAATGTGCCTTGTTTGGATGAAAATGTACTATATATCTAGAATATAAAACTGAATGCCTGTGTGTATGTCTAGTCACGAATATGCTCCTATATGGTTGACTATTATAGAAAACTGATCACATATAATGGCATAAGATCTATCGAGACACAGGAATGGGTATGTTTGATCTGGTACAATGATGATTCATTAAAATTGTGGGGTCTGCGTACGCGCCTAGTCCACAACGTATGGAAATAAGAAATTAAAAAACTTTAAAAAAAACGTTTACAAGTATTTTTAATATAGATGTACATAATAACAATTTAATAAGATATAAGATTAGAGAAATAGTCAACTACATCAGCAGAAATAACCTCCTTAGTGACACACAATATGGTTTCCGCTCTGCAAGATCTACCGCAGATGTGCTAACGGTTATATCCCACAGGATTAGTAAATCTCTTGACAAAGGCTTTCTTTCTAGGGCAATTGCTCTTGACATATCAAAGGCCTTCGACAAGGTATGGCATAAGGGTCTACTTCACAAGATTTCCAGCTACGGTATTACTGGAAATCTTTTCTCAATCATTAAATCATTTCTCTCCGATAGGCTCATAAGAGTAGTGGTAGATCGACAAAAATCGGAGGCCTGCAAAATAAATGCTGGAGTCCCTCAGGGGTCAATCCTGGGCCCAACTCTCTTCCTGATCTAAATCAACGACCTCCCTAAACACATACTCAAATCATTCGTTGACATCTATGCTGATGACACGACAATCTACGGCAACACATCAAAGGCTGTAAAGGACAAAGTTCTCTCTGATTCTCTCTCCTCTGATCTCGAGCGCGTGGTTCAGTGGGGGAAGATGGCTGGTTACCTTTAATGCATCTAAAACCAAACTCCTATCCTTACATCATCAACGCTCTGATCCCCAGCTGGCATCAATTGTGATGGATGGCTCTCGTCTGGGTAAGGCCCCGTGTTTTGACAAACTTCTGGGTTTGACCTTTACTCCTGATCTGAAATGGAACACGTACATCAAGTCTGTTGCCAAGGTCGCTGGAAAGATGGTGGGATCCTTCTACCGCTCCAGAAGATATCTCACTACTGATGCAATTCTCTATCTATATAAAAACCAAGTACGTCCAAGGATAGAATACTGTTGCCATATCTGGGCAGGAGCTGCTAAAAACAGTCTATCCTGCCTTGACAGAGTACAAAATAGACTTCGTGGCTTAGTGGGGATGCCCTTTTCTCTACCCTGCAACCTCTCTCCCACAGAAGAGACGTTGCGAGCCTATCCTTATTTTATCGTTATTTCCATGGCAGGTGCTCGTCTGAACTCCAATCTCTGGTCCCCCCTCGCCAGTCTTTCACGAAAAACACCCGTCTAGCTGGATCCACTGTGAAAATTTTCCCCCACTCTATATCTGTGCCTAAATCAAAACGCGGATTCTATGAACAAAGCTTCTTTCTTAGAACTGCACGCCTGTGGAACTCTGTTCCGTCTGCCTGCTTCCCACCGGACTACAACTTGGATGTGTTCAAGTCCAACGTTAACAAATTCCTAATGAACCGCCCCTTGAGTAAACACTTCATCAAATCTCCACACTAACGTAATGTACTTGCAATAACCCTTATCCCTGAGTGGCTTCCGGGCCTTGATAAGTAGTGATCACTGTGTAAAAAAAATAAGTATGTTTTAACTTAAATAGGGATGGTATGATAACATTGTGGGGTCTGCGGTCATGCCATGCCTCCATAGAATGGAAATAGGCACAAACTTTACTAAAGACTTTTCATATCTTTCTGAGTAAGTATACTTTGATAATTATGTTTCAGTTTGAAGAAATATGGTATAATACAATTATGGGGTGTTCGTTCGCGCCTGATCTCCAAAGAATGAAAATATGTCACAAAGTTTTACAAGTTTTTTTTAATATAGACCCACAGAATATTGTGATAAGTGTTTAAATGTGAACAGGTATGGTATAATAAATTATGAGGTTTATCTATTTTATTTTTACTTTCATCATATTTTGCTTTGGTTTTGATAACCCGAAATTCGAAGCTATCTCTTTACAACCCTTCCTTTTCATAAATCAGAGTCAATTTTCTGTAGGCTGTTCTTGAACCCAGTCAACAACGGGTATTTTTGCTAATATATATAATTATATACACACACACACACACACACATATATATATATATATATATATATATATATATATATATATAAATGTAATTCTTGGTTCGTTCAAAGTCTATAGAACCATATTTTTACATTACCAATTTAATTGAAATTTTCAGAAAATCTATTTTTAAAGTCAAGGAATGTTTGAATGTTATTAAAATAATTTAACATTGCGAATTATAAAAATATTAAATTAAATAAAAATATTTTTCGTAACTGCGAGATTATCGCCATTTTATTTCCGGTAGAATTTAGCCTTTCACTTATTGAGATAAATATTATTTGTATTAATTTGTATGATACTGATGCAGAGAGTGATCCGTTCTGAAATAATGTTATTATTTAAAAAGTTATTCTTAACATGGGGAGGGGAGGATCTTTTGTACCTATTCTGTACTTTAACCTTACAATTGAATAAAAAAATATATCGTAAAACTTTAATTAAACGTGGAAATACGATTTAAAAAATAGCGCGGATCGCTCTCTGCATTGGCACCATTTTTATTTATTGCGGACTTTTATTCTCATCTTTATTGGTTGTTGTTTCACGACTTTTCGGCCAACTATTCCTCTGGCATTCATGAAAAGAAGTAAGTACGTGAGAAATTATTTTTTCCTTTTATAAATGTTTAGTAACCTTTTCCTTTTCTTATTCATGAAAAGAGTTAAGCCTACGTAAATGAATAAATAAATAAATGTTTGTACACGTGACAAATTATCAATAAATGGTTTAGTTACCTTTTGAAAAAGTATTTATGAAAAGAGTTAACGTAAATAATGTTTGTAAAAGTGCAAAAGGCGACGTAAGTGGCGTAGTTGTACAACCATCACTCCCATGCTTAATTTCTATACTTATAGGTTTTTTAGAATGTTTTTTCACTGGATTATTATTGATTGGACACTAATTAAACAGATTATTAAAAAAAGATTAAAAAAAGAAATCATTCTTTCGACATTTGAAAGTGGTGCTCACTTTTTAGTTACAACGTTCTGATAAATCAGTCACCCATTTTGTAAGCAATAAAAACGCGGTATATCTAAGTCGAAGATGATTGCACTATCGTAGTATCCCATTGCCACGTAAAATGGGTCTTCCCGGTTCGATTTTTTAACTCAGGCATTCCCTTCATAGAATAGGAGGGTTTGTCTAGCATGCATGATAGTTTCTATTCACATCTATTCTCACTATGATTCAACCACTCTATAGCATTTCGGAACATAGAGAAATATTGTGAAATTCTTTTTTCTGCGTAGTTATATGATTTACATACATAAAGTATTCATTGCAATATTCTCTAACTAGCAAATTATCAACCAATAAAAGCAAGTATATAATTCATATAGCAAAATAACAAGTATAAATAATTTTAGATGAGAATAAAGACATTTATTACACATATACGCATATATAATCATCATCATCATCATCATCATCATCATCATCGGCAATCACACGTGACCAATATGATTGTTCTTTCGTCAATAAGATTGGGTTTGTTTATTTGTGGATCCACAAATGGTTGTGGAGGCCGATCCTTGACCCACGGATTTTATTGCAGTGGGTGCATGTGTGGGTGGTCGATTGGGTAGTGGAAGAGGTGGGCGGAGCTCTGTTGGTAGTAGATCTCTCCTTTCTCTTCGTCTTCCTGTTTTCTGCCCTGTGGAGGTCATTTTCTTAGTGAGCCGTGCCTTCATGGTCAATTATGCTCCACATGCCCCTCAGAAGAGCAGGTCCTCCCAGATGGTGAGGCTGAACTGGTACTGTCTCAGGTAGGTCTTTATGTTGTACTCTTATATCTCTTTTTTTTGTCCTCCTTGGGACCGCTTTCCCTCTCTTAGCTGACTGTAGAACATTTACTGTGGAAGGCGGTTGTCAGGCATGCACATAATATGGCCCGCCCATCGCATCTGGTGTCGGATGATGGTTGGTGTGATGGTAAGTATGTTGGCCTGCTTCAAGACGCGTACGTTTGTTCGTCGCTCCAATCCTGAGGATCTTCTCTGCAAGATGCACACACACACGCACGCACACACACACACACACACACACACACACACATATATATATATGTATATATATCGCTGCTGCTAATATTTCTATACCTTCAACTACTGTTACTAATAATAATAATAATAATAAGCGGCAAGATCTTTAGCTAATATTCGGTAGTGTTAATGAAATAAAAAGACCAAAGGTGTCTGTATCTATTGGATATCAATTACGAAAGCAGTGATAGTAGCGGGTGCTTATGACAGATAATAATAATGAGAATAAAATTAGGATTACTAGCAAACAATTATTTAGATTTAAGTCATAACCTTTTGTAACTGCTTTCAACAGCGATCATAATGCCGCGCCCTGTTCCAATCTTAGGACAGTTTCCTTTACTTTTATGGCTTTCTTTTGGTTTTCCCTCCTTTTGAAAAAGAGACTTCGCCCACGAAATTGTCAAACACGATTACCACCCTGGTTAAATTAAACAGTGCGTCTATATTTATTAATTTACATTTGTAATTGATTTTCAAAAATAAACATACGAACAATTATGAAATAAAAAACCTCCGCCTGTTTGTCTTTTGTTGTTGATACGTCACATCATTTCGACACTCCCTTTTTCTGATGATGATGGACTCTCCCGTTGATTTCGACGTACGAGCTTCCGCTACAGCAACAAAGTTGCTCGAAAATCCACCCAGATGAATTTTTTTTATAGTAATGAAAGTTCTGTGTAGAACCATCTACACTTTTTGGTATTACTGCTAACTTTTGTCGGTGAATATAACTGCCAAAAGATACAATATACAGTAGACCGTATAGATTTTTATATAAGAGTTTCCTTCCCCTAGGTGCATGTCTTAACTATGACTAGGGATGCATCTCCCCCAGTCAATTAATGCGCCCCATATACCAACCTGGAAATTTCTACGACTCGGTGCGGTACCTAGCCTTCCCAAACACACACGCGCACACGCATATATATATATATATATATATATATATATATATATATACATATATATATATATATATACTCACACACTCACACACACTCACACACATAAAAACACACACGCATATATATATATATATATATATATATATATATATATATATATATATATATATATGACGAAATAAATAAAGGAAACACATTTCTTCTTTAAGAAAACATTTTGGGTATCTATAATTCATAATTATAAAAATTTATGCAATTATAATTATTTTTTTAAATTTTCTCTGGACTGCCAATCGTTTTTATTTCATTAACTCTTTCAATTAAATCATTTTTGGCTTGGATATATTCTGACTTTAATAGTAAAAAAAAATGTTAACGCTTGTTACTCGACCGATCACAGGTACGTCCATTAAGTATATACAATTGTATTACGGTAGGAAACACGCATTCATGTTGTGTAATCTGTCCCTAACCATACAGCTGCACACCCATATATATATATATATATCATACGTGTCCTGTATCTTTAATGAACTGTGTCTATGGAAACAAGCTTATTTCCACAAACCTCGAGACGATAAAAAAAATGCCCGACAGACGCTAAAAGTTGTATTTCGTTTTCTTGTTCTTTGTCTAATTATCTTGTCGAGGATTTTTTTCCTGTTGTTCGAGATATCAAATTTGCTGTAACGAAGAAAATATAACGATGTCAGCATTAAAAGGGACACTGCACAAAAATAAATCTATTTAAATTAAAAATGAGTCAAAGCTTGGAAAAAGTCATCTCGCTCATCTTCAGATGGGTAATTTCTCTGAAAAGGGGCGCACGAGTCATTTCATTAATCGAAACGTTTCTTTAAAATATATTTAATTGTCAAATAGAATCGTTAGAATATTTCAGTGATTCTGCTGAAACTTATTAGAGACATGACCGACGGCAATTATTTTCAATGCTTGTCAGATTTGATTAAGTACAAAACCGAAGAATACATAAAATGCATTTGCATGAAACATCCCTATCAGAAAAAAAGAATTTGCAGTTTCACAGTCCATAAGGAACGCATTCACGCATATAGACACACACACAGATGTGCAAAATTATTAATATATATCTACGTGTATGTGTGTCTACACATATGTGTGTGTGTGTGTGTGTGTGTGTAGGTGTGCGTGTTAATTCCTGATGGCTGAGTGAAAGAACGCGCGTCTGCAAAGTCAAAGTAGTTATTGAAAAATATTCTAGTTAAACGACCCCAAAAAATGATACCAAAGGGCCAAGAAGGGTCAATAAGGACTGAAAGACCGAGGAGCGAGCGCCTACTAGACCTCGGCTGGACAAGCGCAAAGAGAACTGAGACCTTGGGGAGACTGAGTGTCACTCAAATTCCAGTATAAACCAATGGCCACTACCAGCGAGAAATCAATGGTAAGCGGCTGTTGCGATGATGTAAATTCATTTGCAAATGCTTTCGAAGGAGGTGGAGAGAGCTGGACGTCTGGGGAGACTTGTTGTCACTCAGCTTCCAGAGAACATCACAGGTGTCCAATCAGATCGTTTGTTGACTTGTGTGAAAGCTCCATGTGAGCCAATAATAATAATAATAATAATAATAATAATAATAATAATAATAATAATAATAATACTAACAATAACAATAATAATAACAACATATATACATATATATGCATTCATATATATATATATATATATATATATATATATATATGCGTTGCTATAGTGTACATTTGTGTACAGTCAGCATTCAAAATCCTAAAGACATTCTACACGCCTTAGGCAAAACGAGAAATAAAGATAAAATAACAGTTATTATGATAAAAAATGTAACTTTATATTACTTGTAATGGGTGTTTGATAATAAAAATATCATATTATTCTGAATAGTAATACTCTGATACAAAACCTATTTAAGAACACCCCCAGACGGATTTTTGTACATTTGCGTATTTTTTTTTAAAGTCAGCCTGGCTGTTATGTAGTCCATAGGGAGCGATCTCTCACACAACTGATGTTCGTCTATCACTTAATTGATCATGAAATTGTTAGTTCGAATGCTATTTAGACCGATTCGAGCTCTGAAGTATTTCCCGCATATTGGAAACCTGTTGGATAATTCTGTATCAGAAGTGCTGACTATTCTATTTTGTCTTATGTCACATTTTCTCTCACATTCTTCCTTTCTTGCGGATCCATCAATTGTAATCTCTTTGTGAGTTGTGGCACGCCAGAAACATTTGACTTGTTTTTTTCTTTTATGTATGAGTTAAAGTACACACGGAAATGTTTGACGGGAGATATTGAAATTGTCCTTGAAGCGCTCTCACTGTAATCCTGCGGGTCGTGTTCTCTTTGGTAGTTCACCGAAAAGGAACTGTTTTGGGAGCTTTGAATCAAGCTTGCGGTATATATTACCTACTTATCAAACCTGTCACTGCTGTAACATGGTGGGAACTGACGGAAGGTTTTACCGGTATGTCTTATAACTTACTTTTCAACAATCTACGGAGGCAGGTCATATGGAAATGGTTCTGAATTGTCCAAATGTAGCACTAGTCTTGGCTAACTTGGAATCGACTTCATCGTTAATGTGCACTGCCCTTGAGAGAATGCTTCACTCCAAAAATGAACTAGCTCACAGCTTTTAGGTTGGTTCCACGAATTGAGATCTGATACTCAACATACCCTTTTCCAGGGGCTTCTTTAGTTTAATGGCCAGACTGAAACTGTCATGAGCCTTAGTAAAACGATCAATAAGCAAGTGCATGTTTGGTTGTGTGTTGGCATTGAGGGCACAGTCATCAGCAAGCAAAATGTCTCGTATGATGGTGGTCTTAATCATGATGACATCACTAAGTTGTACAATTTCCCGTATGTCCGGTACTTGATGTTTTCTCCGGGGTCTTTTGCGTTAAACGCATTAATTAACACCGCCGGGAAGACTATGCCGAAGAGCGGTAGGGTAAGTACGCAGCCCTGTTTGACACTACCATTGACTCACACAAATAGACATACATACATATACACACGCGAAATACTTTTTATATAGAATTAGATATATTGGTTAAGGATAGATTTATTTTGGCAATATTCTAATTAGAAGTAATATAATATAATATAATATAATATAATATAATATATATATATTGTTTTAACCGCGCTTTAATATTATTATATACTATAATATTACTTAATATATGTATCTGTCAGTGAACTAAACATTATTTATTCATTTTGTAGTAATCAGATGGTTATTGCTGATATTCATTACCTAGATATCAGTTTAGTATTCTTTTTAAAAAGACAAAGAGCCCTTTACTGAAGAGAATACGCTAACGTACTAAGTAAAGTGTTCCTCTGAATCAACTGGACTCCAACTTGACAAACTCAGAATTTACGTTTACGTCATTTACAAATCAACCATCATCCCCTCCACTTCTACGGGGGTTAGAGAAAGAGTGATATCAATTTTTATTGTCGCCATCAAATATAGATAAGTGTATATCCAAATATCGTCCCATTAAACTGAAATGTTGAAGACTCTCTGAGTTCGTGCTTTAATGATATTCTTTTTCTTTAAAATCTTTAATACGTATTTGATGTTTTGAGGGTTCTCTTCTCATGGGGGAGAGAACATAAATATGTAGCGCATCGGGGGTAGCGTAGAGATTCGAGACAACTTCCATTGTCATCCTCAGAAAATTTTATACAGACTAATTTCATCTAAATAGAATACATATCTAGCTTGCGCTTCGGTTAAGGGGAAAATTAAGGCTTCTGATGTAACAACTTTTTCTTGTGAAGTTCACTAGGACCCCTATTGTCTGGAAACTCGGCTCGAATCATCTGGTCCTTTTCAGAGGGTTATTACATTGAATCCTGTATGCTGAAAGCGAATGTCGAAACCGCAGGTAGAAAGAAAAACAGGCACGTGAAATTCTACTCTATGAGAATTCATTCACGAAATTATATACAATTGTTTTTACAAATATCGTTCAGTACTTAGTAAGTTTTCAAAAGTCCCAATCTCTCTTCAAAGAGAGCGTCATACGGGCGGAGGAGGGGTCACGTCTTCCGGGTGGTTACTTCGAGTTTCGAGCACAAAC
Organism: Euprymna scolopes; assembly: GCF_053919585.1. Classification (NCBI taxonomy): domain Eukaryota; kingdom Metazoa; phylum Mollusca; class Cephalopoda; order Sepiida; family Sepiolidae; genus Euprymna; species Euprymna scolopes. The sequence continues at coordinate 30,113,192 of NC_136495.1, read as the reverse complement.
TCTTGCTGGAACTGCTTCAAAACTGACTAATTTTCGCGCGATATTAGTATTAATAGTGGTGTATATGGTCGGGGTGGAAGTCTTCCCAGCCAATCAGATCACGCCACGAAATAACGGGAAAACCCCCCAGACAACGGGCGTGCGATTCAGCAGCGATCCGAGATTCAAGTCAATATTACAATCCCACGACTCCTAAGTTCATCATTCTCAGTCTGACATCTGACTTTGAGTTCGTCAAGGCCAGACAGTGTTATGTTCTAAGTTTCCTGTCACCCATTTTAAATGCAAAATATATTTCTCTGACTTCCAAAAAACATCTATTTTGACAATGAAATAAAAAATATATTTATATTCTCTATTGTAAATCCTCGGCATATCTGCCGTTACCTGGGATCGATTAAAGCTATCTTAGCATAGTTACTCGGCCCTCCTCAGACCTCTGGGAGATATAAAGATCCCCAATGGGGGGGGGCAAATTGCTCCCTCAGGTTAATTACGTTACATGAAACATTACCAATAGTTAAAGAGGGGGCGGAATTGCAGGTGGCTAAGGTGGTTCAGGACGGTCGGTCAAGGCAGCTATCCTGGATTCAGGTGCGCTTTCGAATGACGTCAAAGAGGTTCAAAATTAGGAACGTAAAATCCCAAGAGATAGGTATCAGCGGGACTTACCGACATTTCAGATACTGCGCGAAGGAATGATCAGAAGCCATCCATTCCAATAATATAGACACAGCCAGACAACGAGGAAGGAAACGGCGACCACGGCGCAAGAAATCAAACACATTATCTCTCTGACATTTTGCCCAAACACCCCACCATGCAACCTATCCACGATGTCAGTGTTGTCACTGGAAAATAAACATTGTTTCTAATCATTTATTCCTGCTAAGTGTTATTTTAAATTTATTTTATTTATCTTAAACAAGAGATACTTTTTGTTTACGTCGGCTTGTAGAGGCAGTCCCACATTGTTCGAATTCAAACAACCTTCGAATAGTTTAATGAATAACACAACACTAGTTGCATATAAATTTCTTCAAATGAAGTTTTAGATTAAGTTTGACCCCTATAGCACACATTGGTTAGGCAAGAACATACAGGATCGGAACAACTACTTCCTCAGATAATTTTGTATACATGATTTAATTTTCATAAAGAGTGAATATATTTGTAGTATTTAAATGGTTAGGCTCTCATAGCACATTTTGGTTGACTTAATGATTCGGATTTTTTTTAATTGTTTTTTCCCTACGTACTTACAATCTCAAAAGTTTTTGGCATTAGTAATAACATTGAAGTACTTTTATCAAAGTGTGCGAAAAATATTGTCAGGCCCCTGTATATATATATATATATATATATATATATATATATATATATATATATATATATATATATGTATATATATATATGTATATATATATATATATATATATGATGAAAATAATTGAAATAGTATTCCGACAAAATAGAGAAATAAAAAGAAACAAACCGTATTATGTGTTCATCAATGTGTCGTCTTTATTTCGAGACTTGCTCCGGATGAATGAGATTAAGAAACAAAAAATACCAGTACAAAATATTTGAAAATGTTTCACGTGCACAGTGTGATGCAGTTCTATTTCAGAAAAACGGAAAAATACGTTGTAAATTCAAAATGGAGGGGGTGGTGCTGTTAAAGAGAGGGAAATTTTATTGACGTCATATAGTCGTTAATGTAATTTTTAAAATATGAACGCAGTTAATATTCTTACTGGAAAAAAGACATATCTGTTGAAATTCAAATATAGGTTTGTAACAGAAATGAAATCGTATTTTTTGTTTCTTAATCTCATTCATCCAGAGGAAGTCTCGAAATAAAGACGAAACGTTGATGAACACATAACACGGTTTGTTCCTTTTTATTTCTCTCTCTCTCTCTCTCTCTCTCTCTATATATATATATATATATATATATATATACATACATATATGTGTGTGTGTATGTATATGAATGTGTGTATGTTTAAAATTTGTCTTGTGTGTTTTATTTTATACGCGTTTGCATAGTGTATCTGTCGAATGAACAGAATAAATTGACTGTGCCACCATGTCCAAACGTTACCTGCAATCGTTCATAAAGTGTCAAAACGTTTGTCTTCGAATTAGATCGCAAACGCATTATTAACATTTCAATATATATACGTATTTAATTCAGCCTTGTTCAATAAGTTTTTGTCATCTTATCTGTCCAGTGTTTGCAAACAACTGATTCTGCTATCGAATCCCACTATTTGTCCACCCAATATTAACTGCCAATATGATGGAAGCTACAGAACGATCATTAGATAAAAAAGCTTTTGTATTAAGTTATCATGTATATAGAATCAGTACAGCATGATTAATACGCGAAATAGGCTTTGATTCATTAATGATTTAAAAAGAAACTTGACATAAAAACAAAATGAAATATGGCAAAGGATCGTGTTGTGATTACCCAACCGGAGATTTGACGTTCACAAAGATAAAGATCACGTGATAATTCCACGCCTCTATGAACAAACATTATGTTAGTTCAGATCATAAGCATTATTAGCTAAAAACACGATCGCTTTGCAGGATGTATATACTGCTTATCTATATTGCTTAAAAGCCCGGCCATGTGAAAATATACGGAGATGACAAAAGTTAATATGCATGTTACTCATAATTAATGATGAACACAGAAGAGACGTTGTTAGTCTATGTGTTATTGTTATTTTGATGACTGGTGCTCAACTGCGGCTCAATCTATTGTCCCTCTTGCAAAACATTCACATCATGTATTCTGCTATCTCACAGCAGAATCTACGATTTCGCACGGTCTCTATATCTGTTTTAATCTAAGCGAAAATCCCATGAACAATTATTATTTTCTAGAACTACCAGGCTGTAGAACTCTACACCAAAGATCTGTTTTTCAACTGACTAATACAAGTACTTGTTCAGCAGTTTTTTTTTAATAATAAAATTCTACAAAATTTCCATCTCAAACTCATTAACCCTAATCCTCAAGTAGCCTACAGTGATTACTCCTATTTTACAAACACATGAAATCCATTATTTTTTTATCCGTTTCTCTTCTTTTAGAGAAGCAGCTGCTTAATGAGATGAGTATCGGCTGAAGAGAGCTTGATATGGGTATCTTAAACGGTCCTAATTATCGGGATTGAAACGGACGGAACCAATGACTTGTCTCATCTAACAACTTTCTGTACACAAAATACAAAATATTAATACGCTCTTATTTTCGGATTTTCCTTTTAATTGAGCACTCTGCTGGATTAAAAAAAAAACTAACCATATATATATATATACATATTTAAATAAGGGAGTAGTCACCAACAATGTGTATTTTTTAACATTATTTTATTATTCCGTGTCTTGGTTTTTCATTGAGAATTATGTTTGGATCATTGTAATAATGTTTTTAAGTCACTGAAATCGTTTTTACGCGCGTTTCAGATGTTCTGTGATGCGTCCTCGTCAGAAATTATTTTCAAATGTGTTGGAGATATAAAAATGGCGATTTTCGTAGTATATTTGAAGTTTCTCCAAGGGGTAGAGGCTTGTAAGTGTTTATTATTCATTCGCATGCTCAATTGTTATTGCTCTTTTATTGGGCTTGTGAGGGAGACCGTTGACCTGGCTGTAGTCGCTATCTCTTTCTCCTAATGTTTTTTCTTTTCCTTTAGGGTGGGGTAGGGTGTGTGTGTGTGTGTGTGTGTGTGTGTGTGTGTGTGTGTGTGCGTGTTTGTGTGTGTGCGCGTGTGTGCGCGTGTGTGTGTTTGCTTTTATTGGTTTGGGAATATGCATATTGTTTTATATTATTTTGGGGTTATTTGCTTCCTTAGGAAGGCGGCTGTGATCCGAGGTCGTTACTAATGTGTATGTGTGGGGAGGGGGGACTAGCTCTTCTGAAATAAGGGTAAGGTGATTTCATTGTATTTTGATATGTATTTTTTGGATTCTTGGATTTTAGTATTGTGATTTTTTGTGTCAGTCTTTTCGGGTATTCCTTATATTGTGTTTGTTTAGAAAGAGGGGTGTATTTAAAATAGGGGATTTTTTAATGTTTCTATTTATTTGTCTCCCTATGTGGGTATGGCCAGACCCAGGATCGGTTCCTAGTGTGGGGAAGATTTTGTTCCCCAGAGGGGGGCATTGGAGGGGGTATGGGTATGGGAGGGGGATGATAGAAGGGATGATAGTTGTTTCAGTCATGAGGGAATTCTCCTCCACTGACTGAGGAGGGAGCGAGGTGTTGGAACAGATATTATACTATGGTTCTAGGTGTTTCCTAGTGTTGTTGGTTTCGAGGTTAAGTAGGGTTGGTGTTGTTCAGTGTGTTGTGTTAGAGATAGGGGTGTTATGTCTGTGTGTGGTTGTATGCGCGCACGTTTGTGTGTTTTAATGTGTCGATTCTGATTTATGTGTGGGTGTGTATATGTGTATGTGTATGCGTGTGCATACGAGTGTACCTTGCATTTCATGTTTTTTGTGTGATGGTATTAGGTTCTGTTCAGTTCAGGAGTGAATCTGGTGATGAAGTTTTTTTCCTGTGTAAGTAAATAAAAATAATTGTCTGTTTGGAAGATTGGCATTATTTTGAAGCTGTTTCCACTGCATGTGTGTACGTGTTTTGAAACATAGAGGTGTCTGTTATCTGCAATTTTGATGTTGCTCTTATGTAAGGCCACTCTATTGCTGAAATTTTTGGTGGCGCCTATGTAGGATTTGTTGCATGTTGTGAATCTTAGTGCATATACTACATTTCTGGAGGTGCAATTTAGATCCTTTTTTATTTTGAATGTTTGTGCTGGGTTTTTGAATGTGTATGTGTTACCTTCTATTATTATGTCACATACTCCACATCGCGGTTTGTTGCATTTTGTAACTCCTTTTGTAGTGTGTGGGACGAGATTTGAGGAAGTTAGGATGTGTTTTAAGTTTTTGGGTTGGTGTTTGCTTTTTATTATTTTTGTTGTTTTAAGTATGTCATTCAGTTTGTCGTTCTGATTGAGGAGGATAAGGTGTTTTGTTATCTGTGTGAATAGTTCTGGGTTGTTTGTGTTGTGTGTAGAGACGTATGCTAGAATTTGTTCTTTGTTGTGTTCTTTTGGGGTTCTTAGTTGGTCTATTGGAAATTTTTCAACCAGTTCAATACCTTTCTGTATATATATATATATATATATATATATATATATATATATATATATATATATATATATATATATATACTAGCTGTACCCTGCCACGCGTTGCTGTGCCTCAATTTGATGTAATGGAAAATTCTAATAAAAAGAGAAAATGCATGTTTCTTATATTCTTAGTACAGCAATCCACTCTAAAAAAAAAAAAAAAAAATGAAAAAATGGCAGAATTGGATCCTGATCCTCAGGATTACCGTCAATCATGGCTTGGGTTCGACCCACAATCAGTGGATAAAGCTAACGTTGAAGCGCTAAATGTTTTTTTTCTGTATACAAAAATGTGAGTTAGTAATTAATATTTGAGTGATGGCGGGGGGTTACTATACACAGATTCGAAAAAGTTGTCCAAAAACAAATGAAAGCAAAGGTAAGGTAAGTTACATTTCTACCTAACTGGATAATTGTTTAGTGTTTTTATGTAAGGTAAAATGTTTAATCGGCTGGAAAAACAGAAATGGTTGCAGACTGTTGAATACGTTAAGTTTGGGAAATTAAGTTGAAAACTAAAAACTATACAATACAGTGTCAAAAACCCACCGAATATGTTACCATGACATAGGCTGACATAATCGGTGGGTTTGTGACAGTATTTTGTATAGTTTTTTAGTTTTAACTCACTTTCTCAAACTTAATATAATCAACAGTGTCCGCCACCATTTGTATCTTTCAAATACACAGATAAACACTGTTTTTCGAGCTGACTAAATGTTACATTAAATGAAAAGTGTTTGTATTAACAGATACAAAGAAGTTGTCCAAAAATAAATATATAACAAATAAATGTTATCAAAGGCAAGAAAAGTAAATGTTCTATCTAACTGGATAAGATTGTAGTGTTTTTATGTAATGTATAATGTTTAACCAGTTCAAAAAGATGCAGTGTTTATCGGTATATTTGAAAAATACAAATGGCGGCAGACTGTATCGAACACGTTAAGTTTGGGTAAATTTTGGGAAAATGAGTTTAAACTAAAAAAAACTATACAAAATACTGTTAGGAACTCACTCAATATATGTTACTGTGATAAAGGCTGACATATGGTATAGTGGTTTTAAATTTTGATCGATACAGGTAACGACTTTTAAGAGTCAATTTTAATGATTACCTGGTTTGAGGATATTATACAACTAAATGACCAATCTGCCCCAAAAATCCGGTGTTGTTTTACTTTAAGACCCGTCTCATGTTCGTATATAACGAAATATTTTATTGTAGGTTTCAGTGTACTAAAAACGAATCTGCAAACCGTTTCCGTCGCAAAAAGAAAGTTTTCATGATATGAAGAAATTACGTTTTCGAAAAGTGGGTGATCACTTTTCAATTTAAATTTAACTTAGAATGAGCACCCACTTTCTGGCCACCTGAGAGAGGGGGATTTTTCTGTGTGTGTGGGGGGGTGTTTTGGCGGCCGACCCCCGCCCCTCCAACCAATTTAAGCAAGTAATTTTAAAGGATTTTCCAAGGGCAGAAAGAAAGCCCCCACCCCAAAAATCGTGGCCACAAAGTGGGTGACCATTTTACGTTAAATTATTATGGAAAAGTGATCCTTCACTTTTTTAAACTAACATTTCTTCATATCTTGGAAACTACTCGTTTGCCTTAATTATGAAGGTAATTTTCGTTTTCAGCGACCCCGAAAACTTATAGGAGTGGTAATTTTAAAGGAATTTTCGAGGGTGGAGTAATTCCTCATATTTACCTTTTTTTTTTTTTTTCCAATAACATAAGAAATTAAGAATTAGACAAATTTATGGTGCTAATGCACTTAACGATCCGTACTATTTTTTAAATCGTATTTCCAAGTTTAATTAAAGTTTTTTTTTATTCAATTGTATTCTAAATAATGTTAATTCTTCAGTACTGTTCCTTGTCTGCTTAAGTTTTATTTGTGTTTATTAAATTGTTAGGTGAAAGTCCAGAATAGTTACAAAACACCCTCTTCCTCTTCCCCATGTTAAGAATGGCTTTTTAAATAATAACGTTATTATTTCAGCACGGATCAATATGTGCACAAGTACCCAATATCTTTAATAAAGAAAAATTATTCATATTTTAGAATAGATACAAAACTCCCTCCCTATGTAAAGAATAGCTTTCTAAATAACGGTATTATTTCAGCACGGTACCTTCTCTGCACAAGTACTATCTTTTGTTTATTAAATTGTTAGGTGAAAATATAAAATAGTTACAGAACACTCTCCCTTTCCCATGTTAAGAATGGCTTTCTTAATAGCGTTATTTCAGCACGGTATCTTCTCTGCATAAGTACCATCTTTTGTTTATTAAATTGTTAGGTGAAAGTATAGAATAGTAACAAAACGTCCTCCCCATGTTAAGAATGACTTTCTAAATAACGTTATTATTCTATTATTATATTATTATGGTACTTTATATATATATATATATATATATATATATATATATATATATATAAAGGTAATATGTTATCTATCTTATTCCTTTTTTTTGTTAAATTAGACCGACATTTTCTCCCCTTAATGAAGGCTTATTTAATGAATATAATAAAGGCTTATTTGAACTTATATTAAGTACAAAACTTAGTTTGTATTTTATTAATGTATTTATACTGTATTTTTAACCACATTTTAAAACAATTTTTCTCATTCAAATTAATTTAGAATATCAGTCAATTAGTTCAAAATACGATAATTTAATTATGTCAGAGGGGGCTTGCATTTTAAAAATAAACTTTAAAATCGAGCAAAACTAAGTATGATACTTAATAACTATATCTTCCAGGATCGATGTTTTATACATCTATATCTGTAATAATATCTACTTATCCGATAGAAATATTCATTTTTTATGTTACACCTATATAGAAGGTATTTAAATCAGTTTATGATTTAACCTAAAACTATATTACTAAATACTCCTTATATTTTTCTCTTTTGTGAACTCCAAAATACATAGCCTCGGCTTTAAAACTAAATATGAAATCCTAATACCATTCTGAATCTTAACATTGTGTTTTCTTCCTATTCTTATACTACAAAGCTGGTAGCCATTTTAAACCATGCCTAAATTTGTCTTTAAAATTAATATTACTAAAAATTATTTTAATTTACTCTATTTTCATAATCTGTGCTATCTACGCGCTTCAAACTCTATTTTTTTTCAGATTTCCGGCTTATGTGTAACCTTGTTTAAGTTAACAATATATATATATATATATATATATATATATATATATATATATATATACTGTATTCTAGCTATATATATATATTATATATATAGCTAGAATACAGTATATATATATGCATATATATATATATAGCTACAATACAATATATATATATATACTGTATTGTAGCTATATATATATATATATGACACCTTTTTGAGAGTATAACACGTTCTCACTGGCGGTGAAATCCACCTCGAGTGATTAATGTTGGGTTCTCAGAGGGATGAATTTTCCATCATGATTATCAAATAAAAAAAATACGATCATTCGTATATTATATGTGGATTCACATACACCATCATCAATTGAGAAAAAAGACCCTAGTGTGTTATTTTAAGTCAAGTTTGTACAAGTGATTCTAAGAAACCAACAAAGATGAAACAACATTTGGAAAATGGTCATCCCCATCCCAAAGACGAAAAAAAAACAACTTTTTGAACACCATGGGAATGCTCTCAAAAAGTTAAAGCTGTTTTCGACAGAAGATTTTGAAGAAGAAAACTAAAAATGTTACTGAAGCTTCGTATGTCGTAGCATGTGAAATAGCAAAGCAGTGCAATATTTGAGACAGGCAATGATGGAAAGAACAAAAATAGGAGAGAGAATGATATTCTTACAAATCGTGAAAGGAATGCATGGGCCAAGCAAGGTGGATAACCTCTAGCTTAAAGCGATATGTTCCGTTTAATTCCATATATCCAAGCACATGCTCTAAACGAAATGGCAGCTAAGGCTAAGGAAAATATACTAGTCTTACAAACTATTTTCCACAATCGCATCCACTTACACATTGCGTAATTGCGTTGACACCCTGGTACTCGTTAGATCACCGAAATGAAGCGATGCAAAGCATGAACAAGTCTAGATGAGTAAGCATTTGGAAATCTTAAGCGATATATCTCGTCTCATGACATAGATATTCATGTGGCTGTTGACTGTTTGTGAATTTGATATTCCCTGTAAACTCCCTCTTTCATCATAATCCGCTTAGAACGAATTCTACACAAAATAATTATCGGTTCGTCGTCGTTGTCCTCATATATATACATATATATATATATATATATATATATATATATATATATATATATATATATATATATATATATATATTATAGTGTTCGTTTTATTCTCGGGAGGGAGGAATTATAGTATGTATTTTCAGCTAAATTGGTCAATATAGAATCAGGAAAGTGTGTTAAATTGATGCCAGAATAAACTGTCATCGAAAATATTTATATGTCCTTCGTGAGCTGTATGTAAAATAACAGCGTTGAGTTGATATTTACTTAATGCATTTACAGAAGAGAAAAAAATCTCTGCAAATAAACTGGCGACAATGTAAATCTCTATCACATGACACACATTCTTCATTTATACAATCGTTGCTTGCCTGCTTTAAATTGACTTGCTAACGGCACATTATATAATTCACATATACAAAATTCATATATGACAATCAGCAGGTAAATTGCGCTTGCTAACTCTGATCGAGGAAAAAAATCATGCTAAATTTTATGCTTATAATATTTAAGTTGTCTCAAACCTGAAATAACAAAAATTACGCTGACCTACTCCTTATAAAGTTTGGTTCGTAAATAAGAATAAGGTCACAAATTAATAGTTACATTTAATATTACTATGATAAAAGTTCCTTTTCATGAGCACTTAAATGAATCTATTCCAACCAGCAATGAGATACCATTTTTAGAAAGTCCAACATTTAATTTATTTCTAAGATTAAAAGGTTTAATGAACTATCTTAACTACCTAAACGATTCAGCTAAATCAGCAGTGAAAAAGCTGTGCTTCCTCTATCACAACTGCCAGTGGGTGAGATCTTTACAAAATTATGATTCCACCTTGCATCCGCCTGATGCATCAGTAATAAGTGTATATTTTACAAGTACTTCCACCGAATATGCTGCTGCGAATGGCTGCAACTGTGTCTCTGCAACATTTCAAATAAACTGTCTCTAGACGCCAAGGCACCTTCGTCTTTAATTGCTTTGCTTTGGAAATTTCATTTCTGCCCACACTATAGTTCTACTAGAATGCAACCACGTGACGTCATTTGCTAATCTTCAAGATTTATTGTAATTAATGTACAATGTTTAAATATGCATTTTATAAATTTATCAATTTAGATCTCATCGAGAATCTATTCAGTACAGCCAGTATATAAGTTTCCAATTACTTGCCTCTCCACAAGGGCAGATTTAGGCACAAAGTCGGTTTTAAATATGAGAAAAATGAAGCTCCCCCCAAAAGGGACACTCTGGATAGGAATTTTTTAAAAAAATGTCTCAGTCTAGAAGGATATTATCCACAGATCGAGGGCAGAAAAGGTGAAGTGTAGCATCGGAACAGATACTACATTGTGCCAGTATGAGGGTTTATTCAAATAAAATTAACCAATTTTTACCACATGAGATGTAATAAAAGTTATTAGATATATCAAATAAAGAACAATAAACACAACTAAAATATTCAGTTTAAACTTAATTTTACAAAACTTTGAATAGCCAGACACTCTTTCATGCAATACATAAGAAAAAATTTCTACATCTTTCAATTTTTATAATCTTTGTTTTTTTTACGTTTTCAAAAATGTAATAGCTAAAGGAATATCTGTAAGACTTTTTTACTTAGACCTAAATAGAAATGCATCTGACAAAATTTATATTTAATTTTCAGTAGTAGTTTCTTTTTATATTTGTAAACATGATTTTTACGCTAAATCTATATTATTCATTTTTGTTTCTTTCAAAATATACTCATTCAGGCTTGTAAAGTAAATACAGTGTAGACATATAATAATAATATAAAAAGCGCAGACGGCTTAAGACTTGGATTTTAGAGCCTAGTTGACAGATACTTTCTCACAAGTTGAATGAATTCTATATCGTCATTGTCGTCAAGTTCAACCAGTGAACAAGTTCCGTTGTTTGCTTATATTCAGAATGGCGGTAACATCGAATAAACTGTTCTGCATTCTTGTTCAATCGTCACAATGTAACTTGGTTTATGGTAGGCAATTCGATATTAATGTTCATGTTCGTAATTACATTTGACGGGAGTTAAGAAATCTCAGTGCGAATCTTTGAAACTTAAGAATACATCGATTATTGGCCGCAAAATCAGGATTTTCATTTTCCTTTCATAAAAGCATCAAATTACTCTCAAACACTCTAGATATTTATGAATGGAAATATATTTAATGACTAGATTTAAAAGGAAACTGTTCGTCTGAACATGCGTATTTATGTAGTTAAAAGTGTCATCCATGTATTATTTTGATTGTGCGGATTACAGTTCTCATCTTAAGTGTTATGGCAACGACATCCAGATCGATGTAGCCGACTTTCTTCAGGTTTATATTATCGAACTCGGGAAATTTTCTGTGCAACTTTGGGAATCTTCGTGGACTTTTGAACGTATCCCGTTTGATAACCCACAGGTACAACTTAATCTTATTCCGTCATCTATGACCTGGTAGAAGTCTGAGTAATTAGCAAATGGATTCTTAGTATCGCTCGTACTGAGGAGTGGGCAATCAACCTTCAGAAAAGTTTCAATGAGAATTGAATTCTAATTATTACTTTATTCATTACGCCACATATCCTAAGGAACAATTGAAGCATACATTTTTAAAGGCTTAAGTCTATTCCTGATTTAAGATGCACAATATTATACACTCCCTCTCTCTCTCTCTCTTACTTTCTCTCATTCTCCATTTCTCTCTCTCTCTCTCTCTCTCTCTCTATATATATATATATATATATATATATATATATATAGATAATAATCATCGATAAAGTATACATTAATATATATATATATATATATATATGCGTGTGTGTGTGCGAGTGTGAATATTTATGTATACTTTATCTATTATTATCTATATAATATTTTGCTTATTCCTGCTGTTGTTGGTCTGTGCATTATGCTTTCAAAAGGAAAAAAATACAAATATTGAAGACAATACTGCTTTACAAAAGATCGAATTCACGAAGATTTGCTTTATAAGAGGTAATCCAGTAACCTGGCAAAATAATACAAAAGTAATCCCCTTTGGTGTTGCGTCGATATCGAATGAAATACTAATATATGTCATTGTTGTAATGGTATGTGAAAGCAATTCTTATGTGCAGTCATGAAGGATAATTTTGAATTTGTAATTTCTTTTTTCTATCTAGATGCAAGTGCTAATATTATATTTATTTCAGTCGTTAATCTTTATCTTAATTTCATTGTTTTATTAATTGTGTAATAGGTTTTCTCGTGAAAAAATGTGCCGATTCTATTTGGCAAATTCATTTTAAATAGAGCATAAATAGATTCCGAAAATGCTGTTCTCTTACACCCTTTTACACCATATAATTTACAGCTATATCACATGATGACCGTTTTCTGTTCCAAAAGGAAACGCTAAAGTTTATTTCAAGCAAAATAAATTCTTATTTGCACGAAGGACTTATTTTAGCAGATAAGTTTTGAATTTGTAATTTCTTTTTTCTTTTCTAGATGCAAGTGCTAATATTATACTTATTTCAGTTTTTAATCTTTAACTTTATTTCATTGTTTTATTAATTCTGTAATAGGCTTTCTCGTGTAACAATGTGCCGATTATATCTAGCAAGTTCATTTTGAATATATATTATTTATTTTTTATTTTCATTTTTTTTTCATAATAGATCTTTCTTATCCACAAATTTTGTTTATTATATTTTCCAAATTGATAGCATAAAAAGATAAGGCAATTGTATTCATTTTCAGTTAGTGAGAGGGTGATCTTTCACAATACCTTCCCTTAAACACGCCAAATGGACTTTTATTCAGTATAATACATTTTTTTTTTAATGGAGAATAGACAATGCATTGTGAATGCGGTATCGGCAACTCCCATTTCTATCGCTTCTCTTTATTTGTCACTCAGTCCTCATTTTTTAATGAGTGATTTTTCTGACAAAGGGAGAAACATGTATTCTAGGTTGGTAGTATTTTGTTTGAACAGCCGCCAGAGATGTGAGAATTTGTTGTTTCTATGTCTATCCTTGTAGCCATGTCACTAATAAGGGTGCTGGAGATAAACGTTTTATCTGGGCTGAGGTTATCCGATAGTCAGGCGCCCGAACCTTGGATTAACCCCTAAGGAGGCTGTCCTATCAGCAAGTGTAAAGTACTGGGGCTGCTGTATTGCCATTTAGTGAATGGATTCTAGACCATGAGTAGCTTTCGTGGGGCCTCTCGATGCCATATTAGTAGTTAATTGTTACGGCTTTACATTTTCATGTGCTACAAAAAATATATATATATTTCTTAATTTTTATTTCTCTCTTACTTTCCTTCTCTGTCCTACTCCAAGCAAGTCTGTCGACCTAGTCCACAAACTACAAAATTCCATCATGAAAAGTTTCAAGAAAAAATACACGATTAAATCCGGATCTCCAACTTCTAACGTAAACCCCACTACCATGTCTCCTTCTCAAACATCAGGGGTCTACGTTCTAACCTTCCAGGGGTGGAAACCCAATTACAGGAGACTAAACCAGACATATTATTTCTAAGCGAAATCGGAATTGGACAGAATATTTCCCTATATGAGTTCGTAATAAAAAGATGCTCTCATTTCACTTCCAAATCTTACACCCATGATCGCTATAGGCATGGAATATGTGCCTATATTAAAGATGGTTTTCCATGTCGTAAGGACATCTCTAGAAGAGATCCTAACTTACTCTATATGTGCTTCCGGGTTGCACTTGCTCAAACTACTGCGTTTATATTTGCTCCTTATCGTTCCCACAATAGCGGAGTTACTATCTTTAAAAACATATCTATGGAGACTTCAATGCCCACAATGTGGAATGACTGACCCATTCAAACAAGACAGATGATGAGGGGTGTTCTGTCATGAATTCTACATTGCCTATGACCCTTACTCAGATTGTTCACGAAGCCAACCGTGTGCCCTATACTACCGGTCAGTAGTCCAGCCTTCTAGACCTTTCTCTCCCAACTTCCCCTGAGCTATATTCATGTTCTGTTATATCTTCTCTGGGATCTTCCGACCACTCGGTTGTATCACTTAAGATAAAAATGAAATCCAACAAGCCTTCAGACGAACCTCTCCACCACACAGTATATCGATACTCTATGGCTGACTGGGATAGCTTCCGTACATTAATATCTGATCTACCTCCGCATTCCATGTTTAAAGAGAATATGTCCGCTATAGTATCAGACCTAACCGAATGGTAAATTGTAGGTAGAGGCCGATTCATACCATCCAAAATATTCTTACAAAAATCAAACAGCCAGCAATGGTTCTCCCCAAAATGTGCTGCTGTCATCGCGAACAGGAATCATTTTTTCATAGCTACCAACGTAATAGATGCAATGAGTCTAAAGCTGCTTTCAGGACTGACAGCAACCACTGTAAAAGAGTAATAAAAAATGCAAGAGAGCTATATGCTCAGTCCGTTAAATCCAAAGCAGCGGCTTGGCTCCCACCAGTTCTGGCAAATAGCAAACAAGATCCTGAACAGAAGCGTCTTTCTATCCCAACCATCATCAATGGACCTAAGCTAATCTCGTCAGCATCAGACAAAGCCTAACTCTTTGCCGAGAACTTTACAGCTAATTCTACCCTATGCGATCAAGGCTATCAACTCCCCGTATGTCCTATAACAGACAACACGCTATGCAACATACAAATATCAGTGCGTTATGTCGCCAAGCTAATCAAGAACCCTAATTCCAGTAAAGCAACTGGCCTTGACGGCATTCCAATTATAGTGTTGAAAAAGGTTGAATCAGAATTTGCCCCCATACTTACAAAACTGTTTAAGAGTTGTCTTAAGGAGAATTGCTTTCCAACAACCTGTAAATCTCATCAGTATGCCTTGCATTTAAGACTTCAGGTGACAGGTAATCTTCCTCTCAGAGCAGACCAATAAGTTTCCTGTGTGTCATGAGTTAGTTGCTGGAATCCATATTAAATAAAGAAGTAGTCAAGCACCTCAGCAGAAATAACCTTCTTAGTGACATGCAATATGGTTTCTGTTATGCTAGATCTACAGCAGATGTGCAAACGGTTATATCTCATAGGATAAGGGAATCTCTCGACAAAGGCTTCCTTTCTAGGTCAAATGCTCTTGACATATCAAAGACCTTCGATAAGGTATGGTATAAAGGCTACTTCACAAGATTACCATCTACGGTATAACTAGAAATGTCTTCTCAATTATTAAACCATTTCTCTTGTGTAGGCTCATAAGAGTAGTAGTTGATGGGAAGAAATCAGAAGCTCACAGTATTAATGCTGGTGTCCCTCAAGTGTCCATCCTGGGCAAAACTCTCTTCCTGATCTACATCAATGATCTCCCAAACCATATACTTAAATCATTCGTTGACATCTATGCTGATGACACGACTATCTATGGCAACACATCAAAGGCTGTAAATGACGACGTTCTCTCTGATTCTCTCTCCTCTGATCTTGAGCAAATGGTACAATGGGGGAAGAGGTGGCTGGTTACTTTTAATTCAACTAAAACCAAGCTTCTATCTTTACATCATCAACGCTCTAACCCCATCTTATATTAATTTAAATGGATGGCTCTCGTTTTAAGGAGGCATCATGTTTTGACAAGCTTTTAGGCTTGACCTTTACACCTGATCTGAAATGGAACACATATGTTAAATCCGTTGCCAAGGACGCTGAAAAAATGGTGGTATCCTTCTATCGATCCAGTGGATATCTCACTGCTGATTTAATTTTCTATTTATATAAGTTCCAGGTACGTCCAAGGATGGAGTACTGTTGCCACATATGGGCAGTAGCTGCTAGAAATGGCTTATCCTGCTTTGATAGAGTTCAAAACAGACTTCGTAGCCTCGTAGGGGATTCCTTTTCTCTTCCCTGCAACCTCTATCTCAGAGAAGAGATGTTGCGAGTTTTCTCTGTTTTATCGTTATTTTCATGGCAAGTGCTTGACCGAGCTTCAATCTATGGTCCCTCGCCAAACTTTCATAAGAGACACCCGTCCAGCAGAAAACACTATCAATAATTTCACCCACTCTATATCTATGCCTAAACCTAAACGTTGATTCCATGAACAAACTTCTTTCTAAGAACTGCGCGCTTATGGTATTATCTTCCGTTTTCCTGCTTTCTATCTGACTACATTATGGTTGTCTTCAAGTCTAACATAAACAAGTTTATGATGAACCGTTCCATATAAGTTAACAAATTTACCGATTTTCCATTACTAACGATTACTTTATTGTCTAACTGTCTACTGTGCCCTCTTTTACCCTTATCCTTTAGTGGTCTCTTGGCCTTGATAAGTAATGCTGCCTTTTAAAAAAACTCGTAGTAATTTCGACGTGCAGCGTTACGTAAAATGAGAATTTTCTAATAAAAATAGGGCAAAAGAGATGAACACTGTTTGCCAAGAGGTGTTGAAGTGAAATAGTAAACTAAACATTATTTGTTATAATGCAATTTAATTATTTGTATTGAACAAATTGCACAATATTATTTTCTTGTTAGAAATGTAGTATTTATTAGTATTTAGCAATGTATTTCATTTGGGTCGGTCTTATATTTAAAATACAATGGATATTAGTTTCATAGAAATGAATATTATGGATACTCATATTTGCTGCGTGCTAGAAGTTTCCTGTCAAAAAATACTATTTTTCACGATATGCATAAAAATATCTGCTTTATCCCAACATATTTGTTGATGAAACATATTTCTCATTTCGTAGAATTTGCATGGGTCATGCTAGTTTTTAAGATAACTGGCTTCCGAGATGCATCGAATTCTATAGCAGACTTGCTTCATAGGTCATCATTCCAAACATATCAGCTGCTTCTGTCGGTCGTCTTACTCACCACCGCTCTAATTTTTACTTCGTTCCATAAAGCTAGGATTATCTTTTTCTATTTGTATTTGGTCAGCCATAACCAAATTTTCAACACCCAAAGATCAGAAAATTAGTTGAATAATTCAAATAATACAAGCTTTTATTCCTATTACAAAATTGTTAATATAATATAAGGACATGATTAAATAAAATTGGAAGGTTCTACTCATAGACACTGGCGATAGGAAATGACCAATCAAATGCAGCCACGTTTTACTATAAACCAATCTGAAACCAGAATCGCTCCATATATTGAATATTTTAAAATTTCTGTTCATAATTTTCTGTATCAACACGAACATATCTTTGCTCTTTGTCTTAAAATTTTAAAGTTCAAGAATTATACAGAGTAGCTACCTACAGAAAACTATTTTTTATCTCCAAGACTTATATAGATTAATTATCCAGTCAAAACTCTTCTGAAAATAAATATGACGTTAAATTCTACAAATCCTCACTTAAACATTTAGTGGTATAAATGTCACCCTGTTAGGATATTTACAGATCATTTTTAAGTAGCGGGTCCAATAAAAAATAAACAACCTTTAATCAAAATTATACTTTATTCATCAACATACGATTGGATGCTTTCATTCAGTCTCGAAAGACAAAGGATACTCCCTGTAGCAGCAGCTGCGCATGTAATTGTGAGGCAAGGGTTCCGCACTCCCCAAGTACACCTCTCCTGAGTTGGCACGTGTTGGAGTCCAGTAGCAAGAAGTCGAGGATGACTGGAAACAATACCAAGTTAAGGGGAGAGCACATACAGTATCTGGAAGTTCCAAATTGTCAGCTATCTAGTACTGACCATGTTCAAATTTTCTTAACTTCGGTGAATCAGGGGGAACAGATGTGTCAACGTGATTATGTCGTATAATGTTATTTTAAGGGCTATACAAGAGTAAAAAGCCAGAGAAATCCATTTCAAATATGAAAGAATAAAAATAAAAGGTATAAATGAACTTACAACATACGATTATCCTAGTGTAATTGAACATTTCGAAGGCTTCACTAAATATTCTATGCGTTTTTGGATGCTTCCTTTTAAATGGTACTACCGTTACTGATACCACTTTTTTATTGAATTCAAAGTTTTACATTGCCCATAATTTTAATGTTCGCAAAACCCCAGTAATTGTGATAAAATCTGGAGAATAGATGTGAATGTGGATGCGTATTCGAATATCGATTGTTTTTTGCCTTAAATTACACCCATGTTTTTTTTGTTACATTTTCACCCAAAACAAGACACATTGCCACTTTGATGTAGGAGGCTACTATCAGGGACCTAAGTTGCAAAGCTACTATGTAGGGAGTTTAGCAGCAAGATGTCTATTCACATCACACTTGAACTTCTGCATGTCAGTACAGTTAGAAAAGCAGGACACCGGAAAAGAATTCCAAAGTCCTGCAGTCCTGGGGAAGAAGCTATTTGAGTAAAAGGTTTTCTTACATTTTTATTCTCATCACGATGATAAAGTGAAAAGAGGTATTCCAATAGGATTTTTTCTTAGGGAATATCTGGGAATATGCAGTGAAGAATACATCAAGGAAGAATTTGAATATATCGAACGTACATTCATTAATTTACAATACCCTCAACATTTTCTGACAAATACAAAAAGAAAAGCACTAAAAATTTACCATAACCGAAAAACGAGACAATTCCCTAAATAGCATGACACACGACAGACAATTAACATTACCAACTAATAAAAAACAACGACACAATCTATAAGAACCTGAATAAGACAGACATTCAAATAACAAAACTAAACTCTTTAACAATTAGGGACCTAACACGTAAAATTATGACTAACACCAACACTAACATCAAAGCCTCAATATATTCCATACCCTGCCTTGATTGTGGAAGAATATACGTAGGAGAAACTCAACGTAATTTAAATAAAAGAATATATGAACACAAAAGAAATGTCAAAAACAACAATGCACTCAACACCATATTTTGTCTAGATAAGTGGATATTTCTTAATCCGTGGAGTAAGGACTATTCACTCCTCTAGTGTTTCCTTTTCAGATTAAATATGTTTTTAATTCTTTTTCAAAGTGTTTTTAACATGTTTTATTAACTGTTTGCTCGTATATATATATATATATATATATATATATATATATATATATATATATATATATATATAAAATCCATTCGTAATTTTACTTCATTTATTATTTTTATTTTACTTATTTACTGTATTTTATATTATCACTGTCTATTTTTAGACGCCATTTTATCACTTTCTATTCTTATTTTTAGACGCCATCTGTCAAGTTATTTCGCTATTTTATCTGAATTCATTTATAGCTAATTTTTAAAAACTCCCTTCGTAATCTAGTTTCATTTATTTACTTAATCTATCACGGTTATATTTCCAGACGCAATCTTTTAAATCTCTACGATATTTTTTTAACCCAATCAATTTTTTCGTCTCAGATTATCAATTACTTGTCATTTTTAGACGTAATTTATTATATTCTCTAATCATAAAATCTATATATGTATATAGACATCTTTTTACATAAGAAAAACATTCTGTTCTCCCCCATCATTATATATAGCCTCAAATCCTCCAACCCTCTCGTCAGTGACCATTCCTCTTGAAAAAACCCGCACAAATCGGGCGAAACGTTGAATATTCGGACCCTTCCGCCTATATATACTCTTTTTTCTTACATAAGGAGTAATATATTGCTACATATTTATAAAACATGTTTCGATGAGCTAGTTACTAGTAACTAGAGATCTCTTTCAGGCTATACAGCTTATACGAAAACAAATATTGCAAACTTCCGTATAAGTAGTATCGCTGAAGCGTCTCAAGGTACTGGTAACTAACTGAACGAAACATGCTCACAAATGTGTAACAACAGATTACTGCTTATATAAAAACAAATAAAGAGTATACTTTGCTCTACTCCAACATTGAGCACTTTTGTATTCATCTCGTTAAAATACCATTGCTTATTTAACCTCTGGAAAACAATAACCTCGGATTTTATATATATATATATATATATATATATATATATATATATATATATATATATATATATACAGTTATAGATATATGCATATATATATATATATATAAAGAGAGAGAAAGAGGGAATAGGGAGAGAGAGAAGGAAACGATTAGATAGATAAAGAGATAGATAAATATATACAGATATATAGATACCTAAAAATAGACAACATATTTTTATCAATAAAATGTTCGAATGCGATACGAAAACGAGTAAAACACAAGATAAAAGTGTAAGGAAAATGTGAAAACAGGAAAATATTTTGAGTGAAAATTATTTGTGTACTTTTTCTTACTGTTAATGGAAAGACATTATTTTTACGAGGTTTTTTTTTAATATTCTTTGTTCACTTTTACTAAAATAAGGATGAAACTAGAAAGCATTTCATTAGTCCATCTTGAAAAAAAAGGCATAAATAAGATGGATGGAACATTTTCGATGTTAACGATCGTAGTCTTTTATGGTTCTATTTAATTTGAGTAAAGATCCAATAAAGAAAACTTTTAAAAACAAATTGAATTATTATGAAGTAGAATGTGTGTTTTATAATGGACAGATACTCTTTTATGAATATAAATATTATTGTAAACGTTGAACCTGGTCAGTACTACGCTAAGCAACGTTGATCCTCGTTAGTACTAAAACGGGTGATACACTAAGTAACGTTGAGCCTCGTCACTCCTAAAACGGGCTATACGCTAAGCACCGTTGAGCCTGTGGGAGTTGAAAACTCTCAGCCTAACTCGATTGTCGCCCTTTAACTCAGAAGAGCGACCTAGCTACGTCACTTCCTGTTCCCCATATTTCTTCCTCTTTTGCGCTGGAGTTTCAAGCAGTCAAGATGTGACAAACACCGCTCCGCTGGGGCCATGAGCCACCGCCGCGTCCTGACTAGCCAGTCAACCGCAAGTAACATTGCTCATCTTTCAATGAACTCTTATTCTTTTTATCACTCTTTCCTGTATATTTATGCAAATGAATTGCATTTGTTTCGTTGATATATAACGGTATATTTTCGTCTTCATTATGCGGCCTTTTGTCTTTTCAATTCCTCTACCATTAAATACATCCACCATTAAATACATGGGGACGGCATCGTCTATCACACTGCAGACCGTCCTGTCTCCAACATCTGGTAGACCGCCGACGTGATCTTTTTTAAAATGGTGACTTAACGAACATTCTCATAAAAGCTTAACAATCAACGTTCCAAAAACATTTTTAAAACGTTTTCTCTGTCGCAAATGTAATATGCCGATTATGCTGATGTTAAATAATCAGCGAAATATACTCAAAAAAGAAAGAAAAAAACAACACTAAAAACATAATTTCCAAAAAAAAGGAGAAAAAAACTTTTTCGTTGCATTTTCAACTTTACATCTAAACACACGTACGTCAATTATCTATCGTCCGCCACTTTGATTTTTTTTTACTACTCGTGGACAACTAATGTCTACAAACCATCTCGAAAGAAAAATAATCTTTTTTCCGTCGCAGCCTAAATAATAATAATAATAATAATAATAATAATAATAATAATAATAATAATAATAATAATAATAAAAGAGAACAATAAGTTTTATCTATATTCACGCACTTAAAAAAATATAGACATTATCTTATTCACATTTTTTATAACGAAGCGTATCTTTGAACAACGATGTCTATTAAAATTTCGACGATACCAACGGACTACTATTTTCACGAACATTTCGATTTTTCTCGCAAACGATGCACATTTCCGTTATAATCCAATCGAGAAAATAAAATTTTAATGACGTCCTGAATATAACGCGCTCCCTGAAATATTCTTAAACGTTCTTTTCGCGTCATTTAACTCAAACTTTTTCATTCTGTTCTCCGTCATAATTGAAGCAAAATATGACCCTGAGAACCTGAAAGGTCAAATTTTCCTGTTGCCTTCATTCTTAATTTTCAACAAAACTATTTTCCGAGGATCAGTTCTTGTTTACCTCAGCCAAAGAACACTTCGCACGAAGAGACATGATTACGCACATGTAACGAGCACCTGAAACGAACGAACGTCACACTATAGCACTGACGTAACTCCAGCGACATGCATCCATTGCTACAACGAACGAAAATTACTTCCTTATTTGAACGAGGTTCCTAACAACTTCAATAGCAATTTCAACGTGTTTTCAACGTATTTCCAACGCCAGAAATTATAAATGAATTTTGCTGTGGATGACGAAGTCTAACAAACATACCATCACGCACGCGTTTTATATATGGATTTTGCTGTGGACGACGAAGTCTCAAAACATTCCGTCACACACGCGTTTTAGCTACGTATCAAAACTTTAAACCTTCTTCACTTTACCGAAATATTTTTTTTGCCATGTGCGAATATAAAAAAAATATTTCAGCTTTCGATTTCATCATGGAGAACGTGTGGCAACAAGCCCACTGCAAAACTCAAATAGCAACTCTCGCGCAATTTCAAATCCAGTTTTCCACAATTATGGAAAAGAAAAAGCGACAACAAGCCTCTCCAGCGTCATGTTACGCGCATCAAGCCTCTCCACGGCATATCAACCCTTTCCAGCAACACCTCACAGGATATCAACCTTTTTTAGCAACAAACGCGACAACCAACACAAAGATGTTCACCAAACATTGTACACTCCTGGATTTCACAACGATTCACCTCACCTCACCGAAGTTCTCTAGCTAACATGAGTAAGCTGCATCATGCACACTGATACACTCATCCTGGACGTTCAGACCGTACCGACCCACTGAATACGCCCGAGCACCTGAACAACGTTGACCCGCTCTCTACGGACAGACAAATTTCCTCGCAGACCCACTTGTGTCCGTAAGCGCGTAGTCGACACATTCGCGACCAACGA
>NC_136495.1:29929882-30084882 GCF_053919585.1 Euprymna scolopes | reverse complement strand
AGAAAAAGGGGGAGGCGAAACACACACACACAACATTGTCTAAGATAGAGAGTGGAGTTGGGGGGAATAAACAGATCGTATTATACTAGCGCTGATATTACTTTATTGTAAACAATTTTTTTTTAATTCCAGAATTTATTAAAAAAAATTAAACTATGAATATAAGACAAATGTTCTTACATATTTAGTTGGATCTACGGTTATCAGAATATAGAATTTTAAAGCAACCCGGCGTTATTTTTTGTCAAATATTAATACTTGAAAAAAAAAACGTGTGCACTTCTATCCATTGCATTAATTTTAACGGTGAGTTAGACAGTGTTTTGTTTACAAAAAAAATGTGAAATATGATTGTTTTTTGCTTCACGTGTGCGAACGGTGCCCCCCCTCTATCCCAATATTTTTTAATCGAATAGACACCAATCTATCCAATTATATATATATATATATATATATATATATATATATATATATATATATATATATATATATATATATATTTAAATACAAAATCAATATTTAAATATTTGTAGGTGCTCAGTTTCTAGTGAAGTTCCTATTTACTTGCCTCGTCACGAGGACAGTTAGACACAAGGTCAGTTAATGTGAGGAAAATCCAGCTTCCCCAAAAAGGTCAATCTGGATAGAAACAAACAAAAAATTGTCTCAGTCATTAAGGATTTCTTCTTCACTTACAGAGGACAGAAAAGGCGAAGTGTAGCATCGGAATACTACACTGTGATCTTGGCCTGAAGTCCAGGTAAAGAAATAAAAAAACGTCTTAAACTGGAAAGTTTAACGAAATACTGTGTCACTCGGACAAGAAATGTAATTGAAAATAAAAACCAAATTTATTAGAAAAGGAGTTGCAAAAATGAGTTATGGTATCTTACAGAGAGAGGGAGAGAGAGAGGGAGAGAGAGAGAAAAAGAGAGATAGAGTAGACAGGAAAACAGCTTACAATAGTCGTATATAGACTTATTAGCGAGAGTAATGGGAGGAGGTAAAAGACAATAGACTCACTAACAGGCTATTATACTTTAAGAGAAATGGGAGGTGAAAAACGCACACGCACCCGCACACGCACACGCACACGCACACACACACATACGAAGTCATAACAAACATACACATTCCCATTGATAAACTATAATAACAATCTAAACTGTTTTGCTTTTACTTCGTAAACGACACCTAGGCACCACCTTCTCCGTCTCGGGACAGTCCTGACAAAATTCAACAATTGTTTTTCCTCTCCTCTCTCTCTCTCTCTCTCTCTCTCTCTCTCTTTCGTGTACAGCCGCGACGGCGCAACGCGCAGCAGCAATTTAGCAGACGATAATATCACCAAACAGTGATTATAAGTCATGGATCTTTTTTAAAAATTCATTTGTCACTCAAAAGTAGACTTTAAAATAGAACAGAAAACGTTCAGCAATCAACGCCGACTAACGAACATAATCAAACACAACAACACGAATTAAGTTATCTGCTGCTGTGGTTAATCTGCCATCGATTTTTTAAGGCTTATTGATATATTGCTTATTCGGTTTGTTAACTTTTTCTTAGCGGTGGTGTGTGGTGATGACTTCTTGTTTTTTTAATGAAACCCTCCTAAAAACGAAACAATTGAAGGCTAAGTATTCAAATTTATTGTTGTAAAAATCAGTCATTTTTCTTTTACCAAAAAATAAGCAAATTTCTCCAATTATTTAATTTAAGATGAATACTGGCAATAATGATGCGAAGAAAATGAATATTGACGATTTTCATTTTCAAGAAAAAATTAAAAAAGAAGGAAACAAGTAGAAAATATTATCTGAAAAACAAAGAGAAAATAAAAGGAAAAGGTAATCAATTTTATCAAATAAAATGATAAAAGTACAAAGAAAAAATTATCAAAAAATAAAATTAAAATACTGAGAAAACATACATTATAATAAAGATATTATGAAAAAAAAAAAACGAAACATTCAGTATTATTATATAATTTGAACAAATGTCGTAATAGGCATAGACAATACAAACAGTTGAATGATTATAATTCAATTCACTATATGTCAAGAAAGGATACTATTTTTATAAACAAAGTTTATTTAAAAAATTTGGTATACATAAAAATCAAAGAAAATTTTATGGGGATTACATGCCAAAAATAATAATTTTGAAAAAATTGATCCAATCATATAAAATTTCATTAAAAAGAAACTGAATTGAATGATAGTAAAAAGCAAGAGGCTAACAGAGTTGCATTTAATGTAGTAAATAAAAACTACATAAAAGGAGTTGGTAGTCAATTGAAAATTTTTTTAAACATATCAACTCTATTGTACAAAAAGCTGATAAAATTGGCTTAATGAAAAAATATTGGAATAAAGCCTTCTATTGTTTTTCAACTGAGCACATTTTAACTAACAGAACTGCTTGTCGGTATGTCCAATTGACTCAGTTGTAGAACCATAACTATAAATTCATGTATTGCACAAATGAATGAAATTGTAATCAGCCTCAAAGTGATAACGAACAAAGAGTTGGTTGCAATAGTATTGTGAATAAAACTCCCATGGTTAATAATATTAATGATTATGTAGAAAATGAAACATCGAATGAGCATATATCATTTGCTAGAGTTTGTAGCATTAATGACGGCTGTCCACACACAAATCAACAATTTAAAAGAATGGCAAACAAATCCACAGTATTTGGAATGTTTTTAATCCTCAGATGAAAATCTCTCAAATGAGAAAAATATAAGATAATTTTCAGAACTTCAAAAAAGTACATTCTGGTGGAATTTTTTGTGCTGGCCAGAAAGATTGCACTCACAATTTGGCTTTTTTAAGGCGAGTGACATCTCAATTCACAGTATTTAAGGACAATTCTTAGGAAAATGTATAGATTGCTGTAAATTAGAAGTTGGCTTAATAAATTTGACATTGCTATAATAAGTGGTGATTGGTTATTGTTTTCTACTTTGATCAATCAAAACAATTTGGATTCTAATATTTCTGAGAAATATGATTATTATTTTCTTGAAACCAAAGATGAGATGCATACTGAGACATATGTCACAAATAAATATAACAAACTTTTTACAAATTATGAAAAATAAATTTACAATTTGAAATTAAACTATAGTGACATTTGCAAAATAAGACATAAAGACTCTGAACTGTCTGAGTGGAAAAATGGGGACTGAAAATATTTGTGTCACAAGAAATTTTAGAGATTATTCGATTGAACTATACTCTTCCTTGCAGTATTTGTAAATATTGTCGATATAATCTAAAAAAATAAAGGAATACCTACTTTGGCATCAATCAATGGACTTGAAGTCACAGAAATTCCACCTGAAATAGGTAATTTGAATTTTTATGAAAAGCTTTTAATTCAAAGAGCCAAATGTTTCATGAACATTATAAAATTGATGCCATATAGTTTCAAAGGAGAAAAACGTTTGTTGGTTCCAGCTATTCGAGGAATAGCTACTCATCTTCCACTGCCAATGGAAAATACTATTAACCATGTCATGAACACTTTGCGATCAAATAAAAATGATATTATGGAAATCTTAGTCCATACATTGCCAAGCACAAAAAATGTAATTTGGCGGTCATTAGTTGACATCAATAAAGTATTAAAAGCACTAAAATGGCTGAAAGAAAATATGTTTTGTATAGTGATATTACTATTAATGAAAATGCTAATTTTGAGAATATTGTCACCTGTACGGGAGAAAAGGACAATTTTAAAATGAATCATTTTTTAACTCAAACTGGAGCTCAGATTTCCTATGAGCATCATACGATTCAAGATATGCAGCCATTATTGCCATCTGAAAAGGACTTAATAATTTACAGACAAACAAGAATTGAGGGAAAATTGCTTACTGATAATGATCCACATTTGGAATTACTGTGTTTTCCTAATTTGTATACCAAAGGCAAATTTTGAATGTTTTCAAATGAACGCACATATGGCAATGTGAAGCCATTTATGTTCATAAGGAATAGATTAAATCATTCTAATGGGAGATTTAGGAAAGATATGCAGTACCTAATGTTTTGTGCTGACAAAGTCGATAAAAGAGCTATTGATGCTAGCATTTATGCAGTTATGAAAACTACCAAAATACCAAGCATTACTGTTAGAGAATTTAAACACGGATTACAAAACAATGACAAACAATTGGAAGGAAATTTGTCCATGATGATGTCTAATATGAGAGGATCCAAAGCATTTTGGTCTCGAAAATATAATGATTTGCAAGCATTTGATGAGTGTTATGGTGTGCCAACATTTTTCTTGACACTTCCTTGCAATGAATATTTTCTAAAAGTTTTAAATCAATTTCTAGAAAAGTTAAAAGTGCAAAAGTAAAACAATTGGACGAATAAATAATGATGATATTGTTGCAGGGAATGAACATTTTTATCATCAATTTCTGGCATTTATGAAAGTAGTCATACTTGATGACAATGGTTCACTGAGTAAAGTTAATCATTATTTTTGGCATCTAGAGTACCAACACAGAAGTGCTCCTCATATACACATGAAATTATATTGTGAAAATGCGCCAGTTTTCAATAAAGATTCTTCATCAGATGTCGAGAAATTTATTGAAACAAAAATTACTTGCCATATTCCATCTCAATTTCAATCTCCAAATTTGTCATATTTGGTTACTAAATTGCAACGCCATACATGTACTGGATCTTGTTATCGCAGAAAATTTGTTAATAATAGATTTGACACCATTTGTAGATATGGATTTCCAAGAGATGTTGGACAGTTCAAGTTTAACACTGTTAAGGAAAGTGTGCAATCACATAAACGTGGCAAAAAAGTACTAAAACTTATTAACTTGGAAAGAAGGCCTGGAGAACAGTATATTAATGATTATAATCCTGTACTTTTGGTGATGGGGAAATCTAATATTGATATACAGTACATATCGGAAAGTTCAATGGTATTGAATCATTATATCACCAACTCTTAAACTAAATATGAAAAAGGTGAAACTGTAGGTGTGTGGTCATTGGACCACTCTAAATCTCTTTATAGTAAATACAAAAATGCTGGTCTTTCATTTCTAGCCAAAAGAGATTTAGGGGCTTATGAAATAGCTGATAAGTTGTTGAGACACTATTTGTTTATAGGATCTGAGACTGTTATGTGGGTTGGTGCAGACATGCCTCAATATATTTTTGCAACAAAAAGGATTAGATAATCTGTCTTCTGATTGTACAGACTTGTACTATGGCAATATGGTTGAAACATGGTACCCAAATAGATCTGATCCAATGGAAAACAAAAGCTTATATTATGATGCTAGAAATTATGAGAGAATCAAATATTTAAAAATAAATGATCAAAGTGATGAAGTAAAACAAAAATAACTTTAGTTATTTCTGTAAGTTAAAGAAAAAGTTGTTAAAACTCCAAATGTGAAATTAACTTCAGAGACAAAAGAGCGCTTTTTTCATAATCTATTGGTGTTGTTCAAACAATGGCGTCTAGAAGAAATTGATTTGCCTGATGGTTGTAATTCTTATGCTGAATCATTTAAGAAAAATGGCTCTTCCATATCTGAAATAATGAATTATATTATTGCTTAAAAAATGAATGAAACAATTGAAAAGGCCAAAAAATTCATTGAAAATAACTATGATGAAGATGATGAAAATGATTGTGATGGTCAAATTAATGTGATTGGAAAAGATGAATTTGATGGTGAGGTGGATTTGAACATGTCTCAAATAAGACAAGTTACTCAAGAAAAAAGTATTGGAAAATGAGCAAAACCTCAACCAAATTCAAAAGGTGATGAAATTATTGCTAAAATTGAGCCAAGAAATTTCCATTGGAATGAGAAAAAAACAATTCCAAGATGCAATTGTGATGACTGCCCAGAAGTGCTGAAATTTATTAGTGGTCAAGGCGGTGTGGGAAAGTCCTTCTGGATCAATGCACTAGCAGATAAATTATCATTAATTCATCCAACTGTAAATGGTCCAACTGTCATAATTTGTGCCCCAACAGGTGTCAGTGCTTTCGTATTGAAAGGATCCACTTGCCACAGAGTTTTCAACTAAAAGTGCAGCATGGTTCTACACCAAAGTATGAAGAATTATCTAAAACTAAGCTTCAGGAAATTGATGAAATAAGCATGATTAGCCATTTGCAATTGGCATTTATTCAACGTTTGCAAGAAATATTTGGTGATTGAAGAATTTTTTTTTCCATTTGCAAAAATGTCCATAGTTACTTTTGATGATTTATTTCATCTTCCTCCTGTGAATGAAACACCTGTATTTTCAAAAATTTCAATTTATGATGCAAAAAATCAGGTTTAGGAATAGCTGGTCTAAATTTATGGTCTTATTTTGATTATGATTAATTAACAATTAATATGCGACAAAAAGATGATACTGAAAACTTTGGTGACATTTTAAATAGAATTAGATTGGGATCAGCAAATGATAACGACATTAATTTTTTAATTCTCACATAATTAATAACAAACGAAAAGCTAATCTATCAGAAGTTGCTAATATTTTGATAGAAAAGCAAAAGGAAATTAATATAATTTGCATTTTGCCAACAAATGAATCTGTGAATGAAATTAATAATACAATGTTGGAAATCAATGGTATTAATACAGTTGAAATCGCAGCTGTTGATTCAAGTATGAGACAAAAGTCATCTAATAAAAAAACTTGAAAAACAGCCTAAAAATCTTAAAACTCACAAGGTTTGCATTACAGCTGGTCTTGAAACTGTACTGAGAATTGCGATTGGGGCTCGGTGCATTTTGAGACGAACTATTGATGCAAATAAAGGTCTGTGCAATGGTACTATGGGAATAATTACTGATATTAATTTTAAAAGTGGCAATGTTTTTTCTGTGACTGTACAATTTGACAATATGGATGAAACTGTTGACATTGAACATATACAAGCTGATTATGAAGTTTCACCAGGACTTTTTATCTCTAGAAGTCAGATATCTTTGTCATTGAGTTACGGTCTTAATGTACATAAAACCCAAATAATTCCGGTTGATGGCATTATAATTGACTTAGGATCTGATGTGTTTTCAGCTGGAATGGCCTATGTTGCATTATCACGGGCAAGAAAATTGTGTAATGTTTATTTAATTGATTTAGACCCTTATAAATTTTTAATGTGGGACAAAAGTGCATGGAATGAATATAATAAATTAAGAGCCAAAAGAAATCGACTTGATTTGCCCCAAATTGATCCATGCTGTGTAAAGCCACCTAGTTAGTCATTTTATAAAACAAATAATTCGAAAAGGCGCAAAAAAGAAATTGATAGTGAATTGCTATTAAATGAAAATCCTCCTATAAAACACATCAAAAGAAGTGGCAAGAGTGACAGTGTTCAATTAGATTTAAAATTAATACAAGAAATTCTTGTTTTGCTAATTGTATTATTCAGATTATTTATCAACAGCTTCCTTATTTCACATTATTAAAACATATTCAACCATAGAATTGCCAATTAAACAATTGATAAGCATTTTAGTTCCTGCCAGCCACAGTGTTGCTGATTTAAGAGAAATGATGGGTGGAATATTTAATGATGGAGGACAACAAGATGCTCTTGAATTTTGGAAACATTTATTGGAGACATGTCCCAACAGTGCTCAAGAATTATTTGTTTTTGAAGAGAATAGAACAAGAAAATGTATGAGAAAACACGAGGTTTATTGTCAGAGACTGGAAAATGGTCAGTGCAACTGTAGACACCAAGTTGGCTGTCATTTACAGATTACTCTAATTGGAAATAATACTAAACAAATAACTCTTACACTACATCCCATTGATGGTCGCCAGCAATTTAAAAGTTTACTTAAAACTGATTCATATGCCATTAAATATTGCAATGAGTGTCATCAAAATACTTAACACTTGGAAAAAGTTACTTATACTTTCCTGAAATAATGAACTATTTGTGTGTTGCACTTAACCGATTTTCAATCATCAATGATGTTTTTAAAAGAATAAATGTTGAAATTATGTATTTTAATACAAAAAAGCAAAACATTTTAATTAAATGCTGTCATAATGCATACATGGGATACATATGATTTTGGTCATTTCAATTTTATTGTGAAAAATGAAGAAAAATGGAACATTATAAGTGATTTTGAATATGTTTCTTGTAATGTCAAATTTCCTTCTAAGATGAGTAACATTACTGCACTATTTTTTGAAAAAATTTGACTGTTTACTAAAATTCAAGGATTGAAAAAGATTATAACAAATTACAAAAATTGATCAAAATTGAAAAAAAATGTATGGTTTTCATTTTCTAGATTTCTTATTGTTTGTTCAATATCTTTATATAAAATATAAAAACTGTTCTTTATTTAATTGTAAACACATTTCCTTTTAAAGAAGCCCAAAATGTTGCATTTAATAAAAGATTTGTAATTTTTTTGTAGTTAATAATTATTATTTAAGATCTCACACCAATTACAAAGCACTTGCGTACCTTTCAACCAATGGATTTCACAGGTTTTAGAGAGACAACTATTATTACTAGTAGTAGTAGTTGTTGTAGTAGTCGACGTTTTATACAGGTTGGAGAATGGTTAGAATTAGAAGGGAATTGGGTAAGATAGAGAGAGTGGAGTTGGAGGGATTAAATAGAGGTGAACTGAGAGAGAGAGAAAGTAGGCAAATAGAAATACAAAGAATAAATAGAAGTAAAGAAGAGAAGAAAGACAGAATAGTAGATTTAATTGCGTATGCTTCTTTGTTTTGCTCTTTTGTAATGTTTTAAATCAGATTCTAAACTTCAAAAAAACTTTACTTTTTCTACTGAGTAGAATATTGAAAAAAAATTCAACTTGTTATATACATTCATTTTTTAAATCCAAATTAATAAATTAAATAAAATATAATCTTAAAAAGATAAGATACAAGTTAGAAAAACATTTCATCTAAGGCATGAAAATTGTTAAACAAAATGTCTTTACTATAGGCTTTAAAAGTAAAAGTACAAGATTCAATTTGAAATTTATTGGATAAAATGCTTTTCAAACATGTAATAATATAAATATACAAGAAATAAATGTTACCTTACTCAATAAAAGTTACTTTTGTGGTAGAAAAGTTCATTGGTTTGTATTTTTAAGTAGTTAGTAAAAATAAAAAAATAATTCACGAACCGATTTAAAAAAAAAATCAAAATTGCAGCGACTTTGAAATGGAGAGCCCCGTTTTCAATTGAAGGAGGGGCACCTGAGCATTCCGTGTTAACAATTTAAGAGAGTTCCGTCAACGTAAGGAATATTTATAAACATATTTTAATGTTTTCCGTTATTTTGTGCTTGAGGAATATTCGATTATGGTATATGTAGTTAATATAAAAATTTATTTAAGTAGTTATCGCCTCAAATTTCGTTTTAATTTCGGTTCGCTGAAATTCTTTCAAGTAAAGATCCTTAAAAACTATTTCAAAACAAAAAAAAACATGAACTGAGCTTTTATTGACTATGGTAACATTTATTTCTTGTATTTATATTTTCGGGTAGTCGTTTGTTGGCTTTTCTGCTAAACACTCTTACTAAGTAATATCGACGAAATATCGAAAAACAAATAAACAAAAACAATTTTGAAAAATAATGAAGCTTTACTTACTTTAGTAAAATAATCCGAATCAGAAGAATGGGATATTAAAAAGTAAACACGTAATTACTTTAGTTTTTTAAAGCAAAGAATCAATCCAAATATGAATACGAAGAAAATGGCGCCCTCTTCAACCATAAAAGCTTCGTTTCAGTTTTACAGTATTGCACGGTGTAGTATTGCACCGTCGGATTCAGGGTTGTACTATTGTAATGTAAAGAATACGCAGAAAGGGTTGTAATCAACTGAATTCCTTCTAGTACACTGACAAAAAAAGCTTAAACAGATATATAAATAAAAATAAAAAGGTTATGTAAATGTTTTTAAAAAGACACGTAATCACGTGAGCAGGATATTTCCTTCTTTTGACACGATAACAAGTAACGTCCTTATTTTTTTTTTATTATTTATCGATTTATGTATTTTCGAAAGAGTGCCTCGTGCAAGTAGAGAAGGAAAAAACAGAGTCATGCAAAATTTGTGTCGAGAATTGTCTAAAGTTCTGACTTTTTTTTGGCTTTCACTTTAATAAGAACATGAATTCATGAGGTGAATTTATTCGACACAATATGATTCAACCTAAAAAAACTAAATAAAATCTAACGTGAATTAAGATTAAAGTTAAGGTGTTATTATCACCCCTATTAAAAAACCTTGTTAAACTTTGTGACATATTTACATTCTATGGAGGTCAGGCGCGAACAGACACCCCATAATTTTATTATACCATATTTCTTCAAACTAAAACATAATTACTAAAGTATACTTACGCAAATGGATATGAAAAGTCTTTGTTAAAGTTTGTGCCATATTTCAATGGAGTACAGGCGCGAACGCAGACCCCACAATTTTATTATACCATCTCTATTTAAGTTAAAACATACTTATCAATGTAATATGATGTACATCTATATCAAAAACCCTTGTAAATGTTTTTTTTTCATTTTTTATTTCCATATTTTGGGGGCCAGGCGCGAACGCAGTCTCCACATTTTTTATGAACCACCGTTCTGCCAGATCAAACATACCCATTCCTGCTCCTCGATACATCTTCTATCATTATATGTAATCAGTTTTTTAAAATAGTCAACCATATAGGGACCTATTCGTGACCCCCCCCACACACAGACGGTCAGCTTTATATATATATATATATATATATATATATATATATATATATATATATATATATATATATATATATGCATGTATATTAGTCATAGGATGAGTTTAAATTTTTTCCCGCTTCCCATACAAATACCGATTCTTATTTTGATCCTTTAAAATTTTCTAAAAATGTTATTATAGATTTGATCCATTTTAAAAGTGTTCAAATAATTATAACCGTTCCCCCTCCAAGTAATATCTACATATATTCTGAAAAACGTAAAAAAAAAAACACACTTGCGATAGAAGCTTATATTACAAGAGTCGATTTTCTAAATATTTATCTCAAATGTGTTTCTTGTAATTGATAGAAAATATTTTGAAAATATGGTTTTATTTTTAAGCAAAACACCATTAATGTTATTTGAAATTTTCAAAAACGATTTTTTTTTTACATTTTCACCCCAAACAAGGTGCATTGCCACTTTGGTGTAGGGGGCTACTATCAAGGACAGCAACTACTGGGGCACTATGTTGGGATTTGGGCAGCAAGATGTCGGTTCACATTGCACTTGAACTACTGCATGTCAGTACAGTTGTGGAAGCAGGAACTTGGAATGGAATTCCAGAGTTTAGCGGTTCTGGGGAAGAAACTACTGGAGTAGAAAGATCTTTTACATCTAGGGATCTCTACTGTGTGGGGGTGGGATTTAGCTGCCTGTCGGGTTTGTCGAGGGTGTCTACGTCGTGGGGGCAGAAGTGTCTGCAGTTCTTCAGAGCATTCACCATTAAAATACTTGTAGAACAGGCAGAGGGATGCAACGTTTCGTCGATGGGACAGAGGCTGAAGCTTAGATGACAGTTCAGGACCTATTAGGTTGGCGATTCTCTTTTGAACCTTGTCTAGGAGCGAGAAACTAGTAGCAGATGCACCAGCCCAAATGTGACAACAATACTCCATACATGGACGAATGGTGGCCTTATAGAGGTACAGGATACTTTCAGGTGTCAGCAGTTTTCTAGCACGGTAGAGAGAGCCTACCTTTTTCGCAGCGGCCTTGGCAATGTTTGAATCAACATTTTGTACGTAATATAAGAAAAAAAATGTAGAAACAGAATTGTTAACAAAGGTCGTCCAATGTCGGGAATACGTCTCAACGTGATAATGTGTCTATTTAGAAAACACATTTTTAACATTCGAGTTTACAATCAATCTTCCCTGTATGAAGAAATGCACATAATTTTCTCGCAATTGCAAAATTTCGTCGGTTATTAGACCGATTTAGTTACAGTAAAAAGAAAAAGAAAACATAATAATAATAATAATAATAATAATAATAATAATAATACTATCAAAGAAAAGGAGAAGCGGAGCAAATACACAAAGTTAGCAATAGAGCTGAAAGGGATATTTATGATGAATAAAATCAAGATAGTACCTATAATAGTAGGAGCACTCTGAACAATTTCCGAAAAACTTGGCGAAGAGAATGGAGGAAATGTGAATCAGAGGAATGGCCGAAACAATACAACGACGAACAATAATGAAAACAGCTGAAATATTAACGAACACCTCTGAATGCGGAGACTAATACATGAGCCACACGCGCGGGCCAGACGAGCTCCTGCAGAGACAAAACACAAAACGTTACATGGAACTAAGAACGTTGAATCTGCATATCTATAAGTTCTCCATCCCATTCCCATTACTCAATCACGTCCCCAAATGAATGATGCCAAATAGTCGGGGAGGCTCAAGGAGAATGGAAAGACTGAGGAGAGACCGCTGACCAGACCTCCACTAGACAAATGCCAAGAGAATCTTGAAGAGGCTTATTGCAACTCAAATTCCTGTAGAGACCAATAACCGATGCTAGCGAGAAATCAATGGTAAGCGACTGTTGCGATAATGCAAATTCATTTGTAAATGTTATCGAAAGAGTCGAGAGTACTGGAAATCTGGGGAGGCTTGTTGCCACTCAGCTCCCAGGGAACACCATAGGTTGTTCTCGAGGAGAAATCATTTATGACCTGTGTAGAAAGCTCCTTGTGAGCCAATAATAATAATAATAATAATAATAATAATAATAATAATAATAATAATAATAATAATAACAACAACAACAACAAAGAGTGGAAGTAATTAAAACCTGAAACAGATCAAGCGAACAAACTACTACCATACAATTCAACAAATATGATTACAGAGCTAAAAAGCTTATGCCGGTTTCATGATGGTAAGTATAAAGTTTAAAGTAGCAAAAAGACAACGAAGCCTGGGTGGGAAATGAGGATGGAAACCCAGATCAATAAAATTGAAAAATAAATGAAAGCGATAAAAATATGAACACGACTAGAACAGTATTAACAAGTAGAAATGTGACTATCAGGGAGAGATAGAACAAGAAACACGAAGAATTGTAGACAAAATACTAGCAAAAAAGATAAGTTTACGATGATAGAAATACAAATCTGAGCAGTCAGGCAAAGTAAGACTTTGGTAAAAAAAATGAAAGCCAATTTTGCCAAAATGTAAATGGAAAAAAAAAACCCGAAACTGGACCCGAGAGAAACAAGACGCTATCGGAGCCAAATATGGGAAAAATAAAAGGATCATAATAAAAAATGCTGAATGGCTGAAAAACATGAAGGAAGAGTCGCAGTAAATCGAAGAGGAGGGGGATTAGTAATTCAGCAAGGAAAGACCGAAAAATAGCAAACTGGAGAACACCAGCGCGCGACTGTATATACGCGTACTGTTTTTTTTTAAATCACGACACTAGATAAAAGACTAG
Source organism: Euprymna scolopes (assembly GCF_053919585.1). Lineage (NCBI taxonomy): Eukaryota > Metazoa > Mollusca > Cephalopoda > Sepiida > Sepiolidae > Euprymna > Euprymna scolopes. Next base: position 30,071,318 of record NC_136495.1, on the reverse strand, counting down.
TTCAGAACCTAAAAATGTATTTACGAAGTGGACGAGCTGGAATAGATTACAAAGGTAGAACCACATTGGCACAAATAAACTCGGGAAAAGGAAACATCCCCAGTAACTACAAGCCAATAACATGTTTACATACAATATGAAAAATACTAACATCACAACTGAGGGAACAAATTTAATATACCGTTCATAATTGCGAATTACTTTCTAAGAAAATATGCGAGAAATGAAAAAAAACAGGAACACATGACTTATTACACATAGACCAAACGGCCCTAAAGGAGGTAAAACGTAAAAAAAGAATATAGCTATATGATAGATCGACTAAAAAAAAGCGTATACAGGATCTCACTAGCATGGATAATAGAATGCCTGCGAATGTACAAAATACCAGACAAGATTATCAATTTGATAGAAACTGCAATGAAGAGAAAGAGACTTGAACTGACATCTGATGAGATTAAATTATGTAGAGGTACCTTCTAAGGTGATTCCCTATCACTTTTACTGTTAATCAGAGCCATGGTGCCCCTGACCAATATACTAAGTACATGCGAAGCCGAAAACAAGTTCATTAATACAGATGTAAGAATGAACCATCTAATGTACATGGATGACTAGAAACTGTTTGCAAAACTAAGAGGATTCTATAGACGCTAATAAAAACAACCATAATCTCCAGCCAGGATATCCGAATAGAATTCGGTATGGAAAAGTGTTCACTGCTAATCATGAGAAGGGGAAAATTGGAAGCAACGAAAGGTATGGTAATACCCAATCAAACCGAGATGAGGGCACTTGGTGAAATTTATTGCTACAAATACTTGGTAGTTCTGGAAACAGACAGCATAAAAGCAACAGAAATGAATGAGAAAATTGGAAAGGAATACCACAGAATCAATAAGAAAAATCTTCGAAACTAAACTATATCGTAAAAACCTACTCCAAGGTATAAACACATAGGCAGCGTCACTAGTAAGATACTCTGGACTGTTTATAGGCTGAACTAAAGAAAGAACAGAAGACTGGAAAATGCATGACTATGTATAATGCACTACACTCAAAGGATGATATTGACTAACTCTATAAAAGATGGTGGAAGAGGGCTAGTTTGTATAGAAAACTTTGTCAGTAATACAAAAAAGAATTAGAAAATATATAATGCAGAGCATGTAAAGAATAATTACCACAGTAAGAGACACTGCAGAAAACAACAAGATAAAAAAGAGAGACGAGAAACAAGATGAGGAAAGTAAGATAAAAAGAGAAACAGCTACACAAACGATTTATAAAAGTCACAAAGACGAGTAATGAAAACACCTGGACATGGTATAAACAGGAAATTTACACAAATAACTGAATCTATAATAATAGCTGCACAGGATAATGCAATTAGAACCAACTACATCGAAGTAAGAGTCGATAAGACACAAGAAACCAAAAAAATGTAGATTCTATGGAGAAATCGACGAAACAATAAACAACATAATAAACGAATGACGCAAAATAGCCACAAAAAGAATATAAGAATAGATACAATCAAGTAGGGAAGACAGTACATTAGGAATTCTGCAGACAATTTCATCTTGAACACCCAAACAAATGGTGCAAATACAAATCGGCAACAATACTTGAAAATGAGTCGCAAAATCTTATAGGGCATGGGTATACACACTGATAAACTCATCTTAGCAAGAAGACCGGATGTGATAATAGTTAACAAGAAAAAAAGTCCTGCGAGATTGTAGATTTTGCCGTTTCAGTACAGAGTGAAGTTCTAGGAAACTGAGAAACGGAGCAAATACACGGAACTGGCTGGAGAGAAAGTCAAAATTACACCATTTATTATAGGAGTGCTGGGAAGACTACCAGATAACTTTGAAAAAAAGAATGGGGGAGATTGGAATCAAGGGGGTTGCTGAGAAGATACAACGGATAACAATAATGAAAACTGCAGAAATATTATAGAAAATCCTTGAATGTGAACACTAAGACACATGTGCTACAGACACAAACTGAACATGCATAAATTGTTAGAGATATGAAACTAAATAGATATGATTGAATCATGAAAGCTGAAACTGTATAATTGTAAGCTAAACCCCCCTGCATCCCTGTTGTTCGCCTCACAATTTTTTTCTCTGTGTATCGTTATAAACAGACGCCATACCAAATAAGTGAGGGTCAAGGAAGATGAAAAGACTGAGTAGAGAGAGCACTAACCAGACCTCGGCTGGATAAGTACAAAGAGGACTGGGACCTTAAGGAGTCTTATTACCATCTAAATTCCAGTGACAACACAATGGCCGCTGTCAATGAGGAATCAATGACAGGCATATGTTGCGATAACGCAAATTCTAAGGCTATCAAAAGGTGGAGCGCACTGGAAATTTGACTCTGGAGAGCACCAAAAGTTATTCTCAACAAGAAATTTGTATGATTGCCTGTATGTTTTCTCCTAGTGAGTAAATAATAATAATAATAATAATAATAATAATAATAATATTAATAATAATAATAATAATAATAATAATAATAATAAGAAGAAGTATTTTAGTATGGTATCCTTGTCGTTCATATTACGTAATGGAAATTCGTGTGTGAGTAGGGAAAGAAAGAGTACAGGGTAAACCATTTATTTTTTATGGATGACTTAAATTTGTACGCAAAGAATAAATACTAGACAGATATGCTTGTAAGAATTGTGCGAATGTTCAGTCATGACGTAGAAATTTGGGATGAAGAAGTGTTGTGTCTTGAAATTGAAAAGGAGGAAGATTATTGAAAGTAAAGATTTATAAAAAAAAACAATTTGAGAAATGATAAAAGAGCGTGGAGAAATATGGTACACATATTTAAGAATTGTGGAATTAGATAAAATAAAATGCAGTAAATAATATGCAATGAATACAAGCGAAGACCACGGTTGGTGTTTAGATCGAGATTGGATGGGAGAAGCAAAACATCCAGTGTAAACGCATAGGCAGTTCCTATAATTCGATATAGGCGGGTATTATTCCATGAAAAGAAAAGAAGCTGAAATATATAGACAGGACGACAAGGAAAATTATGACAATAGAGTAATGTCGAAAAAAAGAAAAAGATAGAAGACGAGGACTAATAGGTGTAGAACGATGTGTAAAATAGAACAACATATTCTGGAAGTGAGAAGCCATCAGGGATCTCATCAGATATGCCTCTTGGAGAAATAGCTTTTCTCTTCTGGTAGAGCAGTGTGGTTCAAAGCAGCAATGGAAGCACATGTTCCCATACAGAATTTTATAGCAAACTCCACTTCCCCGATAGTTTACTTCTACCTGCGCAGCAGCCATTGCTCAAAGGCAGCGTGCATACCCCAGATTTTTCCGCCATAAGTCCAGTATAAACAGACGAAATTTTATAGAAGCTAGAAATAATTCCAACACAGAAGTAGCGACAGCTAAGAGAGAATACAGGGAAACCACCAAAAAACGCATTGAAGCACAAAAATTAGGAAATAGTGATTTCTGGAAAATCTACAATAGCGTAGTAAATAATGGGCAATCAACAATTCTCCCACTATCCAACAATTGTAAAGTTGCTTACACGACAACCGAGAAGACTAACATGTTTTTCAGTCGGTTTCCCTCAAACTCTACATGGGACTTAGCAAATCACTCTCTCCCTGATTTTCCTTTGCAGACAGTAACAACATGAGATTGTATAAAAATAACCCCTATTCAAGTGCATAGTATAATAAAAAAAAAATCTAGACACCTCAAGAGCATACAGATCTGATCTCATCGCGGCTGTACTATGAAAAATGTTCCGCTAAGGTTGCTCCAGTTTTCTCCAAACCTTTCAACCAATGCCTTAACGGATCTTTTTTCCTGACTGCTGGAAACCTCCTTGTGTGGTACCAGTTTACAATAATTCTGGCGAAAAAAGTGACTCATTAACTCTCTTCCTCATTTCGCCAAAATATTTGAGTCCATAATTGATCAAGCTCTAGTCCACCATCTTAAAGTTGTTAAACTTCTGTCCGACCAACAATATGGATTTAGGCAAGCCTGTTCTACTGCAGATATCCTAACTGTACTCTATTAACAGATTTACCATGCACTATATAAATCAGGTGAAACTAGGACGGAAGCCCTAGGTATATTTAAGGCTTTTTGCCAGAATATGACACGAGAGTCTTCTCAGGAAAATCAGATCATAATTTACCACTGGACAATTACTTAACTTAATTAAATCCCTCTTAAAAGAAGAACCTAGGTTGTCTTTAATAGACAGACGCCAAAACCATATGATATAAATAAGATTGTACCTCAGAGGTAGATCCTTAGACCATTATTATTCCTGATATTCATAAATGCCCACCCTGATAAAATTGTCTCTGGGATGGAAACACTTGCTGATGACACGGAATATTTTTGTCTAGTTATTCCCAAGAGTCGGAATAAAACCCGAACTTTTTGAAGGCAAATGTTCAAGCTGTACGAGGGGTGTGCAAAAAGTAATGCCCCTGGCCCACTTTCCCTAATAGTAGAGCAACGAAACTTGGCACAGCTATTAGTCTTTCTCTACATAGGAACCGCTCAGAGTTATATATTTCACCCATCGTTTGATGCAGCTCTGGAGACCGTTTTTGTAGAACACCCCAAGTTGGTCCTCCAACCACGACGTGACTTCAGAAATCAAGGCTGCATTATCTGGAAAACGCTTTCCTTTCAAAAACAACTTCATGGCTGGGAAGAGGTGAAAGTCAGAGGGTGCAAGGTCAGGAAAGTAGGGAGGATCGGGGAGGATTTCATAACCACACGCTGGCGACATGCGAGTTATGGACCGGGGCCTTGTCCAACAGGAGGAGGGTACATTAGCTGATCTTGCTTCGCCTCTTGATTTTGATAGCTTCCCTTAATTTCCTCAAAAGTGAAGCATAATACGCTCTTGTAATTGTAGTACCCTTTGCCAGGAAATCTGTCATCACTACTCCGTCCTGGTCCCAGAAGACTGTGATCATGATCTTGCCAGCTGAAGGCTACACCCTTGCCTTCTTTGGAGGTGGTGAGCCCAAGTGCTTCCACTGCATTGACTGGGCTTTGGTCTCTGGATCATAGTGATGGACCTAGGTTTCATCCTGTTTTAACAGTCTTTTGAAAAACTTTGACTCATCTTCTTGGCGCATATCCAAATTCATCCTCAAGCACTCGACGCGTTCTCGCTTCTGGAATGGTGTGAGCAACCTGGGAATCCACCTGGCAGACACCTTATGCATATCCAAATGGTCATGAATGATAGTTTCCACAGACTTGTACTAATCTTGACATATTGGGCTATCTGGCGGATAGTAATGCGCCGATCTTCCAAAATGGCAGCCTCAACTTGACGAACAGATGCTTCATTAATGGCAGAAGGGGGGAGGCGACCAGGTCTGGGATCTGTTTCCACAGACTTCCGGCCAGGTTTGAATTCACGATGCCAGCGTTTTACAAGGTCATATGAGGGGCATTATCACCATAAGTTTCTTTCATTTCATCAAATGTCTCCTGTGGTGTGCGTCCTTTCAAATACAAAAACTGGATCACTGCTCGACATGTAACAGGCTCCATTTCACACCTGACTCAGTTCAAACACCTGTAAAACAGAAACCACAACAATTAGTTCAGAGCCGTAATTTGCCACATAACCTGTAGAGATATAAATCATTGCACGTGCAAAGTTTCAGCTAGATCAGACAACTGAAAGTGGGTCAGGGGCATGACTTATTGCACGCCCCTCGTACTCACACAATTCCCTCTCATTTTTTAACAAAAAAATCATGTAAATTATTAGGTGAATATTTGATATAATAATACGTTTAGTAATGATGTTCATATTTTAATCGTGTTGTGATAATACAGATATTCAAGTAATATTTCTAATTAAAATGTCAATATATTTCTAAAATACGATAATACGCATGTAAATATTCTTGTGCAAACAATGTTGTTCAATTAATAAGATATACAATGACAATAATTATTATTGTTCCAATGATAACATTTATTATAATCCAATATTCTGACAATGATCTTAATAATTGATTAAATAAATACGTCAATAATATTACTGAAAAAATATTGTTAAAGTAATTACACTATTTAAATGGTGACTGGATAATATTTTTTACACAATGATATCAATAGAATTCTGCCTATTACAGATTAAGTAATATTTTTAAAATCCTGATACGGTAAGTAGTTGTCTTGATGTAGAGGATAAAGATGAGACAGTTTTGTAAAAATAATAACACATTATTTAATAAGACTCGGCCTTGGCATGTAAATTGAGCGACTAAGGAGAAATATGTATGATTTTATAAAGTAATAGCTTTTAAATAATTTTATTACACATATTAATGCTCAATGAAACACTAAGCCTCAAATGGTAATACGGTCGTGTTAAACATCTAATCTAAACATCTAAATATATCTAAAATTCTAATCATGTTATTTGATAATAATAATTCGAACAATTGGCTCAAATATGTTAATGATCTTGTTCAAATCTTATCGTTTAAAAGAACCCTCACTCTCATTCTCTATCTTCAAATTATGCGTTTAGAATTATTAAACCATATACCAATGACAAATCGATAGTGTGCCAAATCGCCAATAATTAACATGTTTACAAATATTTAAGCGGTCGTTTACCTGAATTGAAACGAAAGCCACACCGCGGCAAGTGCACAGAAGAATTAGATATGATAAAAATTGATGTCTCATTTCAGTTGATGGGCTTCACCAAGTATCATCTCGAAAGGGCAAAGTGATTAATTACAGCTGAAGAATGTTGATCAATGGAGACCATACAAATACGACTATTCCCTGCTTGACAATTCACCCGGGAATCGCTAATTTGACCGCGAACAAATCTTAATGTTTGGTTAAGCATGATAAAGATAATCACCGTTATATATCCTTCCTCTAAAAGAAATACCTTATATATATATATATATATATATATATATATATATATATATATATATATATATATATGAAATAAAATGGAGGTGGAAGGACCATTTTATTTCATATCGTCGGATTTAATCCAGCTCAACAATCATATATATATATATATATATATATATATATATATATATAGAGAGAGAGAGAGAGAGAGAGAGTGAGAGGGTGCGGGTCCTTCAGTCTTTGACAAGCTATGGATACCCACGATGGAGTGTCTGCGCGTGAAAATTTTGTGGCAGGAGGTGCACAATCTCCAATCACACATCGTTAAATACCAGTGGCAAGTGAAGTGTATGTACAGGACGACTGGAAACAAATGCTGAGATAAAGGGAGAGCACATACAGCGCGGAGAATTCCCAAATAGTCACCGATCTGGTAGTAACTAGCCTAAACATTGCTTAACTTCAGTGTGTCAACGCGATTGTGCCGTATGTGTATATATAAATACACACACATACACACGACCACACACACATACACATATACACACACACACACACACACACACATATATATATATATATATATATATATATATATATATATATATATACGAATAGTAATAAGTATGTCAATGCTGTAAAGATATTCGAGCCGAAAGATCTTAAAATGCTTATCGTATCTTTAAATGCTATCTCTCTTCCATTCAGCTCACCGGTTATATTTGACAGTTTTATAATTTTTTGTCACGGGTCTAGTTGCTTTTGTAATTATTAGAATGATAGAAACTGTTCTAAAAACCCAGTTTCTTTTCATATAAATAAAACTTCGGTAATTCGTAATCTTCTCCCCCTTAGCGCTGTTTAACCACAACATGATTGCAGACATTAAATTATACTAAACTTTCTTCTTTCTATTTCTTGCTCCGAATGTAGCGACATATCAGGTTAAATAGTCTGTTTTCTCGTTACGTAACTGTACGAATTGTATAGTCATAATGAATGTTATATGGCTTATTTGCAACTGTTTTTCTGGTACATGTTTCCAGGACTTACTGCAGCATTATATATCCACATTTTTGCACATGTTCTAGTGGATATATTTACACACTTTGCTGCGTCGCGTACATATTAGACGCCATTTGGCTAAACTTTACAACTGGATGCCAGATGGATCACACTCTACTTTCCTGTAGTAGAACCTGTATTTGTATTCATTGCTGAGACTACCCATCTTCTTAAACGTATTAATCATCAAATCTTGATTCGGAGCAGCTATTATGACTCTCACCTGATCTCAGTGGAACAATGTTTTTTTTTAAGCAGTCTTGTAGAGCTTTTGTTATCGATATGTTCATGGGTGATTTCATCCAGAAAATACTTGGCACACCATTGCTTGTCCCATTCTTTCAGCTATTGGCAATAGAAGTCTTGTTGACGTTTTAGCGACTCATTTCGATTATTTCGGTAGCAGGCTTGTGTTGTTATTCAGTTTCATTTGTAATGTCTTGTCTAGTTTTCTTGATGGATATGGTTCTGTTGACCCTTGTTTCTTGATACGGTAATAAATGTAAACGTAATCAAGTAGAACATGCCTACAAGATACAAGTAGAAGATATGCCTTGAAACCATACAAACACTGTCTTGCAAATAAACTGTATTTGCATTTTTATCTAATTTAATATCTAAACGACTATATGTTTGTATTACTCTGTCAGTCGGTCTGTCTACCTGTCTCTGACTCGCTCGCTGTCTTCATATTTACGAACTCTATCTCCACCGATACTAAAAGTAGACGTACGCCGCTAGGGACCTCAAATGATTGGGGGGGGGGTTATGGGCTTTTCTTTTACAGGTCTTTAGCCGGTTAAAATTGTTTGGAAGGATCAAAATGGAAAAAATCGTTAAACATTTTGTACCGTCATTTTACTTTATTTTAAAGTTTTAATTTTTAATCACTTTTATATGCGTGTTACACTGGCGCAGTATTAACGTCACCAGCTTTAAATGCTAGTTTCGGTTTCGATTATAACTTATGGCACTTAAATACTTTTTTTTACTTTTGAAATCACGACTCAAAAAATATATATACGAAATCTGGACAAATTAAAATATCATATTTAAGCGTCTTTTACGCCCAGGCTAAGTAGCCCCCCCCCCGCTAATACAATTAATTCCTCATATGTGTAAATATAACAGCATTTGGAAAATAATTTTTGTATCTATTTGACTAAGACGGCCTGATAAATGTACACAAACTGTAAATTGAAAATATAAAAACAGTTACGTTGGATTTTTTTTTCAACTTAAAACACACATACAAATTCTAAATAATAAAACAGTAAGTTCGATGTTAAAACTTACGTAATAATCACATATATATAACATGAAATAATGTGCAATAATTTCAATCATTGCATTTCAATTTTATGTTGTGAATGTATGAATAGAACTTATAATTAGGTTACTTCCCTTGCCATAGCAAAAGAGTTCATCTTTCATTTTCCAGTGTCTTAATAAATTACCACGTTTTATATTTGTCTTCTAAAATTACCCTATTTGAGCATGGCAGTAATATTTGACCAATTATCTGGAACTTAATTCTGGTTAAATGAAAACTAAAGCAAATCCTCGCCCTCTTTCGAAGATGTCTCCTTTTGGATGGCGGCCCTGTCGGTGGGGCATTAGAATACGCTGACTGCCCCCCTACAGAGGGTAAAAGTCCCTCAATGGGGGTCCTGGATATGACCTTAAACTATATCCAGTGGTGAGGCCCCAGCTTGTGGGCTTTGGGGAGTGTGGATCCACCCTTTAATTACCATTGCTCCCAGGTCCACTCTGACCCGGAGTGGTAGTACCTGTTTGGGTCCCAACTAATGGTTAAATAGAAACCGCTGTGAAAACAACAAATATATTCTATTAAAAAAAAATTTTCTTCAAAATCTTTGGATTCGGCATTAAATAACCTGAAAAGGGTTGATATGCCGTAAAACAAAAACAACCAACCAAACTTTTGGATGGGGCGCATTTATAGAGCTGTCGTTTGATGTAGCAATGTAACAATCTGTCAGGTTAACTGCCCAACAATATTAACCCAGATAGAGAATTTGCGTACTTTCTGGTATTTTTCCCTAAAATTATGACATCTTAATTTTATCGATATGACTAGAAACGGAATATTTATGCGATTTTACGGTAAAATAAATACATACATACATACATAAAAAGTTTAAGAATAATGTTTTCTGTAAATTTTCTTGCGAGCTTTCGATTTCTATAACGTTAAATTAAAATTTTATTTCTCCGAACAAAATTATCAAAAACTCATCTCCGATTTATAGTATTTATGTTAATTTCCACCTTCTTATGTTTTTTAAGGTCCTATGTAATGTAATGAAAATACTTATGCATAACACATGATTCAGTAGTTTTGTTGAACCCAACTTTTGAAAACAGACAGTAAAACCCAACTTTTGAAACAGACAGTAAAATGGGTGGAAGTCATTGATAAGTTCCTCTGGCTCAATCTCTACATCTATAAATGTTTTTCAGAATCCACAAGCCGGATATCTCATTAATACTCATTTGATCAATGGTATATATATATATATATATATATATATATATATATATATATATATATATATATATATATAGGGTGACCCAAAAAACAAAAGCTAAATGGAGGCCATCTAGAATATATCTGTAGAACGAAAAAAAAAGGCAAATATCCTAGAATTTTGATCAGATGTTTTGAATATGATAAACTAGTTATGATCAAAGTTTCATTTCATTCGGACAAAACATTAAGAAACGGGGACTAATTAGAGTTGAGGCCCGTTTTTTTGTCACGTTGTATATATATATATAATGCACCTCACCTTGAGTTTAGCATATTGAGAAGTGATACACGAATTACCATTAGCGTATAAGCGACGCTCTTTGTGTAAACAAATTGAGCCGAGGTATTTCGGTTAAATTCACTACTCGTTCAGCAGCCGCCAATAGCGTAATGATAAGGAACCTTGACTGCCGCACAAACGGTCGGGTTTCAATCCTGGCTTGAGGTAGTTGCTTGTCTAGCCGCACTGATGAACTGCGAAACAGTGCTGTATGTGGATTACTATATATATATATATATATATATATATATATATATATATGCATATATATATATATATGCATATATATATATATAAGCTTTGTTGACACGTACATATTTACTCAATTGGCTAATGAATTATATGACATGTTCTATTAAGCACTTCCAGACTGAAGGAAGAAAAACGGAATTGATTTTTGTTAGAATTTAAAATAAAAAAGATAAATGGTACACAAAAAAATCCATTAAAACTCGTGAACAATTATATCAGATTTCTTTGAAATTGTTTGAGATCGATTAAGAAAAAATAGAGACGGACATAGTAAGAGATAGGGAGAAGATGAAGAATTAGAGCAAGTAAAAAGGGAGAGAGAAAAAATGGTCTCAATCTCGTTGCCTGTGCTAACATTGAAAAAAGATTCATTGTGTCAATAACCACTTGTGTTATTAATACGTCCGACATATTACTCCTAACGCCTAGCAAGAAAATTATAATTAGAAAAGAGTAATTAAAGATTAAAATTAAAATGGCAAAAGAAATAAAGAAATAAAAATGCCAGACTGAATGAAATATCTTATTTTTCGTTGTCGGTTTGCTGATTGCCATCTTGTGTTCAGAGTTGATACCGGTTATATTAAACACTATTTTTTCTGCGTGGAAAATTACTGTATAAGACAACTTTTTAAATATGACAAAGACAAATATACGACGTAGAATGGCGTTTTATTAAAAAGCTGTGCTATCTCCACGGTAACCGTTTTCCGGTCATCGTAAATGTCCATGCATTGATTCGTTAATGAAATTCACCATCTTTTTACAATCAGCTCATATTTAGGGGAAATTAGCTTCAATACATGATTGAATTTTCTATCCAGTTTAAGTCTTTGTTTTATCCCCGGTCATATATCTTGATGCGATGTGCAAAATTATCAGAGAAATCTGGCACACTTGTCCAATGGGACTTTTCTGATTTGGGCTGTGGTAACTCTCGTTTTATTACGAATAATCCGGTGGTTGTTTTCATGGATATTATTTTTGAAATAGCACCGTTGATAAAATCAGGTGGTGTGTCGAATTGGTTGCGCGCGAATGTCATTAATGACCACATCACACACTGATAAGAACACCAAATATTATCCCAAATAAAATGGCACAACGACAAAATTAAAGTATGTCATATACATGAGTGAAACTTTGTGGAGAAGTCAGGCCTAAAATTAAGTTTATTATATAAAAATATAGTTTGATTACTTTTATTTACGATTTCATAGATGGATTGTATTGAACTTGAGCGACCGTGAACTGAAGTTCAGCCGCCATCTACGCGTATGTAAAAATGTAACTTTTATACATAGTAATAAACTTGCAATTAAACCTTTTTTTTGCTATTCTCTCACCATTTATATATTAGAATAGTTCAACACAATTAGGCTGTTCTCATATAGAAAGAAACAAAATTAGGCTGTCCTTATATTATAGAAAGAAAAATATTAGGATATCCTTATATTATAGAAAGAAAAAAATAGGCTGTTCTTATATTATAGAAAGAAAAAATGAGGCTGTCCTTATATTATAGAAAGAAAAATATTAGGATGTCCTTATATTATAGAAAGAAAAAAAATTAGGCTGTCTTTATATTATAGAAAGAAAAAATGAGGCTGTCCTTATATTATAGATAGAAAGAATGAGGCTGTCCTTATATTATAGAAAGAAAAATATTAGGATGTCCTTATATTATAGAAAGAAAAAAAATAGGCTGTCCTTATATTATAGAAAGAAAAAATGAGGCTGTCCTTATATTATAGAAAGAAAAAAATTAGGCTGTCTTTATATTATAGAAAGTAAAAAAATTAGGCTGTCCTTATATTATAGAAAGAAAGAAATCCTATTTATAACAAAGACAGATTGTACTGTCATATTTCATGTGGTGATAGTAGCTGATCCATATTTTCGATTCAATGTTTTTTTTAAAATCTTTTCCTAAATGTATTTAATGTATGCAATTGTTCAAATTTATAAAAAAGGCTTTAATTTTAACATTCCGTTAAAAAAAGTAAATCAAACTTTGAATAAAAGAAACAAATATAAATAGTTATCTTATTTGACCGTGTATATTGGAAAGCTCTATTGTACTAGCCAATGAACCTACACGTCATCTTCTAAACAGTAATATCCACAAGAAGTAGTAGAATAAACGTTATAAAACTGGCTGAATTTAGTTTTAAATTAAAACGATTTATACACAGTAAAACAAATCAAGCAAAATATATAAAACATATTGCCGTTTCAATAGTTAGTAGAGACTACCTTCGAATGTTTAGTTCTTTCTGTACAGCAGTTTGTCAAAATAACTTGATAGTACCTCCGCATACAAGTAACAATTTACTTAATACCCAAGGTAATATAGTAATCTAACCCTAAATAAGAACCCACGGTATGGCTATATACTAACTTATACTACGAATAGCACTCCTTGCTCAAATATTGGTGTATCTTGTAATAGTAATAAACTGGATAATCAACCAGGCAAGATACATAATTTTCTAAGAATCCAGTAAGACCAAGAAGCTACTGTAGTATCGTGACCTCTTTGTGGTGTGATCATAGTGTAGTATCTGTGTTAACTGTGGCAAGTGAGACCAAGGATCAAAACATTATTATTATTATTATTATTATTATTATTATTATTATTATTATTATTATTACTATTATTGTTGTTGTTATTATTATCATTATTATTATTATTATTATTATTATTATTATTATTATTATTATTAATTGATTCGAGCGACGGCGAGTCGGTGGATCAATTATTATGATTAGAAAAATAAACAATTCAATTGGGAAAAATGATTGACATATATTATCGCAAAAGGAATGTGAAATAGAATATAGATGTAAACATGATTTTGGTTTGCATAAACGAATAAATAGATTGGGGACATCAGCTGTTGGTCTGAGACACGTAATGACATGTGATGAAATTTAGATTTCGGGAGATTCTAGGCAGTCGTAAGCTGGACATCAGAAAGAATGACGACTGCAAATGACGCAGGGAGTGGCGTTATTTCACACAGTCAAGATGTAAAAACGTGTGATCTCTGAAAATGTCGTCAAGATCATGAAAATAAACGTTCGTAAATAATCCAGGTATTTGTTATTTACATTTGTTAAAAAGAACTGTTTGTCTACAACTGTTTCGATACATTCAGGTCAACTGTTTCCTGTAAGAACTGTTGCATAAATGTTAAAATATACACACTAGACGATCAACTAAATGCTATGACGTATATACATACACACATTTACACGTACATGAATATACAGATAAAATATAAAACCGAACTATTTAAGGTGTATGTGTTATAGAACATATTCATACACATTATACAACAGCCCCTTTTTTAGAGCCCTATACTATAACACTACGAAGATAAACTATAATGTAATAAACTAGTTAATTAAGCATATGGAATTAAATATTCGTTACATGTTCGTAACAAAATCAACATTTAAGAGATAAAAGATGTTTCTTGTTATTTTGCTTTTCCTGTGCAGTTCTCGAATGTCTACCTTCCCAGGATTTTCTTTTTCTTTACAAAAAGGTATTAATATGTTGGCAGCATTTTCAGGCTAGGTTGCTGTTCGTCTTTAGTGCTTTCTCTTTAATCTTACTTTCCGACACTTGTGTCACATGTTCCCGTTGTGTAAAGGAAATAACTATTTTCATATAGTCACAGTGTTGAACCCGAAAATGGACGCCTTGATTTCGGTGATTTATAGCGAAATAAAATGAAGCCAAATAATAACTTGATGTCAAAATGGCGGCTGTGGACCTCAAAGTTTGTTTATTGGTAACTCTGCTGCCCTACTTTACGAAAATTACAGCAGAGGACATTTTTTCTAATGAGACTCTAATTATTTGTAGTTAAAATTGTCAGCGCCATTTTTATTTCTCTTTCTTTTTGCCGCCACATTGTGATCGGCGATCAACCTCTTGAAATTTATGTCTTCATCGACTTGATCGAACGTTTTTGCCATTAATTCTGAGGTTTTTTTAATCATTTCTTTAATGATTTCTAAGGAGATTTTGTTATTTTTCTGTTTTTTTATGTTTTTTTTTCTCTATTTACTTTTGGTTTTCTTATTTATTGATTCATTTTTTATTGAATAATAGTTAATGTACTGCTCTACGTCGGGCGTTTTGTTGGGAGTGTTTATTATTGCGTAATGCATGAACGCAAAGAGAGGGATTTAAGAGGAAACGGCAAGAGAATGAAATAAAGGACACAAAAAGAAAATAAGAAAAGAGAGTAGGGGAAATAAGAAAACGGAAATGGAAAGAGATAAAGAAAGGAGGGGCTCATAAGAAAGATATGAATAAAGATACACAAGAAGATTTACCTTACTTTGGTAGAAGAGAAGAGAGGGAGAGGAAGAGGAGAGAGTAAGTGAGAGAGCAAAAGGGAACATAGAGAAAGAAAGCTGATTGGAATCTAGCAATAGAAAAGCACACATTAAAAGTGAGATCGAGAGCGGGCGAAAGAGAAAAACAAATAGAAGTAAAGCTAGAAAAAATAGAGTAATGGTGATAGTAAATAGGATATTAAAAAAGGGAGATGAGAAATATGTAGAGATGAAAGAGGAAGAAAAAAGTAAGTACGAGATACAGATAAATACGAAGACAAAAGAGCATTACATATATACATCTCTCTGTGTGTCTTTCTCTGTATATATATATATATATATATATATACATAGAGAGAGAGAGAGAGAGAGAAAGAGAGAGAGAAAGAGAGAGAGAGAGAGAATTTGCGCATTAGCCTGACGAATCCTATAGTGGATGAAACGCCGAATATTCAGTGTAGCTTAATCGCCATATATATTTCATAAATTACTATATATATATATATATATATATATATATATATATATATATAGATAGATAGATAGATAGATAGATAGATAGATAGATTAATAGATAGATATGTGTGTACATGTACGATAAGGGACACCCGACGTTATCTGATACTGAAGGTGGATCAACAAATATTCCCCCTTACCATACTTTTAATTTTCGTCTCCTTTCACCAACAACGACTATATTCCATTCCTCGCATAGTGATAGCCTTCTAAATCTCTACTATATACCTATCCCTCACAATGCTTCAAGCAAACTGCGTATTAGTCATATATATATATATATATATATATATATATATATATATATATATATATATATATATATGTCGAAATGAGTGAAATAACCCATTATTCAATCAAATAAATTGATTGCCATCTTTAGTCCTGACCTATTGCGATGCACCGGATGGAAACTGCACACGCCAACTTGAAGTGACTTTCCCCACAATGCATTGTAGTCTACTTTGCGCTGCAGAGCACCTACTGTTGATTTTATAAAAGTATCTGTAAATTATGGTTTCACTACAAATTAAAATGCAAAAGCCAAGTATCATGGTTCAATTGAGCTTTAAACAAAAAACATTTATTTCAATCGCGCCCCTGTTTAATAAAAAGCATTTCTAGGCTGAGCCTTTCTGCTTGTGTGGTGATTAAACTTCACAAACACCCTTCTAATGTTAGACTTTATAAGTGTTAACTTTGGTCAGAATCGGAATTGCTTTCTAATCTGATTTTTTCGATTATCGATTTCTTATAATAATCAGATGTATTTTGATACAGGTTCTATGTATGGACTCTCCCAGACACATTAAGTACCTGCGTTTTAGGTTTCAAAAAAATCTCTCCCGCTCTACCGTTGGAAAGGACTGCACACACATACGGACAAATTCTTTTTATATAATAGTTGTATATATATATATATATATATATATATATATATATATATATATATATATATATATATATATATATATGATATGCAGTTTGCTTGAAGCATTGTGAGGGATAGGTATATAGTAGAGATTTAGAAGGCTATCATAATGCGAGGAATGGAATATAGTCGTTGTTGGTGAAAGGAGACGAGAACAAGTGGCAATTTACAAATCAATAAGTACATACATATATGTTTCATAAAACTATAATTGGTAATAGATGGGGCATTTTTTCCATTTAATTCTTTATTGTTATTATTTATTAATTTATTTCTGTTGGTTGTTAGTGTTATTACGGCTTGAATAGGTGGGTTAGCTTAAATCAAAGCGTTTTTTTTAATTGGTGTATGTTACTTCAGTTAACTATTTTTTATTATTTTTGTTTTTATATATATTACTGTTTTTTACTTATCTATTAAATTTCTTATATTTTTATTTTTTGTATATATAATTTATATGGGAGGGGGCTTGTAGTAACGTCCTGTATGGACTGTGATTTTGTGTATGAGCGGTGAGCAGTGGTGTACCTGTTCTAATGGGTTAGGTTTGTAATGGTAAGTCTTTTTTTAATTGGTTTATGTTACTTCAGTTAACTACTTTTTTAATATTATTTTTTGTTTTTATATATATTGCTGTTTTTTTACTTATTTATTAAATTTCTTTTATTTTTATTTATTTTTATTTCTTTTTTATATGTATAATTTATATGGGAGGGGACTTGTAGTAAGGTCCTGCCTTGAGGGTGAGTTGGTGTATGAGCTGTGTGCAGTGGTGTACCTGTTCTAATGAGTTAGGATTGTAATGGTAAGTCTTTGGTGGGAGCCATATGTAAAGTTATATAATGAATGAAGATCCGAGCTACAGTCTGTTTGAGAGTTCCGGGCGTAATTTGGATATTAGTAATGATTCTTTTATGCGAAGATTCCCAATATTGTGTTCTATGTTAAAACATCGACTTTAATAGATATATTAGTGTTTCTGCAGGTGTTGACGTGTTTGTGGAATGATGATGCTTGTGTTTGTGCGCGTTCCTTGATTTTTATGTGTAGGGGTCTCGTGGTGCTGCCCACGTAGAATTTTCCGCAGGCAGAGCATTCTAGTCTGTATATTACGTGTGTGCGGTGGCAGATGGTTGCAGGATATACGGGGCAATTTGCCAGTGTGCATGATGGTAGGTCATCGTTGTGCTTGCGTTTAGAGAGCTTCTGTTTAAGGGATGATCTATAGTGGGCTAGTTGCATATTGATACCCTCTCTTCTGATAGCCTTGC
Source organism: Euprymna scolopes (assembly GCF_053919585.1). NCBI lineage: Eukaryota > Metazoa > Mollusca > Cephalopoda > Sepiida > Sepiolidae > Euprymna > Euprymna scolopes. Next base: position 30,053,161 of record NC_136495.1, on the reverse strand, counting down.
GGGTAGTCGTTGTGATCTTGTCGCTGAGGTGGGGCATTTTCAGGAAGCAGGTATTGGTGGGGAAGCTGCTTACACGTTTTCTCGTGTTCCTGAGATGTTTGATGACAGTGCTGGGGTATCGATTCGTCTCTAGGACCTGGTGGAACTATTTTGTGCATTCGGTCTTGTCTTTTAGCTTGCTGCACTTGCTTTGGATGCGGATGATCTCATTCCTGGCACATACGATAACGGCCTTAGTAGGGAGTGCTGACTTGTAGTGTACAAATATACTTCGGCTGGCTATTTTCGGTATAATTTAGTAATGACGGTCGCTTCATCTAATATTTTTAGGTTGAAATCTTGGAGTGATAGAAATCCCTCATCACTTGGGTGTTCGATGGTGAATTCTATAGTGGCGCGTGATGATGTGTGGATCAGGACATCATCGACATCCAAAGCGAATCGACATATCTCGAGAGGAATATGACCGAGTTGAATGTGTTGAGGGCTCGGCGTTCAATATATATATATATATATATATATATATATATATATATATATATTTACAAGTTATGAAAATATATGTGGCTATAAAGCTACACAGAATATTCCGCGTTTCCTTTGCATGAGAATTCTTCAGAGAGAGAATTGCATCAGCAGTTAGATGTCTACTGGAGCGGTAGAATGACCCCGCCATTTTTCTAGCAGCCTTAGCAATGGAGTTGATATACGTGTTCCATTTCTAATTAAGAGGTAAGACTCAGAAACTTCTCATAAGGTGGAGCCTCCTCAAGACGAGAACCATTCATTTACATTGATGCCAGATGGAATTCACAGAGTTGATTATGTAAAGATACAAGCTTGGTTTTAGATGCCGTAAAATTAATCAGCCACACCTTTCTTCACTGCACCACGTGCTCAAGATCAGAGAAGAGAGAATCAGAGAGAACCAGGTCGTTTACGACTATTGAAGTGTTGCCATAGATGGTAGTGTCGTTAGCATAAATGGTTACGAATGATCTTAGGATGTGATTTGGGAAACCACCGATGTAGATCAGGAATAGATTTGGACCCAGGGTTGATCCCTCAGGGACTCCAGCATTAATCTCGTAAGCTTCTGATTTCCGCCCCTTACACACTACTACTAGAGAAATGGTTTAAATAACATATACCGTAGCTGAAGATCTTTTGTAATAGATATCTATTCCACAATCTATCAAAATCCTGCAAGAGATTCGCTAATCATATAAAATATAACTGTTATCACATCTGCTGCCGATAAAGCAGAACGGAAACCATATTGCATGTCACCGAGGAAGTTATTTTGCTGAGGTGGTTTACTATTTCTCTATTTAACAGAGATTCAAGTAACTTAATCATGAGACTTATTGGTCTGTACTGAGAGGGAGATGACCGATCACCTGAATTTTTAATACAGAACATTTCAAAGCCGCTAGGAAGCAAACTTCGTTAAGACAACGCTTTTACAGCTTTTCAATTTATTAGATAGATAATTCTTCAGAATAAGCTTATAGCTCCTAATTTAAAAGCCGTCTTTATTATAACAACAATGCATTCAATACAATCAGCCTCATCCTGTGAGCCGCTGCTGATAATTTCATCATGACGTCATTATCTGTCTAGGTTATTTGAATTCCATTTCTCCCTTTAAAATTGTATCACCATAACGCAATTTTTTTTAGGTCATTGTGACATTGTTTTTTTTTTTCTAAAAAATAGTTCTGTTACCCTTGATTTTAATTCCCTTTATTTTTAGTTTAATATTAGCCTGGATAGGATATTAAAACTCTCCATTTCGTGGCTCTTCTGAGAAGTTCTCATTGTCTTTATACAAATACTTCGGACTCACTTTTTAACCTTGAACCTACTTGTGAGTAACTACGGCATATTCTTTTCATTGTTTTGACTCTCGAGTGTGTATCTCTTGATATGTTATATGCTTGTATATAGAGCGACGTGGTTCTCAGTTGATTAACTGTGTCTAACTGTGTCGGATGTATACTCGAGAATAAAAACAATGAAAAATAATATGCTGTTGTTATAGTCCTATTAATTACACAGAATCCTGCATTTTGGATTATTTCAACACATCCTCTATTAAACGGATGCATTTGGATTTTTCTTTCCTTTAGAGTATTCACTTTTACTGAGAATTTCAAAATTTACCGTCTTTGATTTTCAAATAATCATTGATTTGAACATTCATTCATTCAGTCAGTCAGGTGAAATTAGTTTTGATTTTTTCTTTACTCAATCTGTTTTCACTGTTTTTCATTTTTACGCTCTTATGCTCTACTTTATAGTTGCGATTCTATCAAATACTTTACAAGCCAAATCTTATTTCGCTACATTCTCTTCTCTGATAAAAAAATATTTCTTTCGAAATCCTGAACCTTAAGGACAGTCCATTTTATTTGTGTACTCTTTCCGAAAAATAAACAATGTTTTTAACTCTTGCTAAAGTGTTTTACAACATTTTTTATCCTTGTACTTATATATATATATATATACATATATATATATATACGCACACACTGGCATACACACACACATACATACACACACATACGTACACACGCACGCGCATATATACATATATATATATATATATACATATATATGTGTGTGTGTGTGTGTGTGTGTGTGTAAAATTATATTTAGACATATATTGTTGAAAAACACGGAGCGTTTCTGCCTAAATAATTTTTTTCCTTTTTTTTTCTAATTTGTGTATTAATCCTTTTGTAGTATTATCGAATTTTCGTATGTAGGATATTTTACATGTTGTTGCATTGAAATATATTGATCGTACATGCAAACACTTAGGAATACAAAAAAAAAATAATTCGTAAAGTGGGAAAAAGAAAGTCGTTAAACACAAACTATCTATGCTTCTACACAACATATATTTTTTAATGAAAACTTGCTGCCTAAATATGTACGATATATATATATATATATATATATATATATATATATTTCATATATATATATATTTCATATATATATATATATATTATTTAATGCATATCAATCTCTCTTTAGCCAATATTCATCTCTAAAGTTAGTATTTGTTAAAGAGACCTTTATATGTGTATCTGAAACGGTCCCAAATTATCGGGTTTGTGTTGCGCAGCGGGACATATTAAGGAGATGACGCTGAGTTCATATTGGGGCACATATAGAACGGGGCACATAGAGAGAGTAATGATGATGAAGGATAGAAAACATTTATATACATTACAGTCCTGGGATGCCAGGGACTTCATATATATATATATATATATATATATATATATATATATATATATATAACTTTGCTTACACGGTTCGATTCTAGGCTTATCCTAATCTCATTTTCACTTATTTAATATTCTTCTTATTTGCATGGAAAGAGGACAGCCGTGCCCATGTAACATTTCTATCTTTTCTATTTTTTAAAAAAATGTACGCATTTTTAAATTCTAGTGCATATTTTCCTTATATCTGTATGACCATTTTCAAAGAAAGATCAGACGCCATAAAAAAAAAACTTCTTTAGTCAGCCCTTTTCCAACAGACTTCATAATTATTTTATTTCAATCAGAATTTCTTTCTGACCTCCCTGGCATTTCCTTTGGGTGTAGGGTACATCCTATGATCTGTATCAGCTGCTCTATCTAACCACCCTTATGCCGTAAACCGAGTTCTCATTTTACTCTTCGTCCAAATGCGTCCTGATCCTTTCTTTCGCATGGTTGTGCTACTAATTAGAGCTTTGTCTCATTTTCTAACTACTTTATTTCTTTTGGGACATACATCAAAGCTCATTTATTTAAATCTTTGTGGTTGGCTTCTAATTATTAAGATATACATTTTCATTAGACTGATTCCTTCGACTCTTCCTGCTTCCTTGGAACTTCGATAAATACTTAGAAAACATCCCCCTTAACTAAATAACCCCCATCCCTTGCGCCAAAAATTCCTATTTGCGCTCTGAATTCTTACTATGGACCAGATTTTCGTGATTTTCTATTTTTTCTTTCATCAGAGCGTCCAAGATCCCAAATAGGGAGATCCCGCATTCAGACATCTTTAAAAAAAATTATAAGCTTATATCTTTAATTCCTCCGTACTCACGGTATATTTTACTTTTTCTCCCTTCTTAATGCTATACGTTATTTGCCCATGGTACTGACTCTTATAGTCCTTTGGTACCCTAAGGGATTCTCGTATCCTTCTACGCCTACCTTTTTTATTTATTGTGCCGAGACTTATAATTCTGTTCGGTGCCGTTATGTGCAGCATGCTTTATAAGCACACAATATCGCAGGACCCCATCTATATTTTCCATACAGGGGCATATCTAATTCTGTCTCCTGGCAAGTTAAACGTCTTGGAGAAAATGTGATGAGCATCAAAAATAAAAAAAATCCCCCTTTTGGCTCATTCCATCCAAAAAACACTCAAAATACCCGTTTTCGTAATTTTCTATTGCCTCTCTCTAAAATACTAACTTATAACTAGGCCAACCATTTGTCTCAATTAACGTCTCATTTTTATTTTCCTATGATTGATTTATTTCATTTTAATTTATGATTTGAATTTTCTGACGAACAAGTAAAATAACATTACACATATATTTAAAACAATTTACAATATTTGCTTAACATATATAACATTTTCAAAAATACATTATTACATTTTACTATGATTAATACAAAACGTTACAGTTATAACTGTTTTCAAAAAAATTCTGTAACAACAACAACAATTACAACAAAGCCTGCGCAAAAAATTGCCCCTTTTTAAAAAAGAAAAAACAAGAAAAAACACATGGAAAACTGAAAAGTTCAACTATGAATGCAAAATTCTTTTTGCAACAAAAGCATATCTCTTCTCATAACACAGGCTGTAATAGTAAATTCGACTGAGTTTGATTGACAGATTAAATTTAACAATTTCAACATTGACACAAATTTTTTAGCAATAATAGATGACTTTAAATTTCACCATGTATCTAAAATGTATTCTTTCTTCCTTTTTTTCACATTATCTGTGGGTGTACATCAAAACAAAACAAAACAATTCATTTATCAATGAAATACGCAACTGCACTCTTGTGAACTTGCTTTTCTTATATTTTCCGTGTGTGAGTGTTTATTTATTTACTTTTCCCCGATTCTACGGCTGTTCTCATTTCATTTTGCCGCATATCATCTCATTTTTAAGTGTTTTTATTTCGCGTGTAAGTGTTACATGATAAGGGCTGCCCCCTTTTCATGTAAGTATAAAAATAGAGAGATTTAGTTACAATGAAAATGAAATAGAATAGACGAAATTCGAACCTCGTAATTTAGGTTTAGAAATAGATTATGAGAGAGAATTAGCAAATGGAATGTAAAAAAACAAACCATTGTTTAGCTTAGAGATAACATAGTTTTAAGAAAAAATGTGCATTGTCAATTCTGTTATGAAATTCAATTGAAAGAATGCAACTACAAGATAATTTAATAAACATGTTTTTAACATATTGGAAATATAGGTTACTGGGAATATAGGTTAAAATTCCTTTTGTAAACAAAGGAAAAATTTTGGACACGCATTTCCAGAACACGTGAAAGAAGACACATGTTTTAACATGTGTATGACGTCATGGGAAATGGGAAGTTCTCGATATAGCTAGAAACTTTAGAGTCAGGCGGAGAGAAACTGGGAGAGAGTCTGAGAGAGAGTCTGAGGACGACAGACGACAGTCTGGACATGGGAGTCGAACGTCTGGAAGCGAGACGGTCACCTTTGAAACATAGTATGTAAAGCTTTGAATTCTTGACTCAGAAAACCACGACCGGTCGGAAAAGAAAAAAAAAACTCATCATGTGTTTTTATAAACGTCGTCTTTGTGTTATAATTCTACCAAAAGGTAAAGTGAAAATTGTCATTTCATGTCTTGTATATCATGTGTTTTAAAATGTCGTTACATACACAATGTGAACACTAAGACTACCCCCTCACTAACACTTCTAAGTATGAACATTTTATATATATAAATCTCTTCATAACACGAACACGGAACGCAACATCCCTCTTAATAAAACTCTCTCTAAGACTCTCAACAACATTCCTCTTAATAAAACTCTAAGACTCACACTATTAATAACAACAAACAATAACAAACAACAATAACAATAATAATAATAATAATAATAATAATAATAATGATGATGATAATAATAATAATAACAATCATAACAACGAACAATAACACCAACAAAAAGAATAATCATAATAATAATAAGACTCCTTAAACATGACATAAGTATATGAGTCCTTTCCTTCTATTTTTCTCTTGACATTGTGTGTGATAAAATGTCGAGCAGTTTTCGTACCTTTCTAAATAGATATTGGTGTGTGTGTGTTTTTATTATTATTAATAATGTTTTTTCTTTGCGGCATATTGACATTTTTTTCGTGTGAGAGTGTATGTTTTACTTATTTTTCATCATGTGTATTTGTGTATTTCGTTTAGCTAAGGACCTTTATTTGTTTCCGTGGTATACACGAGATTCAATTTTTTCCACGCCCTTGTACGGGTGCTCTAGAAACGAGCACCAAATAGGAAAATGTTGATTATCAGGGGGCTCATTAAGAGAGATGGCGCTGGATTCATATTGGGGCAATACATATAACGAAAGTGATGATGAGGGGGAGAATACATTTATATACATTACAGTCCTGGGATGCTTGGGACTTCATATATATACTGACTGGATATATATACAAGTTCTTAATATAGAGGAGGAGAGATGCATAATCTTCGAAGGGTAATACAATGCTGATTATAGATAATGATAATAACAATTACCTTTTCTGTTGTAACTGGGCAATTGCTCTTGACATATCTAAGGCCTTTGATAGGGTATGGCATAAAGGTTTACTTCATAAGATCTCTAGCTATGGTATTACTGGAAATGTCTTCTCAATTATTAAATCATTTCTTTCTGATAGGTTCATAAGAGTAGTAGTTGAGGGGCAAAAATCAGAAGCTCACAGTATTAATGCCGGTGTCCCTCAGGGGTCCATCCTGGGCCCAACTCTTTTCCTGATCTACATTAATGATCTTCCAAATCACATCCTTACATCATTTGTAGACATCTATGCTGACGACACTACCATTTATGGTAGCACATCTAAGACAGTAAATGACCAAGTTCTCTCCAATTCTCTCTCCTTTGATCTTGAGTACGTAGTACAATGGGGTAAGGAATGGCTGGTTACTTTTAATGCATCTAAAACCAAACTTCTCTCTTTACATCATCAACATTCTGATCCACATCTGGCATCAGTTGAAATGAATGGCTCTCGTCTTCAGGAGGCCTCAAGTTTTGACAAGCTTCTTGGCTTGACCATTACGCCTGATCTCAAATGGAACACGTACATCACATCTGTTGCCAAGGCCGCTGGAAAAATGGTGGGATCTTTCTATCGATCCGGTAGATATCTCACTGCTGATGCTATTCTCTATCTATATAAGAGCCAGGTACGTCCATGGATGGAATACTGTTGCCACATCTGGGCAGGAGGTGCTTTAAAGGACTTGGCCTGCCTTGATAGAGTTCAAAATAGACTTCGTAGCCTCATAGGAGATGTCCTTTTCTCTTCCTTGCAACCTCTATCTCACAGAAGAGATGTTGCGAGTTTGTCTCTGATGTATCGTTATTTTCATGGAAAGTATTCGACTGAGCTTCAATCTATGGTCCCCCCTCGCCAAACTTTCACAAGAAACACTCGTCTAGCTGTAAACACTATCAATAATTCCCCCCACTCTTTATCTGTGCCTAAACCTAAACGTAAATTCCATGAAGAAAGCTTCTTTCTTGGAACTGCACGCCTGTGGAATTGTCTTCCGTTTTCCTGCTTTCCGGCTGACTACAATATGGTTTTCTTCAAGTCTAACGTAAATAAGTTCTTGATGAGCCGTTCCATGTAAGTTATCAAATTTACCAAATTTTCATTACTAATGATTACTATATTGTCCAATTTCTACTGTACACTCTTTAACCCTTATCCTTGAGTGGCCTCTTGGCCTTGATCATGTGGTGATGCCTATGTAAAAAAAACTGAATGACGACACGAGACAACACGTGATGATGACTTCTTTATTTATCGGATCGACCTGTCGGATGACGCCAGGAATTCACTTGTATCTACATAATTAATCTTCTACTCCTGCGCCTCAAAGGGGACTCTCCTCTCACTATGTCAACTCTTGACTGATAAACTCTGACTGACTGACTAAAATTCGAACCCATAATATGGAGAAATGTCCTTTGTCTATGACGTCAGAAGTGTGTTTTTTAAACGTGACTAATTTCACGTGGCTACGCATATGTTTGCCTAAAACACACTTCTGCAAACAAAAGAATTCTCTCCTAACCTATTTTGTAACCTAACCTATTCTTTAACAACATATTTTTTATTTTCATTGTTTCTTCTTTTACTGACATATTTAATATTCAGATTTTAAAAGAATTAACAATAGGCTTAATTTATCACATTCCATTTGTAATTTTGCCTACATGGTTCGATTCTAGACTTATCCTTATCTCATTTTCACTTATTTAATATTCTTCTTATTTACATGTAACATTTGAAACCGACGGTACTGATGACTTATCTAAAACTTTCTGTAAACAATATATATATATATATATATATATATATGTATACGTATGTATATATATTGATGATGAAATCACGTAAATGCGATTATCTTAAACAATTATCACCACATTGAATATCCCACCCCCCCAAAAAATTAAAATGCATACATATGTTAATAATACTTATTTTTGTTTAAATTTTCCTTTTGAATTTTTTGTTTGATTTATTATTTTGAAATAATGATCCCCTTTTCCAATAGACATTTTTAGAGGATTGATATAAGGCTTCTTATCTTAGGGGAAATGCGAGTTCCTGTTTACGTGAGTCGCTGAACACTGTTAATGACGGTTTGCTATAGTGTCCGTTTTAAATGAAATAACTAGAGTGTGTTTCTCATCTTACACAAGGCTGTAAGAGCTGGCCACATGGGTGGAACCGTTCGAATTTGAGTTGAACGGCCGACATATCCAAGTGTTCGGATAGTACCAACAGATTTAACAACACTGAAGATTCCCCATGAATGAAACCTATAATCCTCTTCTACTTGATTTGATTTATTCTCATTTTTACGGCATATAAATTCATATGTTGCTGGAGCAATACGCTTATTTTTCCTTATATTTGCTAAACTCGTTCATTCATTTTCTCCGACATAAATTTAAATCAGGATTTCAATTTTCTCAATTTGTAACGTTTATTACGTTTAAAACACAGCTTTAGGATATTTGCATAAGAGTTTTTCTTAAGCTGACAAGTAGAATGATAAGATAGAGAACTGGTTTCATATCTTGTAAGGTGCCACTAGTAATTACATTCACATGCAAAAATAAGAAGTCGCTGTTGTAATACTTAAATAGTAACAAATGTCTCTTTAAACATTTTAATAAACTGTAATGCTGTTCTCCGGCAGTGTCGTGTGTTTTACGTTTTGTTGTGAAGGAACATAACTGGCTATACACCGGTTACAAACTGTATATATATATTGGACTGTTTGGCAGACAGCGGCAGACAGCGGCAGACAAGCAGTCGCAGTAAGACGGATAGTCTTACGTGTTGATTATCAGACTTTCTTCCCCATACTTGTTACTATGTACTTCTATTTACCTTAGGCGAGCAGCCTTACGTTTCTGTATTATAAATAAACCCCATTACACATACCACTCGGTGTAACTCACGTTTGTCTTTATTTCCTAAGTATTTAGGAATATAACAATGGCGACGAAAGGATGTTCTTTCTCTTAACAGAGATAAATTACCGTACCAAGGACTGTGTACAATGCAAGGATTTTTTGTTTTACGAAAAAAACAAACTACACAAGGATTTTTGACCACGTGCGTCAATGAATTTAAAAATTTTTCCTACCTAAAGTAGCGAAAAGTACGGATTTTTCTTCGTAAAGAACTCACAAGAAATTATAGAAACATGTTCAAGGTAAAGTGGAATTTATATTTATTTTGACAAGTAAAAAAAAAAAAAAAAAAAAAATGGTCGCAAGTTGAATTCGAAACTACACTAAAGGATTACGAGTTTTGAAAGAAAACATATAAATACAACGGCTATTGTACCATTTTATGCCACGTGGGAACGGCAGCCATATATTTTTTTTTTTTTGGAAAATTAATTGTTTGTTATTGCCTTTATATAAATAATTGGAACTATTTGTCGTGGGAAGTAAGAAATATTTTGTGTATGACCTTACGTTGTTGAAAAAAAAAAAAAAAAAAAAAAAAAAGAATTATTTTACAAAGCCTGTTGAATTACTATGGATGAACTTTGTTGAAACGTGTTGTGTCTGCATATTGCTACTAATTTACGATATACGTAAATTTACGATTTTTCTTTGGAATTATTGTGTAGAATTCGAAAAGACATTTTTGTACTAGAAGCTAACATGGAACAATTAGCAGAGTTAACTAAGGCTCTAGCCCTTAGCATCCAGGAACAGACAAAAATGACTCAACAATTTTTAGCGCAACAACAACAACAACAACAAATTCAACAACAACAGCTACAGCAACAGCTGCAACAACAACAAGAAAGAACATAAAAAACTTTAGAGGCACAACAAGAACAAACAAACATACTACAACGACAAATGTCGACACAGCAAAAGAATTTAGAAAAGCTAATTCTAACGTCGACCGGGAAGAAGACTAATTTTTCTGCCGAGGGTATTTCAAATTCACTAACGGAATTTCGTTACTCCCCGGATACTGGTGTTACTTTCCCTGCATACTACAGAAGATACGAAACAATTTTTACGAAAAGATGTTTAGACTGGACCGATGAGGAAAAAGTTACCCTGCTACTACAAAAACTGGGTACTGATGAAAACACCAAGTATGCAAATCTAATTCTACCAAAAAAACCGGAGGAGGTTTCGTTCGAGGAAACAATTAGTACCTTGTCGAAAATATTTGATAAAAGGGATAGCCTATTTCACTCTAGATACAAATGTTTGAACATTCAGAAGGCAGAAGCTGAAGACTATCTAGAATATGCTTGCACTGTGAACTGTTTATGCGAATCATTTAAATTGAATGAAATTTCCGCAGACCAATTTAAATGTTTAATCTTTGTACAAGGTCTCACAGCACCAAGGGACAAAGATATACGTTCACGGATCCTAACAATTATGGAGGCGGATCCTAACATAACATTGCAAAAAGTCACTGAAGAGTGTCAACGTCTGATTAACATAAAGAAAGACAACACTCGCATTGAAGAGAAAAATATTTTTAAGGTGCAGCAAGTAAAAAGGCAAGGGACCACAAGAAAGTCCAGGTTCCAAGAACACAGGATCCTTAAAGGATACAAAGACCCAAAGCTAAAGTGTAAATGTTGTGGTAGTTTAAGACACAACAATAAGACCTGCTGGTTTAGGAACAAAATATGTTATGAATGTGGTCTCAGAGGTCACAAGGGAACATACTGTGCCCAGAAGAAAAGACAAGGGACCGATAATGTAAATACGCTTCGCATGAATAAAGAAAAAAGCTGCGAAAGACGGAAATATGTTGATGTTCGGATAAATGGACATCTGGTTACATTGCTTCTGGATAGCGGTGCAGATATTAGTATTATAAATGAAGATATATGGAAAAGGATAGGTCGACCTGAATTAACGAAAACCAGAAAGACGGCGAGAAGTGTGTGCGGCAAAAGATTAGAGTTCAAGGGAGAATTAAAATGCAAAGTGACATTCGCTAACCAGACTCATAAATCCAAAGTGTACGTCGTACCAGGAAAGAATACATGCCTGTTTGGGGTAGATTGGATTGTCCTGTTTAATTTATGGGAGAAACCCATAAATTCGTTTTGTGACGTTTTAACTGCAGAAAAAGCAAACCAAAGGGAAGACTTCCTGAAGGATTTGAAAACTGAATTTCCCAATGTTTTTGCCGAAGGACTAGGACTCTGTATTAAGACAGAGGCAAAATTTGAATTAAAGAAAAATGCCACTCCAGTATTCAAACCTAAAAGGAATGTGCCTTTTTCAGCGATGGACGCAATCGAAAAAGAGTTGGATAGACTTCAACAACTGGAAGTCATTGAAAAAGTTAACCACACAGATTGAGCAAGTCCAACCGTGTATGTAAAGAAAAAAAATAACAGAATAAGGGTCTGTGGAGATTTTTCAACGGGTTTAAATGACTGTCTATTGGACCATAATTATCCCCTTCCGTCCGCAGAAGATCTGTTCTCTAAGCTTAACGGAGGAAAAATTTTTTCTAAGATAGACCTCTCAGATGCTTACTTGCAAATTAAGATCAGCGATGAATGCTCCAAATACTTAGGCATAAATACTCATAAGGGCATTTTTAAGCTAAAGAGGCTTCCTTTTGGATTAAAGGTTGCTCCTGCTATTTTCCAGCAAATTATGGACACGATGCTGGCAGGGTTGGAATTTTCAATGGCCTACCTTGACGATATCCTAATTAAAAGTGAAAATTTGCAAGATCATAAGAAGCATGTAAAAGAATTATTCAAAAGAATACAGGAATTTGGTTTTAAATTGAGCCCAGAAAAATGCGATTTTTTTATGAAAAAAATTAAATATCTAGGTCAAATAATCGACAAAGAGGGTCGAAGACCGGATCCACAAAGGACTGAAGCAATTGAAAAGATGCCTGCTCCAGATTCAGTGACAAAATTAAAATCGTTTTTGGGATTAGTTCAATACTATGCAATTTACATCCCTAACATACATAATTTAAGAGCTCCTCTTAACGAGTTACTGAAAAAGGGTGTTAAATGGAACTGGAATAAGGAATGTGAATCTGCTTTCCAAAATATCAAAAGATGTCTACTGTCAGACTTAGCATTGGCACATTTCAATCCAGAAAAGGAACTAATACTAGCAACGGACGCCAGTGATTACGGTGTTGGCGCTGTATTACTTCACAAGTATGAGGATGGTAGGACAAAAGCTATCGCCCATGCTTCAAGAACGTTGGTTGCAGCGGAGAAAAATTACAGCCAAATTGAAAAAGAGGCGCTGTCGATAATATTTGGAATTACAAAGTACAATCGATTTCTCCATGGACGATCTTTTATTTTGCAAACCGACCATAAACCCCTACTTACCATATTTGGATCAAAGAAAGGCATTCCCACACATACTGCGAATCGATTACAGCGATGGGCTGTAACCCTCTTAAACTATCAGTTTAAGATGGAACATGTATCCTCAAAAAAGTTAGGACACGCAGATGCATTATCACGGTTGATCCCTAAAAGAAGCGAAAGTTTCGAAGAAACGGTAATTGCTGCGCTTAAAGACGAAAGTGAATGTACAAGTTCAATGTGTAATATGATACGTGAACTTCCGGTAACTTTCGAAAAAATAAAAAAAGAGGCAGTAAATGACATTTTCATTAAGAAAATGAAAAATCAATTGGGATGGATAAAAAAAAATAAAAAGGTAGATCAAACAACGCCTTTTTCCATCTGTGAAGATGTGCTCATGTATGGTGAGAGGATCGTAATTCCACTAACGTTACAGAGGAAAATTCTGAAGGAATTTCATACAGGTCATCCGGGCATTTCGAGAATGAAATCCCTTATGAGAGGATATGTGTACTGGCCTGGTATGGACAAGGAAGTTGAAAAATGTGTCAAGACATGCAGAGGATGTCAATTAGCAGCTCGAGATCCTCCAGTAAAAACGACGCCATGGCCAAAGACGGACCTACCCTGGTCACGTCTGCATATTGATTATGCGGGACCTATAAATGGCCAGAAATATTTAAGTTTAGACATCCAACAGCAAAAAACACTGTGAGTGCGCTTAATGAAATGTTTAGCCGTTTTGGAGTGCCAAAAACCTTAGTGAGCGATAATGGAACAGCATTTACTGCTCATGAATTCAAAGAATTCTGTGACTCACTAAATATTCTACATATGACAACACCTGTGTACCATCCACGATCGAATGGGTTGGCCGAAAAATTTGTAGATACGTTTAAAAGGGCACTTAAGAAAAATCTTACTACGGACACAGACGAACAATGTATTCAAACATTTTTAGCAATTTACAGGGTGACACCAAATCCTAATAATAATGTCAATTCTTCCCCGGCTGAGCTAATGTTTGCAAGAAAGATAAGATCTGTCTTCGATAGGCTGCTACCAGAGAAAAAGAAAGTTTTCAAAAAAGAAAACCTTAATACCAAGTGCTTCTCCCCAGGTGAAAATGTATATTTCAAAAATTTTCAAAATGGACGAAATCAGTGGGTTGAAGGTATTATCAAAAAAAGGATTGGGAGCATGGTCTATACCATCCAAGGATTAAGTTTTGTCTGCAAAAGACACAGAAATCAAATACGTCCCAGACTGTCTCCAAATGTGGAAGAGACACCAATGGAAACATTGTGCGATATTTTTGATATACCAAAACCAGCGTGTGTACCGCAAACAATGAATATTTCGCCTGAACCGACCATACGGGCTGGACAGAAACCTTTACCCCGGGTAACGCTGACCAGAAGGAAAAGCGCAAGAAAGAGAAAAGTTACCAGGAGATTAAGCCCTGACCCTAAAAGGAAGAGGTATTTAAGCTAAAATCAGGAAGATTTCAGCTTCAGGGGGAGGTGTTGTGAAGGAACATAACTGGCTATACACCGGTTACAAACTGTATATATATATTGGACTGTTTGGCAGACAGCGGCAGACAGCGGCAGACAAGCAGTCGCAGTAAGACGGATAGTCTTACGTGTTGATTATCAGACTTTCTTCCCCATACTTGTTACTATGTACTTCTATTTACCTTAGGCGAGCAGCCTTACGTTTCTGTATTATAAATAAACCCCATTACACATACCACTCGGTGTAACTCACGTTTGTCTTTATTTCCTAAGTATTTAGGAATATAACACGTTTATAGAGCCCAGAACTGGTAAGACACTGAGAAGATTTACGATGAGATACCAGGTACTTCCGATTACTCTTACTGAACATTTTAATCGCTTATTAATGATGAATTAAATTTAAAAAAATATATCTTGTTTGTTTTAAATAAGATTCACTCTGGAAATCATATCGACGTTGAAAAAAAGAGACATTAATTAACTCATAACAATGCTTTAGTTTTAATACAGACATGGACAAAGGATCGTACACGAAGAGAAGCCAGTAATCACACGTTTATATATACATTCAAAGGTAAGTAACTCTAAGTACTCAAAAAGCTTATATCATTGAAAAATAACACGTCACCAAAGTATGAAAAAGGAAGTTAAATGTTCATATAGTCTAAGGGACACAACTCCCGAAACCTTCACAGCATTAAAACCTATACCGACATCGAAAAGTCCAATAGTAACACTATTGCAATAATGGAAGCCTTAATAAAATATTTACTTAACTCCCGTGTGTGTGTTTTTTTTTTTCGTACATTTTCATATATAAGAAGACTGTTGTGCCAGAATGGGTGTTCTAAAAATGGGCTCGATACTGTAAATTAATCTTTTTCAGTGAGAGGTGCTCACGTCTAGCCCACAAAAAAAAATCGACAATGACCAAGTCAAAGTCGTAGCTGAGTGCGAAATTCGTGAATATTCTCAGGATTTCCAAATTACGCGCGCAGAATGAATTGCATAAAAGCAGTTATATTTTAAAACTCGGTGTTATGGTTTCCCATAGGCTGACAAGCAAATGAATCGATCGAAGTTTTTAAGCAACTATATACTACTACGAAGCGACTACTACTACTACTACTACTACTACTACTACTACTAATTATAATAATACTGTTGCTGCTGTACTGCTGTACTGCTGTTTCTACTCTTGTTACTGTTGTTTGTAAGTTTAGCATCATAGATAATATGATTTTTGTTGGCATTCGTTTCCACAATATCATGCTATTAGAAATTCTTTTTAGAAGGATATTAGCTTTCTACGGGAAGAAGTTACCAACGTTTCTTAGTAAAAGTGTTTCTGTGGAATGAACTGGTTCGGACCTGGCCACCCAACAGTTTAGCAAGTATCTTTAAACATTAAACAACCATCATTTTTTGTTGTTGCTTTTGCTATAGATGCAACCGTTGCTACTACGAATAATAGTAATAATACTATCTGTAATAATTTAGAACAACTGCGATGATTCGTCTCTGTGATGTATACTTGCATTATACACACTGCGTCTGTCACTAATTTTTCGTCGTCATTTTTTGTTCCATAAATTCACATAAATTATGAGAGATTTTTTTTTAAACAAAGATTTTATTAGCTTAGACAGAGTAAAGGATTGCAACGATCAGGGAGCGAGGGAGAAAGAGGGAGATAGAGAAAGATAGATAGAGAGAAAGATGTATAAAGATAGAAAGAACGAGAGATGGTCACTATTTTAGCGACGGTAAGAGAGAGGTAGAGAATATATAGACGACCTAGGCCTGAATTGCAATGCTACTTCATTTGACATCTTTGCCACCCCACACTAATGTTACAGCGTACGAGCAGGTTTTGCTTGACAATTCGATCTGAATGTCTAGCCTGAATTTGGCATACTTCTCCATCGTCGAATATCACAACAGAATATAATAAACATAATATGACAACCGAATATAATAAACATATAATCACAAAAGAATATAATAAACACAATATAACAACAGAATATAATAAACATAATATAACAACAGAATGTAATAAAAGTGATATCACAACAGATTATTAAAACCAAAATATCACAACAGAATATAATACACATAATATAAAACAAAATATAATAATCAAATATCACAACAGAAAATTATAAACAAAATATCAACAGATAATAATTTAACAACAGATTATGATTAACATAATATCACAACAAAATATGATAAACATAATATAACAACAGAATTTTATAAAGATAATATCAAAACAGAATATAATAAACATACTATTATAACAGAAAATAATAAGCATAATACCATAACGATACACTGCTGATCCAAAATTTAAGACCACTTAAAATTCTTTTAAAAAGCCCTTTTTTTAAGGATAGATTTTAAGCTCTTCCGACTTAAATTTACCAATACACCAGTCTAAAAGCTTATGGAAACAAACAGTTACATTCCAAAGATTTATTTTTAACATTTTCATTAAATTAGACTGTTAGCACATGATCAAAATTATGAGGCCAGAGACAAAAATTCTATCAAATTGTACTAAAAGTGTATGAAAACATTCAACAATCAAACTTAATAATGACTTCTATGTCAACTGCTTTTAATGACTTCAAAAAGTCTTTGGTACATCGCCTCACGAAGTTTATTTTTTGTTGGAAATTGTTTACCATTTCGATAAAACTCTCTTGCCATCTATCCCCAAACATTTTCAATTGGGTTCAAGTCCGGTGAGCATGCAGGATGTCCCAAGAGATAGACTCCATTTTTTATAGAAAGCTCATGGTCCGTCTTACAGTGTGGACTGCAGCATTATCCTGTTGAAATAACCATCCATCCCCACACAAACGATGACCCTCCATCATCAAAAATACTTTTTGTAGCATGCTAACATAACCAGCTGCTGTCTGACGACCCTGCAATACCTAGAGCTCCATCCTCCCTCTGTAAGAAAGGCACTCCATACGATTACGCACCCTCCACTACTATGACGTCTGGAACATTTTCAAGGGGCATGTTTTTGTCATGCTAATATCGCAGGAAGCCATCATGACCATCTAAATTGATTTTCTCTTATAAGAAAACAGGACTTTCTACCACTTCTAAACGTGCCAGCTTTGGTATTCACGACCAAATCTTAAAAGGTCCACGTTGTGACGTGGAAGCAACCGAGGGATTTGTTTACGGTTTTATTTACCATGGGCTTTTGTTATAAGTGTCGTCTGATGGTTATTGAACTGTAATCACCATCTGTAACCGCCTTAATTTGATTAGAAGAAAGTCCTTTGTCATTCATAACAACCAGTCTGATTCTCCTATTCAACACAAGGGAAATTTTGGGGGGCCTACCAAAGGATTTTGCTTTTCCATAATTCTCACCGTTCTTTGGAAAGTTTCAAATAACAGTTTTACTGCGCTTTACCTTCGCTGCTATCGCTCGCTGTGACAAACCTTGCTTATGGAATCCTAGAATTCGAGAGCGCTCAACTTCAGTTTAGCTCAATACCGGTTAGTTTTCTTGCTTTAATCATGGTAACACGTTTACATAGTGATTGCTAATCTCTAACTGAACTAAAAACATTAGAATTACCGTAAATTTAACAATTTATTCCGTTGGTCTTATAATTTTGATCATGTGTTAAATGCCTAATTTAATAAAAATGCAAAGTTTAATTCTTTGTGTGTGTACATTTCCCTTACAAATTACTCTGTCAATTTTCAGTCTACAAACTCGGGATTTGACATAAGAGTCATTAAAATTTTGGAAAATCTTTTTAATCAGTTTTTGGCCAGAAAGTTGCAGAGTTAAACGATTTGACCTTTGAACACTTTACCAAATTCCTCTCCCAATTTTAGATCTAAACACAGAATTTAAGATGTAGGTTACTTAGACATGGATAAAAATTTTGACTAAATTTGAGCCCAAAACAATAAAGATTAAGGGGTCCAAATTAGGGTAAAAGTTAAAAAAAAATTGACCTCTGTGGTTTCTAGCTAATTTCTCAGCCAATCTTTTGTTTTATTATTTGACATTTTACATAAAGTGTATTCAGACACAAGGCAAGCTTTTTAATATGTTTTTATCCGAAAACTTGGCTGTCTAGGGGACAAAGTTCAAAATATTTGACCTATGCGGTCTCTAGCAAACTATTCAGCAAATATTGGGTCTAAACATTTGAAATTTTACAAAAAGGTTATTCAAACATGTAGCAAGCTTTTAAATTAGATTTTTGGGCGAGAATTTGGCTACCAACAGGTCAAAGTTGAAAGACTTGTCCTTTGTACACTCTACCAAACTCCTCCGCCATTTTTTTGTCTGAAGACTTGAAATATTAGATGTAGGTTACCTAGGCAGGAGTCACACTTTTTAATATATATACACATATGCACGTAGATATATATATATATATATATATATATATATATATGTATATATATATATGCACAGTGCATATGGCCCGAGCAATATATATATATATTTATATATATATATATATATATATATATATATATATAGTAGCAAAATTACCCGTCGTTGACTGGGTTAAAAAACAGCCTACAGAAAATGGATTCTGATTTATGAAAGTATGATAGGTTGTCAAAAGGAAGGGTTGTAAATTTGGGTTGAATTTGGGTGTGTCAAAACCAAAGCAAAATATGATGAAAGTAAAAATAAAATAGATAAACCCCATAATTTATTATACCATACCTGTTCTCACTGAAACACTTATCACAATATCCTGTGGATATATATTAAAAAAACCTTGTTAAACTTTGTGACATATTTCCATTCTATGAAGGTTAGGTGCGAACAAACACCCCATTATTTTATTATACCATATTTCTTCAAACTGAAACATAATTATCCAAGTATACTTACACAGATAGATATCAAAAGTCTTTATTAAAGTTTGTGCCTATTTCCATTCTATGGAGGTCAGGCGCGAACGCATACCCCACAAGTTTATTATACCATCCCTATTTAAGTTAAAACATACTTATCAAAGTATTCTCATGTACGTCTATATCAAAAACACTTGTAAACGTTTTTTTTTTAATTTTCATATTTTTTATTTCCATACTTTGTGGACCGGGCGCAAAGGCAGACCCCACAATTTTAATGAACCCCCGTTCTTTCAGATCAAACATACCCATTCCTGTGTCTCGATACATCTTCTATCATTATATGTAATCAGTTTTTTTTTTAAATAGTCAACCATATAGGAGCCTATTCGTGACCAGACATGCACAAACACACACACACACACACACACATACACACAGGCATTCAGCTATATATATATATATATATATATATATATATATATATATATATATATATATATATATAAAGCCAAGCAATTCGTAATGGACACGGCATGTTCAGAAAAAGAACGAATGGCTGTATAGAAAAAATATTTTTATTGTTTGGTTTTACAAAAGTTTCAACATATCTGTTATTTTCACTTACATTGTTGAACTTCTATCGTTAAACATTACGTTGTTTTTTTTTTGGAGACGATAAAATATTAGAATATATTGAAATATAAGTTTTGTATGATATTTAGGAAAAAATAATTTAGATTCAAAGCCTACATTTCTCTTCTGCGTCCCTAAAACACCTAAATCCCGTTAGCCAGCCTTTACCTTATGTGTCTAGCCATCTAACAAACTAGGGACACGAATTAGTCTGAAAAAGAACGGATAGTTTTGCAAGATGCAGTAAAAAATAGTTTTATCCCTCCCTAGTACAAAATTTCTTCCATGTCTTTTAATAACCGTTTTTATTTACAACTACTGCATAGAATTTCTTTTTCGATTAAACATATGGTGAGCTACGATGTTCACTCTTTCGCTGCCGGAAATTCAAGTGCCCCGAGACGCTTTCTGCGCAAGCGGCTAGAGGCGCCCTTTTTCTTTTTTTTTTTTTTTTTTTTTTTTTTTTATAAGTAGATTTTTATATTCAGAAGGATTTGTTTTATCGTTTTCATACAAAAATTTTTTTATTTTTGTTGAATTTCCATAGTTTTTCGCGACCTTGGTGAAATTGTTTCTTGAGTTTTTTTATTTACTTTTGTTGAAATTCACATCAAAAGTTGGTTATTTGAAGTATTAGAAGGCAGTTTTTTGTTTGTTTGTTGGTCCATGGTGAATTTGTAGTGAAATTATTTCTTGGGTTTTCATTTTGTTTAGTTTCATTGAAATTCACATCAAAAGATTGGTTACTTGAAGCATCAGAAGATAGCCTTTTTTTTTTTTATAGAAATGTTTGCGTGTTCAAAATAATCACGTCGGTGGGTCGCCAGTTTTGGCCTTTTCCAATGTTTCTTACATTTGTTTATTATTTATTAATTAATTTTACTATTATTGTGGGGAAAAGAAGTAAAGAGAGCAAGACAGAGAGTCGAATTTACGATGTTCTTTCGTAGAAAATATATCAACAAAACAAATACAGTTAACTCTCAATTTATAAAAAAAGATTTATTACTTTTAGGAAATATTTCAATGAAAATAATAGTTCATTTATGAGTGAACAAAAGGGGGGAATTAGTTGAGATTAAGGAAGTTTTAAAATAATTGTTTACATAAAATTAATTAAAAATGAGCATGCGATAGTAGAAGGGGGAATACAAAAGTTAGTTACTGTGTCTGTGTGTTCGCCCACATTGTTTTATCAGCCGACTCGCCTGCTACGTTCACAGTGTTGTCGCGTTAGTTTTGAGCTGCAGACAGTAGTGATATATATATATCTTCCAACACTATCTCTGAATTTTGTTAACTGCGCTTTTTTTGGAAAATACAGAGGTTTTTAAAGATTTTCACCGGCTCCCAGACACATAATTTCCGACAGCCCGGAAAACTCTCTGATTGGTCAAAAAAATCAAAACATTGAACCTCCAGAGCAATTCAGTAAAAAGAAAAAGGGCGCCTCTAGCCGCTTGCGCAGAAAACGTCTCGGGGCACTTGGATTTCCGGCAGCGAAAGAGTGAACATCGTAGCTCACCATAAACATAACGTCTTCTATTTGACGGCTCTTAAATATTTTTTTAAATAGATGAATATGTTTTAATAAGATATTCAGGAAATAATTAATCGAGATTAAGCGCCCTCCTCCTCCACATCGTATTCTTCTTACCAACTCAGAATTTAGCCATGGAAATGAACTAGTCTGGAACAGAACGTATGGCTTCGTAAATTATAGCAAATTAATTTTATTGCTTGGTATTAGATTTTCGCCGTGCCTTTAAAACGTGTTTAATTAAGGTGGGTACGCGAATTACTTAGTGCTAAACGTTTAAACTAAGCAACATTTACTCCCTTTAAACATTATGTGTCACGATGAAAGAAGAACATATCTCTAAACGATCCTTCCAAATAGTTATACACGTATATTAACTAAAATACTTAGTTTTTTAAAAGAAGAATAGGCTTTGTGGATGCATTTTCGATAACCAGAAACTGTCGTGTTCTCTCTTTTGTCCCTTAGTCTTTATCTTCAATGAATGAGCGATATCTCTGGAGAGGAAAACGCTGCGTACTCAGTTGGCAGTAGCTAGAAATGACTAAATTATATTTAAATTCAATTCCGTTCTTGTTGCTATGTTCTTAATAAGGCTGCTGGAAGTAAACATTTCCTGGACTGACGTTATCTGCCTAATAGTCAGGAACCTTAACTTTGGATTAACTCCTATGCTAACCGTCCAATCATCAGTTGCAAAATACAGCATTGCCATTTAGTTAATGGAGTCTGGATCATGCAAAACTACAACTTTCAACGTAGACTCCCAGAACAAGGTGTCCTCTAACATGTGTGATCTGTGTTCCAACCTTCAAAAGTTAGAAATCAAACTAGGGAAGACAAAACCTGACTTGTTCATGTTCAGAAACTCTACTGATTATTTAGTCGATTTGTATATCAAACGTTATTCTAAATTCTCATACAAACCTGACCTTGAAGATTGCCATGGATATAGAATATGTACAGTAAATCCCCGGGATACAGTGAAAATTGGAAATGTTTTTTTCAGGTTACGATGTGGAATAAAATGCTTTTTTCCGGCCCTCGATTACGGCATTTTCCCCACATTACTGTGTTATTTATAATGTTATTTTATTATCTATATATATAAAAATGTAATGTTTGGTTCGTTAAAAGTGAATAAAACCATATTTCTACGTTACCAATTACATTTAAATTTTCAGAAAATCTATTTTTAAAGTCAAAGAATGTTTGCATGTTATTAAAATAATTTAACATTGCGAATTATAAAAATATTAAATTATAAATGAAAATATTTTTCGTAACTGCGAGATTGTCCTCATTTCATTTCCGGTAGAAATGAGCCTTTCATTTATTGAGATAAGTATTATTTGTATTAATTTTTATGATACTCATGCAGAGAGTGATCCGTGCTGAAATAATTACGTTATTATTTAAAAAGCCATTCTTAACATAGGAGGGGAGGGTGTTTTGTACCTATTCTGTACTTTAACCTTACAATTGAATAAAAAAACATATCGTAAAACTTTAATTTGGAAATACGATTTAAAAAATAGCGCGGATCACTCTCTGCATTTTTTTCTTTTATTATTCATGAAAAGATTTAAGCCTACGTAAATAAATAAATAAATGTTTGTACACGTGACAAATTATCAATAAATGGTTTAGTTACTTTTTTTTAATTATTTATGAAAAGAGTTAAAGTAAATAATCTTTGTAAAAGTAAGTGCGAAAGTGTCGTAGTTCTACTCCCATGTGTAATTGCTATACTTATAGGTTTTGGAAATTTTTTTCACTGGATTATTATTGATTGGACACTAATTAAACAGATTATTAAAAAAAAATTTTTTAAGAAATCATTATTTCGACATTTGAAAGTGGTGCTCACTTTTTAGTTACAACGTTCTGATAAATCAGTCACCAATTTTGTAACCAATAAAAACGCGGTATATCAAAACCATAGAAAGTAAAAATAATGTTTGTAAGTCAGAAATCTATTTGTTTCTCAAAGAAAAAATAGATTGAACATGACTTTTTTATTGTTTTTATGAAAATAAAGTTTCGAGTTAAAAATTTTTTTTTTTTTACTTATTTAGTTAAAAGTCAGTTTGTGGGTGTTTTTTTTTTTTTTAAATAATTTGTTTTTATGAACGGTGAGGGTTTTTTGTTTTTTCCAAACTTTTTATTTTTTTATTTTTTTAAGTATTATAAATTTCACTAACATGCTGGAGAAATGTTGGTGCTAATGCAGAGAGTGATCCGCGCTATTTTTTAAATCGTATTTCCACGTTTAATTAAAGTTTTATGATGTTTTTTATTCAATTGTAAGGTTAAAGTACAGAAAAGGTACAACACACCCTCCCCTCCCCATGTTAAGAATGGCATTTAAAATAATAACATTATTATTTCAGCACGGATCACTCTCTGCATGAGTACCGAAATGTTTAATAATTTGGTATTTTTTTAGATTAGGTCCACTTCCACAATTTTCCTTTAAATGACAACATTTATAAGTTTCCGAGTATGCTGAATACGGAAATCGCATTGAGATTTTGCGGAAATCAGTAGTTATCAAGATATAAAAAGTTATATTATGCATTGTATTCTTTGGCGGCCATCTTTTTACGCGCGCACGTGCCATAAACAAATGCACGCACGTAAAAAAGATGGCCGCCAAATATTACAATCCTTAATACAACTTTTTATATCTTGATAACTACTTATTTCTGCAAAATTTCAATGCGATTTTCGTATTCAGCGTAGTCGAAAACCATTACAAGTCGTCATTTAAAAAGAAAATATAGGAGGTGGACCTAATCTAAAAATTTACCAATAATTTTCCATCCCTACGCCTCGTGATACATTGCTTCGTCAACATGCGACCATTTTATATCTCCCGAAGACACTTCCGTATTTAGCCAAAAAAAAAAAAAAAACGGGTGACCGATTTACCAGAACGTGGTAACTAAAAAGTGAGTACCCCTTTCAAATGTTGAAATAATTTTTTTGTTTTTCAATTTTTTTTCATAATCTGGTTCGTGTTCAATCAATAATAATCCAATGAAAAAATTTCAAAAAACCTATCAGTATAGAAATTGGCATGGGGGTGATGGTTGTATAACTCCGCCACGTAAGTAAATAAATAAAAAATGTTACGTTCACATGCGTTAGCCTTGACTAGGGGAGGACTAAGGGAACGACCATTAAATAATTCCGCGGGTCGCCATGGAAATCAACGGCCAATGTGTACCAACATAGTTTTCATGATATGAAGAAATTTTTTTCGAAAAGTGTGTGATCACTTTTCCATGTAAATTTAACTTAAAATGAGCACCCACTCTCTGACCACCCGGGGAAGGGGCATTTATTTTCGTGTTTATTGGCTTAAACGTTTTTGACAAGGCAGTTTGGTACGCGAGTGCATATTTAACAGTTTTCGTTTACGCTCACGCGTAGCATAAACAAAGGCTACGTCTGTGAAATGGAAAATAGTCTCATAGTTCAGGGGTTATTACCATGTAAAAGAAATCAAACAAAAAACTTTTTAGCCAAGAAACACACAGAAATCTACAATAAAATATTTCGTTATATACGAACGTGAAACGGGCTTAAAAGTAAAATAATACCGGATTTTTTGGAGCAGATTTGCCGTTTAGTCGTACAAATATCTTAAAACAAGGTAATCAGTAAAAGGGACTTTTTAAAGTCATCACCTGTATCGAGAAAAAGTTTAAAACCACCGATTATATGCCAGCCTACGTCATGATAACATATATTGAGTGAGTTCCTAACAATATTCTGTATAGGTTTTTAGTTTAAACTCATTTTCCCAAAATTTCCTCAAACTTAACGTGTTCGATACAGTCTGCCGCCATTTGTATTTTTCAGATATACCGATAAGTACTTGTCTTTACCAAATTTAAATGAGATTTTCGTAATCAGCATAGTCGAAAACCTATAAAAGTCGTCATGTTACAGAAATTAATGGAGATAGAGCTAATGTAAAAATATGGCCACAAAAAAAAAACTAATGGTGTTATGTATAGACCACGCTAATCAGTTAATATGTTAAATTTTGTTTTTGTTTTTTTTTCAGCACGATTGTAATCTGTAGATAGCGAGTACAATCGGTTAGCATGTTTAATTTTTTTTTTTTTAGCCACGCCAATCGGTTAATATGCATACTTTCGTTTTTTTTTATATTGTAATTAATTTTTTTTCAGCAGGATTGTAATTTGTAGAGGGCGACGACGATCGGTTAATATGTTTGATTTAGTTATTTTTTAGCACGGTTTTCTTCTTTAGAGATCGACACTATATTGTAAATTTCTGGAGTGTTCCTTTATTTATTGTAAAAGTGGATTCCGGAATATTCGAATAACGACGTCAATTAAAATAACCAGCCGATCAGAATGAGCGGAATTTTAGAAGGGAGATATTATTATTTTTAAATCAGGAAATGGAAAGATTATGTTATGTGCATGTATGCAATAACATAATCTAACGGTAGTGCAAGCACAATATCGAAGGAAAATGTAGAATTTGACCCGGTCTCAACTGGCTGCAGTGGGAGCACTAAAACTTGAAAGAGAAAAAAACAGGAACTTCTTCCTCTGTAAATGCTGCGATTGTGATTGTGTTGCTCATTGGATGTAATGTAGCATCTTATTATCACGAGTGAATGTGACAGAAATTGTGGTCGTAAGTTACATAAAGTAGTGGTTGTCAGGGTAGATGTATTGAATTTGCATTTGGCATCTGTTGTTGCAAACGTACTGTACTTTAGTCCAAAGGAGAATTCCTGCAATCAAAATAGTATATATCGAGATAACATACATCAAGCTACATACTATTGTGTCCTAAATCCAAACGCGAACCGCCCGCCATTGGGTTGTTTTAAAAGCGGTGCCAAATTTAGTGCAACGCAAGAGAAAAACATTTGAAAGCTCATGAACAAAGACTAGACTGAATAGTAAGAGTAACTTCATATATTATACGCGAAAAGATAATTGGCGATGCTGCATTGGTATCTAAGAAAAGTATCATTTGCAATGGATTTCGAAATGGAAACAAAACTAAAAAAGAAACACGCTGTTCAAATCATAATTGTAATGAGTTACATTCGAAAGCGATCGAACTTAAAATGAATATTTATGGAAAACCTGAATCTATAAGTGGTTTAATTAACATTTCGGAGCTTATGTGTTCTTTCATTATTACGATTATTCTTTTATGTGTGGGTTTATTAATCCTAATTGAAAGATTAAAGCAGTCATGTTTGCATTTTGAGTTGTTGAAAGAAAATGTATGTTTATCTTTGCCCTCAACACATCTCTTTTTCTTGCATCCTTGTTAGATAGTGCTCAATAAAAAGAGCTGATAATACTTGTTTATTGTTATATAAACATGCTCACATCCCGCTGATGTTATATAAACATGCTCACATCATTTACGCTTTATTTCCATTCACATCTTAGTTTCTCTTTGTATTACTAATTAAAAAAAATGCAAAATATACAAGGAAAACTATTTAGAAAAGTATAATTGTATAATCATGTTTAATGAGGTGATTCACCCAATAAAGGGCAAGATTGATAAAAATGTTATACAAACCGTATGCACACACACACAAACATACACACACACACACACACACACACACATATATATATATATATATATATATACTTGTTTATTGTTATATAAACATGCTCACATCACGCTGCTACAAATAGCCACTTGTTTCAATCAAACAACAGATATCATCAGGCAGCGACTTGACCATTCAAAAGTTCAATGAATAATCATATAATAATGATAATGAATAGTCAAGTCGCTGCCTGATGATATCTGTTGTTTGATTGAAACAAGTGGCTATTTGTAGCAGCGGGATGTGAGCATGTTTATATAACAATAAACAAGTATTATCAGCTCTTTTTATTGAGCACTATCTAACAACCTCGTTGAATTCATTAGTCCATTACTTTTGAATATAAAAAAACCCGAGTATATATATATATATATATATATATATATATAAATATATATATATATATCGTGTACATATGTAAGCAGTGTGTTTTATTAAATATTATGTTCATATTTATAAAAATATTAATCATAAATAATCTAATTAATCGCGATGAATTTATTTCCTCAAATAAAAAAAATTAAGTGAATTAAAACAAGTGATAATCAATTTACCGATTCTCTAGTTGATAGATAAATCGAATTAACAATTAGAGACTTAGATCAAACGAAATATAATCAACAAAACAACTACCTTAACTTGTTATATTATATATTTAAATTAAGTTATATAATATGTTTAAATCCGAAACAATGGTCCGTAAAACAGAATTCATAAGATTTGTTATATAAAACAAAAATCTGTTATGCAATAAAACAATACATTGCCACGCATTTTAAGCTTAAATATAACCGCCTGATTTTTATGTAATAGGTCGAACACAAGAAAGTGTCAATCTATCTATTTATCTATCTTTCTAACTTGAGAGATTGATGGGAGATAAATGTGAAGAATCTGTTAAAATATTGTAAAATGACATCATAAACACGTTTACCGGAAGGTCTGGTCAGCTGATCGGATCTACGTGTATGTTATGTGGATCAGATTAGCTGGAGATCATGGAGAGTTGGAGTTTGGACGTTGAGCAGAGCGGACGGTTTAACAGGTCGTCCCCACTTCACTGGGGAGAGAACTGACAAGTCTACAAAATGGCGACTTAGAAGTAACTACGCTAGCAAATATATTCACTTTCCATTCTTCTGCGATCGACACCTGGAAAATGATTAAAAACTATAGAAAACTAACCGGAGTTCTTGATAAAAAATTCAAAGGTCATTCCTACTTATCAACAAAAGTTTGCAAGAGATCACGTCAACCGCGCTACCAATATAACAAAGACACTCCTGTATTTTTCCATGGGTTTCAAAGGATACGCGCACCACGTGTTAACGTTAATGACCGAATTGAATATAATTTTTTCCTTATTTTCTCTCTCTTTAAACACTGATAATTCCTCAACATATTGTGGCCTCTTTTTTTCTTCTGTTCATCCCTGACTATTTTTCCTCTTCTATTTATAAGTGTGTATTGTTTTTGTTTTTTTCTTACGCGTAACCTACTACGGTAAATCGCCGTTTTTGTTTTAATTACTTTAAAAGTGTCTTCGTATTTGTGTTATAATTTACTTTCTCTTATTTTTAGTAGGACAATAGTTGTTTATTTTCTTCACTAATTCGATGTATTCTTTTCTTTTTTGTGTGTATGTTATCATTTATTTTTAGTAATCTAGCATGCATATTGTTTTTATTCTTTAATATACTTGTGTGTTTTTCTTTCCTAACACGTTGGAATTTTCATCTTTTGTTATATATTTATTTTTTAATGTTCTATCTTTCCATGGGACCGTTCTTCTAACGTTGTCTGTGCTTGTGTTTTAGCAAACGTTTTTTAAAATCCTCTTTATCTTTTGTTCTTTATGTCTTGTTGGTTTTTTTCGTTGCATCTATTTTGTTTGTTTGTTTGTTTGTTTGGTTTTAGCCTCCAGGTTCGATTTTTTTCCACGCCCTTGTGCAAGTGCCCTGGCAACGAGCACCATTAAGAGGGCATGTTTTATTATTGTGTTTATATGTGATTTTTTTTTACACAAAACCTGCCATCCACATCCAGGACATGCTCTCCACGTTGTGCTTTTACTATAACCCAGGTTCGATATCGCACGTCGATTGGAATTGGTCTACGGCAACCAAAAACGAATATGTAGTATAGAGAGGTGTGGGTTGATTTTAAAACAGTCCTATTACACAGTGAGGTAGGATATTATTTTGTTCTTATAAGAGGAACCTCAGTTCCGATGATGTAAACAATTAAAAGACACGCTCCCTTAACGTGACCTTTCCGTCACGTACGCCTGTTCAAGGTTATTTTTTTATAACTTACTTAGCTAATTTATATAAACATCTTCAGCTAAAACCCATTGCTACACTTATAAACGATAAACAATTCTCAATATAAACTATTTTAAGAAAATCATTGAATAGATAGATAGACAGATAGATCGATAACTAATTAACTTTTTACAATATTAATGATTCTACATGGTGACGACTTTTCAGTTTAATATAATCGCGAACTAATGGATCAAAAACTAACTTACTGATTATTTACTGAAATAATAATAATATATTCACACTTACAGACACTAGTGTTTCATTCTTACGCAAGCAACAGTGTAGGATCACAATTCCTGCAAGTTGGGATATTCGAACCTAGCAAAAAAGACACCTTGGACTCCATTTGCTAAGCCTCTACGTACGGGCCACCTAACAATTGCAACGAGAAAGAAAAGAATAAATAACTAAAAAGAAAACATAATTCGAGTGTAGACATTTGACCATCCAGGGTGTTTGAACAATATATATCTATATCTATATATATATATATATATATATATATATATACAGAGAGAGAGAGAGAGAGAGAGAGAGAGAGAGAGAGAGACTAGACTAGATTATTTAACCCGTTAGAAGAGGGCGAATTTTATATAACTTAGCTTAGAATGAGTGCTTTATGCCAAATTCACTAATTAACATGGTTAAATTCGTGATCGTTTTGCATCTCAATATTTATTCATCTGTAGGTATGTACATGATATCATAATACTTAGTTCGCTGCACCTGATTTCAACAGCCGACTATAAAAAAATCAGCCAAATGAGATACGGTCTGAAACCGGACGGAGAAGAACAATTATAATAGATTAATAACAAGCCTACTTTAAAAGAGTAAGCATATATATAGCGATCCAGTGTTCAAAATCCTGGAATTTTCGAATTTTAAGTTAGCTCAATGGAAGAGGAAATGAAACCATCAGGGCTATGTTTTAAAAGCAAAAGGCATTATGATTTATTAAAGATAATTTTATTAGTTTTCAAAGCAGTTTTGCTTTGATATATACATATCTATATACACACACACACACACACACACACACACACATATATATATTGCATGCTGATAGAATTTTAATTTATACATACATTATTGGCTAAATATGCGTATATTTATATCTGTAGTCCCTCTTGCAAAAGAGCTTACTTCGTTAGGACCCAAAATCACTTCTACGAGCAGAATTGAGATTCATCTATCGTATATAATAGGTTTAACCTCCTTATACTGACGAAAAGATGAAGATCGATTAATAATTTTATTGGGAAACAGAGTAAGTAGAGGAAAAACTGAGGAAAGAAATATTAAAAGAAATGAAAGGGGTTTGTCTACAAGTTGATCAGTTTTTAGATCGTTTTTCAATCAAACAATCGTAAAGAGAAATGTTATGGTTCTATAACTTAATATTCTCAAGTCCATTTACTTTTAAGGTAAGTATAAATAAATTTGATTACTTATAATTAATTTAGCTGACGCCATTAACGCTTATGAAGTAAAGTTTGTCACGGACAAAGAAAATTAATAACAATAAATAATTAAAGCAAAACTAAGAAACAAACGAAAAGCACATCTTACTAGAGCCACAGAGTACTTGATGTATAATCCACTTTTTTTTTGTAACATGTATGAGAGTTAGAGAATGTGAATATTATTCGTTTAAAGGTAAATAGATTTACTATTACCGTAGATAAGTGTGGGAGAATCATTCTCCAAATGGACTGTTCTATCCATTATATAAACCATAGACCTTTTGATCCCAGGTGTGGATTAAACACCAGAGCGACCCTCGCCTGCTCGGTGACGTTTACTACTCTTTTCAGTTATAACCTTTTTATGTTGTTATTCCAGTAATACATTGTTTAAACTCTATTACGTTGTTCTGTTTTCTTTGTGGCTTATTGCAAGCCATAACAATAAGGAAGTTGCTATTTAATATAAAATATATTAGAGAAAGAAGGGAATGGTATAATCATAGTATATAGTATACAATGATATACAAGTAGACCGCCCGGAATTGCGCAGCCGTAGATTACGGTTAAATATGATATTTTGATCAATGCAGATTTTGCATTTATTATTATATCATATTCGACCCAATATATAGTAATGATTTAAAACGTTAAAAAGAAAAATGACTCGTGAGCCAACTCCAAGAATCGAAACGAAAACGTATAAGCTTACGATTTACTTTTCCTTTGACGTTAATGTCTGGGCTATGAACACATGTTTGTTGCAAGGCTTAAAATTAAACATGTACCACTATCTATTACAGTACGCATGCATATTTGTAATCTGGAATAAATAAGAAGTACAAAATTTGCATTAATAAAAATATCATATTAAAGCGTATTTTACGATAACGTAATGCCAGGCAACTAGCTAGTATATATATATATATATATATATATATATATATATATATATATATATATATATGTATATATATATATATAAAAGTGAAAGTGTCTGTCTATCTGTGTGTCTGTCTGTCTGTCTGTGTATATTTCGCTACACAATAAATCCGTCAATTTTCTATCGACAGACTCGAAATTTGATATACAAGGTAATGAGTTTAGAAAAATCTTTGTCATCAGTTTTCGGCAACAAATTTAGCAGTTAAGGGATCAAAGGTCAACGATTTGACCTTTGAGCACTCTACCTAACTTCTCCGTCAATTTAGGTATAAACAATTGAAATTTTATATATAGGTTCCTTGGACATGGATCTAACTTAATAACTTGATTTGAGATCAAAACAATAAATGTTAATGGACCATTATAGGAGTCAAAGTTTTAAAAAAAAATGACCTCTGTGGGCACTCCCAAATTACTCAGGACATTTCTGGTCTAAACATTTGGAATTTGACATAAAGTTTATTCGGAGATAGTGCAAGATTTATAATCGGTTGTAGTCGAAAATTTGAGCTACCAATATATTAATGTATGTATGTATGTTTGCATGTCTGTCTAAAACTTTCGACAGAGGCGACGGATTTTCACAACATCAGTATCGTTTTGAAATACGACTCTTCAGACGACAAATACCGAAAAATTGGCTAAAAACATTAATTTCTCACCCTCAGCTAGGTACTTTTCTACAGGGAGAGGTCGCTTTTTTCGTCGATATTTTCGAAATTCATCCGCTCTTTTCGAATGTCTAGCCTTAATTTAAACCTACTTCACTTCTGGTTTGTCGGTTGTCGTATCAGCATAGACGTCACGTTTTTTTCACGTTTTTTTCCTTCTTCGCGGTACGGGTTCGAGCCTGCCTTCCTACTACCACATTTTTTATTTGCTCAACACACACACCTCGAAACACCTGAGCAACGATGGGCACCCATGCTAGTATCTATAAACGTCTCTGTGTGTGTCTGTATGTCTGTCTGTCTGTCTTTCTGTGTACATTTCCCTACACAATATCTCTGTCAATTTTCAGTCTACATATACAGGGTACTGAGATTAGGGAAAATCTTTGTAATTGGTTTTCGGCCACAAATTTTACTGTAAAGGGGGCAAAATTCAACGATTTCACCTTTGAGAACTCTACCAAACTCCTCTGAGAATTTTGGATCTAAACATTTGAAATTTTAGATATAGGTTCCTTGGACATGGATCTAACTTAATAACTTGATTACAGCCCAAAAGAATAAATTTTAACGGGTCATAATAGAAGTCAAGTTTAACAAAAAATATTGACCGATGCGGTCTCTATCAAAGTACAAAGACAATTTCTGGTCTAAACATTATAACTTTTACATAAAGGGTATTCAGAAATAGGGCAAGCTTTTTAATCGGTTTGCCTTCCTACTACCACTTTTTCTTTTTTCTGCTATACATACACCTCCAAACACTCGGGCAACGCCGGGAACCCATGCTAGTATATAAATAAATGTGCATTAAACGCCAATCTGGTTGAAATAAGCTTGCAACATAATTTGTATTAAATATAGTTTTATTTCAGTAAATATTATGAATTGTATTAAAGATTTGTGTGAGCGGGCATATTTGAGGTTACAGGTAATAAGTGTAATCCATAGAAATCAAAACTTATTCTGTTATACTTGCCAGTGTTCGTGTCTATTTAACTTACAACACACAATGGCAAATGACTATACCAGGATATTGGTAAAAGTGATATCAACTATGGCATGTGGAAAGATGGGAAATTTACATTTTGAATGTCGTTTGACTGCATATGGACCGGCCCGTGCCAAGAATTTGTTGATACTGTAGTTTAGAATTACCAAGTAATAATTAACATGAAAACAGTTCAGCGGTAATCTATTTCTGCCGATAGAATATTCGTCTGATACTAGGCACATATAGGAGGAGCGGAAATAATTTTTAATGCCATAGATAGACAAAGTTTAATGTATATATCTTACGATAAAGAAACCACGACTACAGCTACGAAAGCTGTGAATAAAATAGCTGTAAAATGGGATTAAGACTGCCAACATTTCTTCTTTTAAGAAATCGCTTGAAATTACAGAAGAAATAAACTATCACCGCTAGATTTCGAAGTCGATTTTTTTTACTTGCTCAGGACAACAGAGATTACTTTATGGGATATCTTCCAAAATATTGCAATAGTAGCAACACTTATTTTTCAATAAAGATCTAATGTTTCGTTTCCTTTAATTGTCATTGTAAATCTTTTCACTGTTTAATTCTACAACACTACTATTCACTTATCGATTCAGGTTTCCTGTCCTACCTCCTAAACATTTTATGAGTCCTTTCATAAATACTCTAAAAATTTGATTACAAATTGATCGTTAGCTTTGCAAGTAATTATTTTTCCTTTCATTCACGACTTTCTTTCAATCTTGACAAACATTTGTAGTGTCACGTGTATTTATGAAGGAAGTGTTCCGTAATCCCCGACCTATATTGGATTAGTACTAATTGATTCCAGCTGCTTGAAATATCCGGGACGATCACGCAATTCCGAGCTAAGTCGAGAGCACATAGTGCACCTGTTATTTTAAAATGGTTCCGCATTAAATACTGATCAGGCTCAACTTTGTTTAATTTCAGTTATTAACATTATTTACAGGAATCGATGTTTATATGATCATACAATATATTCTTATTTTATCATTCCATTCATATACGGCATAATCACGTTGACACACTGGTTCTCGATGGATCACCGGGATTAAGCAACATTGATCCTGGTCAGTACTAAAATTGGTGACCATTTAGGAATTGTAGGTGCTGTATGCACTCTCCGCTTATCTCGGCATTGTCTCCAGTCGTCCTGAACTTTTCTCTGCAGTGAAATCAAGCAGTCCCGATACAGGAAAGGTGTGGTTGTAATCCTTGCCTCACAATTACATGTGCTGCTATCCTTATATGAGTATCCATTGCCTCTTGAGATTGAACGGAAACATTGATCATCGATTATGTCAACTTTAATATACTTTTAAGAAACTAAAATTTAATTATAATTAATTGATGTCTAATATTAATTAATTTGTACCTAATATCTGTTGTTCAAATTTCACAAAAAAATTGACCTATTTGAAATGTCACGATAGACTGCCCATCCTTTTGTACGGACGTAAATTAATCACATTAAGACCACTCCCATAAGCAGGTGTGTTCCAACATTCATAATGACCGGTTAATATATTTAGGAGTTAATTGTCTACGTCAGCATAAGCTAAATTGACACATATGCTTATAGCCAATACCGTCGATAGGTGAAACACTGACTTTTATTTTTCAGAGTGTCCTTTTGGAATTTATATGTTTATATTTGTAAAATATATAAGATACTTAACATGTTATTCTTAGAAAATCAATTTTTATTTACAATAAAATCATTAGCGGGGATACTCGATGTTGCTCGGGATTAAATGAGGATCAACAAATGGTCCACACTTTCGATGCTTTTATTTCAATCGAACTCGATGGAATCACCCACTTTTCAATTAAATCGATTAATTGGCTATTCTAGTAAAGGACCCACTGCGGTGCGCTGAGAGAATACTTCACACGCCTCCCCGCAGTCACCCATTCCACGATACATTGTGATCTACATTGTACTGTAGAGAACCTACTGTTGACTTTATAAAATTATTTTTATACATTCATTTCGAACGTGTATCTGTCTTATCAAAGAACCTACTTATTTTATATATAGGGCCCTTCCAGTTCTGCAGTAATATCACTTCTTAAACGTACTTGTATAGTCATGTTGATTTTAATAAAAGAAATCAATATGCTCCTATTTTAGTGGGTTTTTTTTTCTCGATACTTATCGGGGGTATTCTGATACAAAACTTAAGAACACTCCCAGACACATAAAATAAATTTGTGGGGAATTTACAAAAGAAAAACCCAAAAAAAAAAGCAACGGTCGTATTGTTCTGTAGGGAATAAACTCACACAGATATGTGACGATACTGTATTTTGGCTAATAAGGTAGCTTTATCCTCAGTAGTGCACATATGCCCATGTTTTCATCATTTTCTGACGTTAAAGAAACTTAATGAATTTTAAAAACTGCTTTACTTGCTCCAACTCTATTTACTTCTTATGTAACGTTTTCAATAAATCCAATAAAAAGTATAGTTTACGCGAGTATTTTATCTCCGTTCCGATTCTCTGTCAAGTTTTCACTATATTCCATAATTTTAGTTATATCAGATAAACATTTTTTGTGCACAAGAAAATATGGAGCTGTTTCTAGGCTTTTTTTTCTTTTTAGAGCTAATCTACCCGCACGTGAGAAAGAGACTAAAGTTCTTATAACTAATTATTTAGTTGACGCATCTACATTACTAAGGTAGAAAACGTGCAAGCATATATCTTTTGGGTATATTTCGCACCTGGTAATTATTAAAAAAAAAGTTGTTTTTCTATGTTATTGTCCATCTGCCTCGTGAACCCGATATCAGACTAGCATTATCGGATTTATCCAGTTTGGTTTTTAGCGACAGACTCTATTTATTTGCCGTCTATTTAGCACTGCCTCAGCAGCCACGCTCATGTATTAGGTGGACATGAAGCTTTTGCAAATTATTTTTATTTTGATTTCAAATTATGTATTTCCAAATAGGTTTCCGTCATGGCATTTAATATCTTTTTAAGAAGCGTTTAAGCTCTATCTAATCGAGTTACTTACAATCGTGTTGAAACAATGGTGTCTTCTTTTTGGATCGTCGAATACAAGATGAAAAAAAATTTCGTACAGTTTTCTTATTTCAATTCAAGTTAGGCCGAAAAGCAGCTGAAACAGCTCGTGATATCAACGAGACATTTGGTCAAGGAACTACTACTGAACATGCAGTACAATGGTCGTTTAAGAAGTTTCGGAGTGGGGATGAAAGTCTTCAAGATTATGAGCGTAGTGGTTGGCCATCGGATGTTGATCACGATCGATCATGAACCTCAGTCGAAGCCAATCCACGCACAACTGCAGGTGTACTTGCTTCTGAATGAGACGTAACGTCCAATCACTTGAGAGAGATAGGAAATGCAAAACCTTGATAGATGGGTGCCTTACTAATATGACTACAGCCAAAAGAAACGCCGCTGTGAAGTGTCATCTTCCCTCCTTTTACGCAGCAACAAGGACACCTTTACGACGGGTTTGTGAGTTGCGATAAAAAGTGAGTTCTTTACGACAATCTTCAATGTTCAGCTCAGTGGTTAGACGCCGTCGAAACTCCATAACATTTCCCGAAACCAGATTTGTACCAAAAAAAGGTAATGCTGACTGTTTATTGGTCTGCGACCCGTCTTATCAATTACATATTTTTTAATGCAGGCGAAAACATTACGGCAGATGAAGTAATGCCAACAAATGGATGAAATGCATCAGTAAATTCGCCAACAGCATCCAGCATTAGTCAACAGAAAAAGCCCAATTCTTATCCACGACAATGCCCGACCGCGGCTTGCTAAACCGACCCAGCAGAAGTTGAACTAGGCTGCGAAACTCTGCCTCATCCATCATACTATCCAGAGGTATCAGCTATCGACTACCACTTTTTCAAACATCATGACACCTTTCTGCGTGAGAAATGCTTAAAAAATTAAGCGACATTAACAATAAGCCTTCAGCAACTTTATCACCACCAGAACACAAGATTTTTGAGTTACTAGCATGAATACACTTGTTATGCATTGGCAAAAGTGTGTTGATCCTGATGGTGCTTGTTTCGATCAATAAATGTTTGTTTGAGCCGCGATATGTTCATTTGGATTTAAAATGTAATAAAAACGCAAGAACTTTCTTGTCGACCTGATGGAAAACTTTTCTTCTCTTAATTCAAAATACATGACGCTATTACTTTCCTTTCCTTTCATGTCATGTGCCTATGTCGTTTGACTTGCTGTAGATTGCATCAAATTTAAGTGACTTATCTTTCATTTACCCTCGAGAATGATTCTGTTTTGTAGATTTGGGTAATCATGGTATGTACTCAGTCTTCCTATGTAAAACATTATACTAACTGACTTAATTGTTAATTAAATAGGGTCTCTAATATGTAACGGTTACAGTAGTTTGTGCATCTTCTCTACACATTTACTGTAAGACTCGAAACTCACTTCCGATTACTTAGACGTCTCATTCCAAGAAACAGTAACTCCTTAGTTCTTCTAACGCCAGATCAACTACGTTCCATAATCACAAACTTTTAATTTCTCGATGGAATTTTTCCATTCTTTATTGAATTTTAACCTTACATAGAAAATATTGTTTTTATGTACTCACGTCCAAGCACTGTTATATCTGCGTAATATGAACTTACTTGTAAATATTATTGTAAATTTTGTAAAGTTTTAAATTTTAAGAAAAACTAAAAAATTACGAAAAAAATAATTACAAATTCGTTGATAAAAAACCTTATTTTTGGGGATTTTTAATATTGTATTTTTATAAAAATGTGGAAACGAAAATTGTCATAAAATGTCGTAAAATCCTAATTACCACGGTGCGAGTTGTCAGAGTGAAGAATTAAATTGAGTGCAAATATTTTTTTAATATAAAGTTAAAAATAAAATGCCGGAAAATTTGAAATGAAGATTTTAAGAAATAAAATTAGAATTTTTCGCTAATTTTTGTAAATTTCATTTTACTTTACGCTATTGAAATTGGGATTTAATTAACTATTAATTTTTATCTCTTTTTAGAATCGCCAATGACTGTGTGTATATCTGTTCCGCAGAACATCTTTAAAAAATCGTTATAAAAAAGAACGAAAACTGTCTCTATGCGTAATACTTTCCGAGAAAAAACAAGTGTACACGAAAGAAGGACATGAAGACATCTGCCTCATAATTTGAAATATATCATATGTTTTATTACATGTAAATTATATGTATCAACTTTTCCAAAGTAAAAGTCTCTCAATTTCTTCCTAAGGGAGATTTCTGGAGTCGAACCTCTTTAAAAACTTCGAATATATCCTATTTTCTTGCAAATGAAATCGTATGCATAAAATTCTAGTTCAGATTCTCTACGTTACATCTTGTGCACCAAATCTGTTTCACACATCGCAGCAAGGGGTTAGAACTCTCTTAAAACTTTAAAAGAAAAACTCAAAAATATATTTTAAATAAAATGTAAAACATACGTTTTAAACACGTATTACGAGCATAGTAAAAAGTGAATAGTATTACTCATTTAACACTAGGCAATGTTGAATCATCCTGTTAGTAATAAATACAGGTATTAAGTATATATGCGTTAGAAAATAACTATATTCCATCATATATTCTTATAATAGAACGTTCTAATCCAGTTGTGCTTTCCAAGAGAAGCGTTTTTCTTTTTGCACACTTTCACCCCCAACAAGACATATCACCACGTACGCGTAAGAAGCTACTATTTGAAGACCATGCCTAGTAAAGATTAACAAAATGGTGGTTTACGCTTAATTTAAACTTCTGCATTTCAGCACATTATGGGAAGCATTCTTTTATTTACTTTCTGTTTACTTCTAGTTGTTTTTCGCAAAAGGGTTACCACATATCCAGACCCGGAGACCACTCTAGCATAAAGGTGAATATGTGTATTGTATTCATTGGGTCAGTTGCGTAATTTTACTGTTTACTCTGTTGTTCATTTGAGGGTGCTTGCAAAGAAACTACACATTTCTGTATTTTAGATTACTAATTGCTGTTATTCTCGTAGACAGTTTACTATATTTATAAGTCGGTTTACTTTTACTTCATTTTCTATGCTCAGTATCTTTCTTATTGACATCATCTTACCCATCATGAGTGTTCACGCTCGTGATAATCAGTAAAGCTTCACTGACAATAACGGTGTGTCCTTCTGTTTTTCGAGTGATAACAAATCTCCTAAGACTGTCAAAACTCTCCGCCAATTTTAGTAGGAATTTTACTTAATCGCAGCAGTCGGTTACCATTGATTTTTCATTATTAGCAATCTTTGTTTTGTTTTTTAAGAATTATTGTGATTAATTTTTTCAAGGTTTCGATACTCTTGCCTTATTTCAGTGAATGTCTGATTGGCGTTCTCCCTTTTGGAACGTCCTAATTCTTGACAATTTTGTGTTGTAATCATACGTGCTTCCTCCCTTTGTTTTTGTTTATGGCTAGTAAGCAGAGTTTTTATTTGTAGTCTGCTTTGGTTTTTTGTTTCAAAGTTTTTTCCATAATATTTATGTTGTTTTCATCATTGGCATCGTTCTACAGTCTGCTCATAATTTTGAATGTATTTTAAAAGTCTGTTACTTGTTTTCGCAGGACTAATCCTTGTGCTACGAAATCAGTTGTTATTCTCTTGTGATTTTCCTCTTCTATTTCTTCTTCCTTATTATTATTATTATTATTATTATTATTATTATTATTATTATCATCGTCATTATCATCATCACGATTATCATCATCGTTATCATCAACAAGAACAATTTGCCAAGAGTTCCCACCGGGGTAATGATCATAAACTAGCAGGGCCCATGGTCATTCTACGGTATGAGAAGTGTATTTTAATCAACAATTATGTG
This sequence comes from Euprymna scolopes, assembly GCF_053919585.1. Classification (NCBI taxonomy): domain Eukaryota; kingdom Metazoa; phylum Mollusca; class Cephalopoda; order Sepiida; family Sepiolidae; genus Euprymna; species Euprymna scolopes. Next base: position 30,012,440 of record NC_136495.1, on the reverse strand, counting down.
TTTCATAAAGTTGATAATTTTCTGGACGTTGCAAAAATTTAAGTTAAAATTCTTATATTTTACTTTGCAAAGTTTATAAAAGTGCACATTCAAAACTGATGAAATAAACCACCCTAAGTACTACATGCCCATTACGGTTTTGCTATAAATATTTTTCTATTGATTTATATTCAATAATTTATAGAATTTATACTTATAATTCGCACATAATAAGTAAGTAATGATGTTTTCACTCGAGATGCGTTTTTTTTTAAAGATCCACCATCTACACCAGCGCCATATCATTTTACTCAATTTGATATGACACTTAAGCAAGTAATACTGTTATCACTAGGGCTATGACAACAGCATATTATTTTCATTGTTTTGACTTTAAAGTATATATCCGACACAGTTAGACGCAATTAATCAACCGAGAACCACATAGCTCAATATAAACGCATATAAGACATCAACAGATACACACTCGAGAGTTCAAACAATGAAAATAATGTGCTGTTGTCATAGTCATAGTTATCACCTAAAATGCGCTGAGATTTATACTAACTTGAACATGATACGCAAGTACGTAATAATGTATTCGTCTTTAATTTCAATTGAATCTAAAAATTATCATGGGTTTATTTTATGTTATGTACATTTTATTGGGCCTTTTATAAATTAATAGTTGAAAATTATATATCTATATTATAAATTGCTAAATAATTGATGCACTTAATTTTATCTACCTTTGAAATACATACACTGTTTTCAGAGAAATGTTTATAAGTTCATATTTGATGTGGGTACTGTTTTGTTTTCTGTCGAAAAAAAAAATTATTTTCGCTATCCAGAAAATTATAAGCTTTATCAAAATTATCAGTTTTTTATATAATTGTTGTCAAATATATCTCTCATTCTGTGGAATTAGTATTAGTAATGTGATCTGAACCGACCAAACATTTGCTGGCGATAACTAATTTATTAGCATTGTGATCTGGTGATTTATACGGCATAATCACGTTGATACACCGATTCTCGCCAGATCACCGCAGTTAAGCAACTTTGAACCTGGACAATACCAGATGGGTGACCATTTGGGAAGGCGAGTCGCTGTATGTACCGCGAGGTGATATACCAGGTTGCGAAGCTGGCGCGGCCTATACTTCTCCCGAGGGTAGATGGGACTCTCTTAATTTTTTAATCTAGAGATATAGGTATTTTTTATTTGAATTTAAACAAGCTTTACTTTTCGAAATGAAAACTTTACTTTAAGTCTCTTCTTATTATTATATGTCGGGTTTGTCTCGGTAAATACATTTTCCATAATGCCTTTCCCTTGCTGTTCGCCTTAAAGACAATGTTTACTGTGTTTTTATTGCTAGTGCTGACGATATTATGGCGGTGAATCTTCGGGTCTCCATGGAAACACGACTTAATTCCGTTTTCTCAGCGGTCTTTACATTTATCCCACGTGTTTACATAAATCGTGCCTTTATTTCCTCTCTCATTATTTTCTCCTCTATATTTCCCTACGTTGTATGTGTCTTCTTCCCGACTTAAACGGATGGCGATTCTTATCTCAGGTATTTCTCACTGCGCAATGTGTTGTAATGCATTGTAATGAATCTCTGCGAATCTCGTGCGTAGAGAACAAATAATAAATGATGTGAATGCATATTTACAAACTGGAAAGTAATAAGGTGTTATCTATTAAAGCGCATAGTAAAAACCAACCATCACTAAGAAATTAAAGTCTTTTATTTTACTGAATCTGACTTTAGGATTCTAAATGACTAAATATTTATATAAATTGTCAGACTTTTATTCTTTAAGAGTAAGCAACAATACTCACCTGACAACGTAATGATGAGCTAAAATCTTATTTAGTTATATTCTATATTGTGTGAACTGTCTTAAAAATTATGCCATGTAAACATAACTCAATATATATGCATTCGACAGAAATGCTGCATAATTCTTACTGTTATCAAAAATGCCCAGGGTTATACATAAATGTTTGGATAACTTTAAGTTAAAATGCTGTAAAACGTCGACTTACAACGCCATCATCAAAGATGAATATGCTGAACTTTATAAACTACTATTTGGACCAAGTGGCGACTCTACGTTTAATAGAATCGAATTTATCGTAAAAATGTGATATTTATGCAGACGGTACTAACAATTATGGCAACACCTCAAAGACCGACAATGATCAAGATATTTCTGCTTCTCTCTCCGCCGCAATTGAGCGGATAATATAATAGAGTAAAAGTAGCCATGCATCCCAAACCTAACTTCGCTCTTTTCACTTGTTTCGAATCTAGTGCGTAATGACCATTTTGCTTCACGAATTTATCTTTCATACAGAAATGTTGTGAATTTATCGCTGATCTGTCGTCACTTTCATGACATGCTCGACTAAGCTTCAATCTTTGCCCCTTCGCGAACATTCTCAACAGATAATAGTCATGCTATAACAACTGTAAACAATTTCCCCATCTCTCTATTTGTGCGTTAACCAAACAAAAATTTCATGAGCAAAGTTTCTTTGTTCGAAGTGTCTTCTGTAACACAATAACGTGAATCTGCTTCGCAGTTGACTATAACTTGCTCGGTTTTAAATCTTATGTAAATAAGTAATTTCTGAGTTATCATCTTAGTAAATTAAACTCTAGTCAAGTTCCATCATTACTGATCATCACTGTGTTGTCTCACCGTCACTTATAAACCCTTATCCTCGAGTGGCATTTGGGCCTTGATAAGATCTGAGCTCTAGTAGAAAATGTCCGTCATAATTTGATTATTACTTTGCAATATTAGAAGAACAAAGATGTGGAAATAGTCTTGAATCGATACACAGTTTTGGGTATTTTTTTGTTTTTCTGGACAATGGAGAAATGACTAAATTTATGTGTTATAACGAACAACTTTGAAAACGCCACGAAGTATAGTTTATTGGTTTGATTACCGCAAAGAGGAAATGACCTAGGTAAACTATACGCATTACATAACCATTGTTAAAAGACCGGATAAGTGACTGGAAATCTTGTTAGTAATAGATGTAGTCAGGGAGGAAATCTAATGGAAAGTTTCTGTCTATTAACTCTGTTAATGAAAGTTTTTTATTTGCGTTTGTATATAGAGAAGAAAGGAAGTTTCTTCAGATTTGCTATAGATTAATGAATTCTGTTTATAAATGTTCTACGGTAGGGAACCAGGGATCTAATTTCAGTTGAGCAGCTACTGTCAAGATCAAAGTGTAGTATCTGTTCTTCAGATGCTGCACTTCCATTTCTTGTTCTCTTTCGGTGGAGGAGAAATCCTTCACGACTGAGACAATTTTTATTTTTGTACCTTTTCTCCACGTTAAAAAACGACCCTGGTGTCTAACTCTGTCCCGTGGGGAGGCATAGTAAATAGGTACTATAAATATATCAATAGAATAGAAAAAATAACTAGTAACTGTTGTGGGTACAAATCACCCCTTTTTGAGAGCTAAGTGGTATCAATCAGTCCTATAAACACCACTCTAGATGAAGGCATTCATACCATGTTTAACCGCATGCTACAAACATGTTTCTCTCATACCATTTTAGTGGCTCCTGTATTCTTTAGGATAAATTTCTATTATATGTATACACTTTACACTTTTGTGGTTTCTTTCATTTGTGACCCCTGTCACGTGTCTATGACAATAACAGCACTTCTGTGGGAACGCTCTAAAAGAGGGCAAATAATTCCTAATGAGATTTCAGAGTTTATGTTGTAACTTGTTAAGACAAGAACGAATTCCCTGAACGTTTCTTGTCTAAATGTGGCATCAAATGTCTTCAAAATTTCCAACGACAACAAGGTTTTTATTTTCATCTAAATTACTTCGAACAAATTTTATGTTCGATTTTATTTTACCACAACAATGTGGCAAAACAGATGTTTACCATACTCGGATCTACAAAATGGATGCAAACTACACTACAAAATAACCGCATGGCCTAATATAAAGACTGTAGAAGAATGATTAAGAAGCTATTACATCTTCATTATGCCTTCCTGCAAAAATAAACACCATGAAAGATTCTGGACGTACAAAGTAAAAATGAGGTTTTCTTCTACACAATGTCCTTTTTCTTTAATGATTTTGGACGAAATTGAAGACAATACTATATAATTTATTTCTGATCGCAATTTGACAGTTTTTTTTGTGTGGGTGCATTAAACAGAACGGATATTCTATAAAGTTTAAAGTTACAGTATTGTTTCGTACTGCGACTAACGACATTTGAAAAGTAATAAATGACAAACTGAGAAAATGTGATATTTGGAACTTGGAGAATTATTACACTACACTATATATGCTCTGGGACCCGTGAAAATTGCATCCATTGAGCTTGAACTTTTTCAAAATTTAAAAAATGAATATAAAAGATATATTTTACATTAGAAAACACTATAGCTGCGTGAAGGATGTTAATCCATTACGAGTGGTATATACAAACGCAGTACGTTTCAAGTAAATGGCTTACCTATATGTATATATATATATATATATATATATATATATATATATATATATATATATTAAAGAGGAAACTAATTACTCGTGCAGATTTAATTATTTTGCACAAATAATAAACGGTTTATAACTGTTTTTATAAATATTATCATCATCATCATTATTATGGTTATTAATATTATTATTTCTACAGTGGCCAGGGCGATAAAGAAACATTGTTTTCTTACTGATCGGTTTACTTTGTCTTTTTATCGATTAATTGTGTCTTCGTTTTCTTATTAGTTTTGCCTTTTAATAGATTACTAATATTTTTTTTTACTCATCGGCAGAGAGCGAAACCGGATTTTTCTACTTTTACTTCTCGATTAGTTTCGTTCCAACGATTTAAAGTAGTTAATACACATTCAAGTGTAATGTGAACAAATCATGCCAGTTTTGTTTTTGCACGCAGATATTTTTTAGTAATCGAAGCAAAAATATTTTATAAATGATACTACTGCCGGTTTCCTCAATTAAAAACGAAACGTTACGGCGGCGAAACACATTCAATGTTAACATCATGCCTACCTTTTGTAACTCGCGACAACTTTAGAAGATATGAAGAAAACTTTTGATAAAAGATTAATACGAATGACTCCTGGGGGCCTTTTATCTGTACTGGCTGGAGAATAGATGATTATATGAAAACTTCATCACAATTAACTGCAACATTCTGCCTAAACCTTCCTACTTTCCAGCATCTAGGAGGGAGATTAATCGAAATAAAGGAGGGTATATAGACTAAATAGACAAATCATTTCTTTGTCAGGTTTATAGAATTTTGAGGAAACTGTCGGGGTGGGGCGTGGTCAGTCTGCAGCACCCGAAACAGTTGGAAGCAGCTCTGAATACTTCGTGTGGCCATTGGCGTTTGTATGATTAAGGATTTGCATTACTCTTTTTCGAGATTGATAATATATGAGGTTATATATCTAGATCTATCTATCTATCTATCTATCTCTCTCTATATATATATATATGCATATATATATATATATATATATATAAATATTATAGAGTGTAATAGACAGCGTCTTAATAGGTAACTTTCTGTAACATATACTTAAAGGTGCTGTGTTCTGAATATTGCAGCTATGATAAGCTCAATAGGTGTAATTACTTAGAGCGATATATAGAACATATTTGAAATTATTAATCAAATTCTCAAAGAAGAAAACATAACATATAACGATATCATTTTTAATCAGCGTCTATTGACAAATTATTCCAACGAGAAATAAGTAAAATATTTCTGTATATGGTCTCTTAATCAGCATAAATAGAAGGGGAGGAGTTGAATAAACCAAATTTTAACCAGCATTTGAAGTAAACATAGTTTGTGAACCTTTGTAAAAGAATGTTTCCATATTATTTTATTTGTGAATATCAAATGAATAAATGAATATCATTTCCGAAACGATCGTATATATAGACGTAATTTTTTTATGTTTCCTCCTATGAAAACTTGATTGATAACTTCTTACACTTTATATATATATATATATATATATATATATATATATATATACATACTAGCAAAAGTACCCGTCGTTGATTGGGTTCAAAAACAGCCTACAGAAAAGGGACTCTGATTTATGAAAGTATGATAGGTTATGAAAAGGAAGGGTTGTAAATTTGGGTTGAAATTGGAGGTATCAAAACCAAAGCAAAATATGATGAAAGTAAAAATAAAATAGATAAACCTCATAATTTATTATACCATACCGGTTCAAACTGAAACACTGATCACAATATTCTGTGGATCTTATATAAAAAAAAACTTTGTTAAACTTTGTGACATATTTCCATTCTATGAAGGTCAGGTACGAACGAGCACCCCATAATTTTAATATACCATATTTCTTCAAACTGAAACATAATTATCAAAGTATACTTACGCAGATAGATATGAAATATCTTTATTAGTTTGTCTCTATTTCCATTCCAAGGAGGCCAGGCGCGAACGCAGGCCCCACAATTTTATTATACCATCGATATTTAAGTTAAAACATACTTATCAAAGTATTCCTATGTACATCTATATCAAAAACGCTTGTAAACGTTTTTTTTTTTATTTAATTTTTTTTTATTTCCATATTTTGTGGACCAGGCGCGAACGCAGACCCCACAATTTTAATGAACCACCGTTTTGCCAGATCAAACATACCCATTTCTGTGCCTCGGTACATCTTCTATCATTATATGTAACCCGTTTTTTTAAAAATAGTCAACCATATAGGAGCCTATTCGTGACCAGACACACACACATTTAGCTTTATATTATAGATATATAGATATATTAACCTCTTTAAATAAAAAGAACGAATCACGTTATAAATTTGTTGAAAGGTCTCATCCTGTATTATCCATTAAAGTTGATAATAGTACGGATTCTTAAGTTGGAAGGAAGAATGAAACATTTTTTCTTGCAGTAATTGGCGTTTGTTTGTACATATATATGAGGAATTATAAAAAATAAGCACATGTCTGGCCAACATTGCATGTCTATTAATATAGGATATAAACATTGTTTGCTCTAAATAAATATTTTTTTTCGATAAATTCCTAACAACTTGGTTCCTAGTACTCAAATTGCTTAACATAATATAAAAGAAAAAATACTTATGGATCCAGACATTCAGTATTGCGCTATTAATAGAACTGTTTTTTAAAAATTATTTGACATAATAATTTATATCTGAAATATATAATGTATGCATCTAGTATTATATATAATTGTAGTATTGATTAGTGACCCATAGTAATATATACTGTACATCTAAAAGCAAGGATGGTTGAAAGAGGTCCGAAATACATACTAGAATTGTCCACAAGAATCTGTGGCATATGGAATTATCTCTTTCTGGAGCTTAAAAGGTCAATCCTCATTGCGAGCGATACAAATATTATAATTGCGAATTAGTTAAGATTTCCATCCGGTTATGAATAGGGCTAGGACAACAGCATATTCATTGTTTGATTGTTTTGACTCTCGAGTGTGTATCCGTTGATATCTTATATGCTTTTATATAGAGTGATATGGTTCTCGGTTTATTAATTGTATCTGTGTCGGATATATACTCGAGAGTCAAAACAACCATAAGACTATTCTGTTGTCATATCCCTAGTTATGAATAACGGAATCATAGCATTCAACCCTGTGGATTAAATAAAGAGTTCCGTTCAAAATTCGGTACAGATTCCGAGTTCGACAGAATGATTAACGATTTCGACAGAAAGATTACCGATTCCGACAGAAGGATTACCGATTTCGACAGAAAGATTACCGATTTCGACAGAAAGATTACCGATTTCGACAGAAGGATTACCGATTTCGACAGAAAGATTACCGATTTCGACAGAAAGATTACCGATTTCGACAGAAGGATTACCGATTTCGACAGAAAGATTACCGATTTCGACAGAAAGATTACCGATTTCGACAGAAGGATTACCGATTTCGACAGAAAGATTACCGATTTCGACAGAAAGATTATCGATTTCGACAGAAAGATTACCGGTTCCGACAGAAGGATCACCGATTTCGACAGAAAGATTACCGATTTCGACAGAAAGATTACCGATTTCGACAGAAAGATTACCGATTTCGACAGAAAGATTACCGATTTCGACAGAAAGATTACCGATTTCGACAGAAAGATTACCGATTTCGACAGTAAGATTACCGATTTCGACAGAAAGATTATCGAGTTTGACAGAAAGATTATCGATTTCGACACGTGGAAGCTTATATCAATCGAAACGTTGTAAAAAATAACACTAAAGGTGAGATCAGTTGTTTATTTATTGTCTATATACATGACCTTTCAGAGAATATGATTCAGAACATAAACATTAATGCTGGCGACACCACCAGCTATTCTGGTATTGCTGTTCGCCCATCTTTATTGGATCAGTTCACATATGTGGCTTACTTAAAAGTTGATTAAGGTTCTATTACAGATATGAAATGGGAATCGCTTGTTTCATTTTATATTCTTAAGATACATTTATTGTCTATCAATCAATCGCAGGCGTGACCCTTTTTTCCTGAGATTCTTATAGATGGTTGTGCTCTCGGTGTCAAATTGACTCTAAAACTTGTTAATCTGTCTCTCTCATCAAGTCAATATATTAAATCCATTATTTCTGCTTTTCGTAAAATCGATACTTTCTATCGCTCTAAACACTTCCTCAAATCTAAGGCTATTCTCTATATCCACAAACCTATAATCAGACCATGTACGGAGTATTGTTGTCATATTTGGGCTGGTAAATCTTTGTTGGATTATAAAATCTTTGGTAAATTGTAGAAACGTATCTATATTCGATTGATCCCACACTTTTTTACTGCAACCTTTCTCTCTCAGGCGTGATGTTGCTAGTCTCAGTCTTTTCTACAAATACAATTGTGACATGTGCTCCCTAAAACTGTCTAAACCATTCCCTGTATCTTTTATTACAGCTCGTTTGGCTGGTTGGCCTAAAGATCTCTATTAATTCGCTGTTGTAATACCTCAATTTGATACAGCTTCCTATTCCGGTAGCTTCTTTCCAAGAACCGCTAGGGCGTAGGACTCTCCTCCTACTCACTGTGTCGTATATGGAAGGGGAAAGATCCCGGTAATGAGAGAAACAAAGTAAATAGATTTGAAAATGATAAAATAATATTTAGTATAAGTATTAATCCACTTTTAAGAAGCACGGGTCCAATGGAATTTAAAATGTGAAGTTAGAAAGAACGATCACGTGTGAATTTGTATTTTTTAAATTAACGGATATTTATGTATTTAAAGTTTCAATTTTCGCCTTATAAAAAGCCTTCATCAAGATTAAAAAAATACAATATATTTTGTTCTCTTTTCTTTTATTACGGGCCATGATTTCGTTTATCAGAGTGGTTGTGTATTGTAAGTCCAGTGGTAAGCGCTGTACGTGTGCGAATGTGTAATATAAGTATTAATCCACCTTTAAGAAGGACGGCGACAATGGAAAGCCGCAAATTTGAAACTTTAAGTAAATAAATATATGTTTATTTAAAAAATACAAATTCGAACGTGATCGTTCTTTCTAACCTCACATTAGAATAATATATATTAACGGAAAATGTTAGAATCGAACCCAGTAATCAAAAGTTGAAAAGAATTCACATTACAATTTAGATGCAATACTAGGAATGTGGACAATTTTCCATTGTGTCAAAATAACGTTACAAGTAGAGGTCAAAGTAAGGACAATGGAAATCAAGTAAGGAATTTTATTAGTGTTGCCAAAAAAACGTGTTGGAGATATATGTAAAATTAACGTGAAAAAATATTTACGTGTCTGGACACGTTCTCTCGTACAAAGAAAGAGAGTTTACAATATATTCAGAAGATAGAAGTCCAAGGGGAGTTGTGTTGACAGCTAGACTCGGTAGAGTGAGTTAGCCATACCATTTTTGGAAGCGAACCAGAAAGGGGGGCAAGATAATTTAATTCTGCAGTGCAATCGAATCCACCTGGAATAAATATCATCATGTAATTTGTAAGTCTTGTCTTCGCCATCATTTCGACCGAAAGGTAATGTGTTTTTGTGATTCGTCTTGTAAAAGAACTTTGTACGACCCCCCTTTCAAAGTGTTAACGGTGCCCCCTCACAAATAATGAATATCCTCTCGGTGAAAAGGATTCTCTATTTCACATCTCTTCATAATCATATGCATCTCTTATTAATATGAACTAAACATGTAATTGTTACGTCATTATCGTCGCTGTATACGCGATTATATAAATCTCTCACCATCCGTTATATGTCGCGTCCCCAATATGTACACCCCATTACACAACTGTTTTTTTTTTTGTTACCAACTAACTTGGTCTTTCAGGACTGAGGTAAATAGGCATCTTCTTCCTTTGCAAAAATCAGCTTTCGTGCTTCTGAATTCGTTCTATCAAGTGGTTTTATGCCTTTTTTAGAGCGAATTCCATAAAATATTATACGCATATTCTTTTTTAAATCATTCATTAATGATTCTAGGCGTTTGAAAATCGTTATATAATACATTGGATCGAATTAAAACGGTACAATTAATCGGTGCAATAAAAGAGATACGGAGTAGAAATGATTGGCGGCTGCGTATTCTTAATGAATATGTTGCAGGAGGAGTCAGAGCCAGTTGGCCATTATTACTGTCACAGTAAGCGTCTTTTGACCTGGCTCTCCTGCTCACTGTTGGAAATAAATTATGCGGCTGTCAGAAATGTGAAAGAAACGCCTGACAATGAAAAAAAAACATATAATGCAACAAACATTGGAGACAAAAGTTGCAGCATATATTTTTAACGTGTTTATATGTTCATGTATATTAATGTACTCGATTCACTCCTAAACTATTTATATTCTTACAAATACACTACAAAATATTTAAAGCATGCCATATTTTTGGTCAACTACTAAGATATTTATAATGTTCAGAATATATAATATATTATCTTTCTCGATTAATAAATATATTAAAAAAAACGGAAAGTATGTTGTATTTCACATAGTTTTCATGAGTTTTATTATAAGTTTTTTGTCACTTAGAGTAAGGTTATTTACTCACAAACTTTTAATTTTTTTTATTTTCGTGACGTGTCCATTGCATAAGTATTTATATCGATCACTAACAAATATTTGCTGTGTTGATCTTAGTAATCCATCTCCTTCCGGGCTTGATGGTTTCTTTTTGTGTTAATCTGTCAAATCAGTTAAATTAACAATTACGATATATATATATACATATATATATATATATATATATATATGTATATATATATGCATATATTTATTTATCTATGCATACATATATAAGGTGTATTAGTATATTTAGATATAACACTATAATTGTGGTCTAATACTTACGATAATGCAATAATGTAATGATTTGGTTGGGACTTGGAAGAGAGCGGAAGGCTTCGCCGTTGTCTCCTCCCCTTCACTGGGGGGAGGAACGCTCAATTTGGCGTACGTGAATCAGGGCACTCATACAAGACTGTGAAAAAGAAAAAAATCGAGCCTGTAGGTTACCATAATATATATATATATATATATATATATATATATATATATATATATATATATATATATATTATAGACACAACTAACCGAAAAAAAAACAAATATTGTACACTAGACATAAAAGTTGAAAAGATAAAGAAAATTAAAGGAAAAAAAAGCAACAACGTTGGGTCCATTTAAAAAAAAACACGGTGAAAATAAACAAAATATAGACACAACGAAAAATGCTAAATTAAGAAGAAATAAGAGAAAAAAACAAATTGCTCGATAACGAATTGTTGATTTGGAATATGTAAATTAAAAACACAGAGCAAATAAATATATATATATGATTACAGCCAATGTGTAAAATAAAACGTAAGAAAAAAAGAATGTTACAGTGTAGAAAGAAACAAACAGAAGAAATTGAAAAAAAAGATATATCAATCGACATACTGATAATAAATTGTGATTTTGAATATAGAGCCAACATGTAAAACAGAAAGAAAAAGAAAAAAGAAGAAATAGAACATATAAACTTTAGTTACAGAGTGTGGGTGAAATGGCCTGTCACATTAGCAGAGAGAATACGTCAATCATAAATATTTGTTATGAGTTAGAAGACACAATTAAATACAGTTAAAATGTTGCAATTTTTAAATTGTAAAAGTTTTGCGTACTTTTAGGAAAAAAATGTGCACTTTTTGTTAAGAAACAAGGAACAGTTTCTGCTAAGGTGAACTTTTTTATCATATAATTGTACGTTTTTTTTTCTTGGGTTTTTTTCTGGTGTGGAAAATGTATGTAAATCGAGGTAAACTGTTTTATGAAATGTTAAAATGTATGTTTTTTAGGAAATGACAGAAGAGGTCATAATAATAATGGCTCGGATAAGTAAAATGTGAGGTTTTTAATTTGTTTTCTTTAAAAACCCTAGTGTTGGATGACATGGACAATTTTAGTTTCCATCTATTTGAACTTTTGTTTTGTGAAGGATTGTCTGGAAGTTTAGAAGTGTTTTTTGTTTTTGGAAACGACTATGTATTTTAATTGTAAATGTGTATGGATTTTGTTTTAAACGACTATGATTTTTTATTTTTGATATTCTGTGAGGTGGTAAAGGTGATGTAGCCGACCTCAGAATTGATGACGTGGACAAAATTGGGTTTCCACAAAACTGTGTTTAGTTATTTGGAGTTTTATCATTGGTGAGATGAGACTTTGTGAACGCTTATAAGAATTTATTTTTATTTTTATTTTTTATATAATTGATGTTTTCTATTGTAAATGTCTATGGATTTTTTTTGTAAACGACTGTGATTTTTTTTTAATTTTTTATTTTTGATATTCTGTGAGGTGGTAAAGGTGATTTAGCCAACCTTAGAATTGATGACGTGGACAAAATTGAGTTTCCACGAAACTGTGTTTTGTTATGTGGAGTTTTATTATTGGTGAGATGAGACTTTGTGAATGTTTATAAGATTTTTTTAATTTTTATTTTTATATAAATGATGTTTCTCGAATCGGTATTGTGTGGGATTTTCTTGTTCTTGACATGCATTGTTTTTCGCAGAATGAAGGAGGAGTGAATCTTTGCCTTGTGGGGTTTATTGAAATAATGAAATATTTTTAATAAGTAAGAACATGTTGTTAATTAAGTAATAATGATAGTAATAATAATAATAATAATAATAATAATAATAATAATAATAATAATAATAATAATAATAATAATAATAATACAATTAAGAATAAGAGAAAGAAATAAGATTTACGCAGTGTAAGAAAAAAGGCACATTACTGGGTTGAATAAGGCTTAACTAGTTAAGTTTTTAAAGAGTTAAAGGTTGATATTTATTCTAATTTTTGAAAGGGTTGTAGAATTTTTTTGTGTCGTTTTTTTTCGTGGGATTTTTCTCCGGATGCATAGCCATTATTAGGTATACACATTAGAATTGAAATGATTTAGGAAAAAATAAGATGATACTGGATATGGTTGGCTTAAAATAAATTAGAATTTTAGAGATTGGACCGAAATAGCAATTATGTAAACGGGTATTTTGGAGAAGTTATTACAGATGTGGCAAGCCAAAAGAGAGATTTTTTTAAAATAAATTGTTTTTGTATTTTTTTTAGTCCATCAATATTTTTCGCAAGAAGAGTAACTTGCCGGGTAAGCATTAAAGATGTCCCGTAGGAGAATAAGATGGACCCTGTGGTAATTAAGTGCCTGAAAAAAAAAGCTGGCCGCACGTGACGATTCCAAGCAGGAGGCAAGACTTGGTTTAATTAATTAGAGACAGGCGTGGAGAGGATACGAGAATCCTTAAGGGTACCAAAGACCTATATGAGAGGCAGTGCCGTAGGCAAATCACATATAGCTTAATGAGGTGAGAGAAAAGTAAAATATACCGTAGGTACATAAGAAGATATAACCTTATTTTTTTAGAGATGCATGAATGTGGGATATCTCTGCTGGATCTTGGAAGCTTCGATGAGAGAAAAGAAAAATCACAAACATCGGGCCATAGCTAGATTAGGCGCAAATAGGAATCATGCCACAAAGTTGGGAGTTACTTAAGGGTGATATTCTCTAAATCTTCGTCAAAATTCCAAGAGTCCAAGCAAGGAAATCCAAGTGAATCAGTGTGATAATAAAAAGGTATATCTTATAATTTGGAAGCCAACCACGAAGATTAATTATGAGCTTTGAGATGTCCCGGAAAAAAGAAGATTGTTACAAAAAGGAAACAAAGCCATACTTAATGAAACAACCGGGCAAATGATACGATCAGGGAACTTTTGGACGTTAAAGTGAGATCTCTAGTTTACGGTATAAGGGTGGCTGGATGAAGCAGATTACATGAGTTATAGGGGGCACTACCCTACACCTAAAAGGAATATGCCAGGGGGATCAGATAGAGATTCTGGTTTAAAAAAATAAAATTATGAAGTCAGTTGGAAAAGGGCTGACTAAAAGAGTTTTTAGCCTGATCTTTCTTAGCTAAAGGTTGTGTAGATATAAAAAAATGTATTAGGATTTAAAAATGCGTAATTTTTTTGAAAATAAGGATAGATGGAATGTTATAGAATGAATCAAGAGACAGAGAGAGATGGGGATGAGTGTGAGTTATAGTGTAAACACGTTGACCGGAAGTCAAGATGAGCTGATCGAATTGCGTGCGAGTCATGTGATCAGGTTAGCTGAGTCGGGGAGATTTGGTTGGGACTTGGAAGAGAGCGGACGGCTTCGCCGTTGTCTCTTCCCCTTCGCTGGGGGGGACGAACGCTGACGTGGTAGAAATAAGACATAGTAGAAGATACCACACAGGCCAAATTCACTTTCCATTCTTCTGCGACCGATCTGGAAGGTGAATAAAACACTATAGCATCAATTTCTTGTCTTGGAGTGAAATAAATCTTCATCCCCGAAACAGGTACCAGTCTCCCTCCCAGACGAGAGATTCCAGATGGACCAACATCGAAGAAGCAGAGGTATGTTGAAAATGCATGTCACACACGCATAACGACATTAACTCTGATAAGATAATTAAACACTCAATCCTTAATGATACGACAACGTAAAAAACACGCAATTGGTTTATGTAGTAGAATGTACCCTGTCTCTAGATGAAACACTAAGACTCTTCTTAAGACGAACAACAACAACAATACAGACTATACCTCATCTTAATACCACCCAGTATATATATATATATACATTATTTACATAATGTATATTCGACCTTGTATAAGATATATATATATATATATATATATATATATATATATATATTTACATAATGTGTATTCGACGTTGATGCTTTTCATGGAAGGTCATTTTACCCGATTTAAATATTTAAATCAGCAAAACAGAATAAGATTTGCATATTGGATAACAAAAGAAGATCGTTGTTGATGCTTGTATTTTCTTAGAAATCTTCTCTATTTATTATTGATTTTTAAAATAACGTTTTTACATGTAGTAAGTTACATCCCATCACTCACTGCTCATGTTTATTCTTGCATCAGCAGCGAATTAATTCATTGTCCGTCTCTTGTCACAATCACAATGCATTGTCCAATATGGATGCCTGCAATTTATTCATGTTAAGGCGCATCGTTTTATAGAATTTAAATTAAGGCAAAATTAAGTGAATCATCAGGCTATGTTTTAACAGACCGCGTGAAAATAAACCAATGCAATCTGTTCTATAATTCTCTGTCGTATGTGTGTGTTATGTGTTTGCGGGTTAATGTGTGTTTGTAAGTCCTCAAAAAAAGTATCATCCGCATCAGACCGGCTTGAACAAACTACGGTTAGAAAGAGCGATTACTCAGACACATAATATCGAAGAATTAGAATAAATTGTCAATTATGTTTTGTAGGAATGTCGTTTTCTTGGAACAGCTGTTCAAGTAAAAATCTTGGTTTCGACGCTGTTTGTTAATCGCGCTCGTTTCATTTTAACTGTTCTTAACTGTTGCAAGTTCGCGCCCAGCACGCCGCATGTATTGCTTTTAATAACGTTTTGCTCTCCTATTTTTTAAAAAAATTCCCAACTTTCTACGCGCGCCTACCACACGGCATTTTCTTTCTTTTAATAAAGCAATAAAGTGGCACCCATGAAAATGCGGAGACTGGCGTAAAGAAAATTCGGGATAACTGTGGTGTATAAACTTTTTAAAAATTTATTTTACTTGATAAATTTAAAGAGATCAAGGGAGCTAACTCCTCCCGGAGACAACACTTGATTTTATTATGATTATATCCGAGGGTAGATTTTTTCATTATATATTAGTTTTCCAGGGATTGTTTCCAGGTACTTCTAAAAATTCTTTTTCACTAAGCCAGTTGCACCTATTGAGAAGATCTATTGAGACAATAGTCATTTCGAACAGCGGCATCAATAATGAGCTCAGTTTTTTTCAGGCTTGTTCCAAAGCACAATGTCTAGCTTGATGGCCTTGTCTTTTATATATCTCCCTTCTTGTAGAACACGGTCACCTTTCCATTTGATGTTATTGATGGTGGTTCATGTTCCCATATATTTGTCGGTCTTTCGAGCGGCACTCTTTACAGATCTTCCAATGAAAGTATTTACATCCTTTATTGTGGCGGACAGTGTAAAAGCCATCTGTCAACATGGTTTGGCACCCTGATATTAGGTGGCGTGGGCTTTCAATCGCTGAATGGAAAAACCTACACAGGCCATTTGTTTGTAGGCAAGCTAATTTTTAAATCCATTTGTGAGTAAACTCTGCTCTTGCCCGGCTAAAATGAGTCTTTCCTCATCAAATGGAATTCTCCCACTCTTGAGCCATTGGAGCGAAGCATCCTTGTTTGTGTACTCCTGGTTCAACTCCTCTAGGAACTTCCGTGCTCGCTTATGTTATTTCCTACCTTGTTTCCTTGTTTCTATCTCCATTTAGGTATATATATATATATATATATATATATATATATATATATATATATATATATATATATATATGTATATATATATATATATATATATATAATTATAAAACTCAAATGACCTTGTAACGAGTGATGTAACCGACTTTCCGGTTTATGACATCCGGTTGCGCATGCGCGCATAAATCTTACCCCATAACAACGTAAACAACTAAACACAAATCGCTTCTTTTGCAGATTTTGACCTGCGCACTGAAATATTAACGTTATTATTTAGAAATTATTATTTAACTCGTTGACAAACATAAGAACAAGTGTAGTAAAGCAAATACTACTACTACTACTACTACTACTACTACTACTTTGTATCCGTCCCTTTTCCTTCTTTCCTTCTTTCTTTTTTAGTTTTTTTTTTACATTTCTAGATACAAAATAGTTGTGTGAGAACCGTGAATTTGTTGACACATTTACTAATCTGTTTCAATATTAGTTTTATGTTATTTATTTAGGTTTTATTTTTTGCTTCAATTTTATTAATTATTATTTTTTTTTTGATTTTAAGTTTCTATAACTTGGTTGAAGGATTCCAATACGGGGTTTTCATTCTTATATTTCTCATCGGTAGGTCCATGTGCGTTTTTGCTGCTAAATGACTTTCGTCGGGGTTCGATTCGTAGGAAAATCATGTTTAATTTTCGATTTTTGAGCGATTATTCGGAAAAAATAGGTAAGTGTACACGAATAGGGAGGATTTATTTTTTCATGTTTGAGTGATCTGTCCGTGATTTTTCATTTTATAGACATGTTTCTGTTATGTAAAAAAAGGACTATTTTCTTTACGACACCAGTGTCACGCTCATACATGAATTCCATAGCTAATATAACATACTTACCCAACGTGTCACGGGTAGTCTAGCACATATATATATATATATATATATATATATATATATATATATATATATATATATATATATAGTGCAGTTTTGTATAGATACTCGTATATATACGTATATATATATATATATACGTATATCTATACAAGACTGTACTGGTCTCTTTATATGAATATATATCAATCTCGCCACTGTATTATTACCAAGTCGAACTCTCGTGTATGTATATACTCCAGTGTTGTCATCTGTCAATGTGTTTGTGCATGCGGGCTTGTGTGTGCTGAAAGCATTCAAATGAACAATAAATTATAAGGCTGGTCCAAAAATAATGTCGTTTATATATATATATATATATATATATATATATATATATATATATATATATACACGTAAAAGAACGACATTATTTTTTCACCAACCTCGTAGTTTAACCAACCAAATAGTTTAAACCAAATCAAAGCTATATTTTATTTCTATAAAACATTTTAATATATTTTTATTAAGTGACGATGGTTCTCTATCAATTTTAGTTTTATTCTATCTGTTTGCCATATATAATAATGGGGGTGTACACGTGTTCTCTGCGTTTCCTTCACAAGTCGTGATCGTCTGCTCGCTGTGTCCGTTCAAAGTTTTTACTTGATTCCGACACCCGCGCCAGATTCAACCTACTTTCACTAAGTCCTGCAACAGAAGAATTTTCCTTCCCCAAAAATAATGAATCCAGCTTTAAAAAAGTAAAATGTTGAATATTTTGTGGGTTACAATGAGATGAACAATACATGTTCCATCGCTCGACACTGACCACCAAACCGAACGTTGAGTGTCGTGAATTTACATCTTTTTGCTCAGGCCATGTCGTCGTCTCCCACACGTTGGCGACCGCCGATGGACTAAGACGGTGTCACAAGTATAAAATTAAAAGAAAAGAAAAAACACAGACCCCAATAGCTTCTGTTAATATTAGTTTCACTCTGGGCGTCTGCCATTATCGACCTGCGCTATGCTAAGGTTCACATCTACATCTCCGTTGTCAAGCTATCGCTGGCGTTATTCTGTGTCCAAATCGCGATTCTCCATAACTGCGTCAAGCTTGCAATTGCCCTGAGTTAGACTGTCGTCAACCGTCACAAACTCTATTGCTCGTTTTCTTCTTTTACATAACAGACATAGAAATAAGAATTATTGGCGATTATAGGAAAAATAGAACAAACAGCAATGTAAGGTAACGATTTCCAACTGGCTCTTTTAACAAAAGACAGATTGATGTCAGACGTTTATTTTTAATCTTTGCTTGTTGCTTTCTTTAGATTGAGAACTTTCTTATTTTCCTGATGAGTAAATGGCGGAATCATCGGTAGTTGACATAAAAATACTCGGTTTTTACGCGAACGAAACATATCCTTAATTGTACGCACCTATTAAAAAGATAATATATATATATATATATATATATATATATATATATATATATATATATATATATATATATAACGTCGACTTACTGTCGTGTACGTTTACAAATGTCCAATAGGAGAATGTGTCTCTAAAAACAATTATTATATCGGACTGACTAGGACATGTATTTTTCACCGGCTTACATGTCATGTGTTTTTTCTCTAAAAACCCCATCTTCCAACATCTAGTAAGCACATGGTAGCCCAAAAATGAATTATGTCATACATAAATAAAGAATACCGCCATTTTACGAGGGGCTTGCAAT
Source organism: Euprymna scolopes (assembly GCF_053919585.1). NCBI lineage: Eukaryota > Metazoa > Mollusca > Cephalopoda > Sepiida > Sepiolidae > Euprymna > Euprymna scolopes. Next base: position 29,992,845 of record NC_136495.1, on the reverse strand, counting down.
AAGTAATGCCCCTGACCCACTTCCAGTTGTCTGATCTAGCTGAAATTTTGCATGTATATATATATATATATAAACGGGTTATGTGGCAAATTACAGCTTTAAACTAATTGTGCTTTCTGTTTTACAGGTGTTTGAACTGAGTCAGGTGTGAAATGGAGCCTACTGAATGTCGAGCAGTGATCCAGTTTTTGTATTTGAAAGGACGCACACCACATGAGACTTTCGATAAAATGAAAGAAACTTATGGTGATAATGCGCCATCATATGACCTTGTAAAACGCTGGCATCGTGAATTCAAACATGGCCGGAAGTCTGTCGAAACAGCTGCCAGACCTGGTCGCCCCCCCCCTTTTGCCATTGATGAGGCATCTGTCCGTCAAGTTGAGGCTGCCATTTTGGAAGATTGGCGCATTACTATTCGCCAAATAGCCCAAGATATCAAGATTAATACAGGGTCAGTAGAAACTATCATTCATGACCATTTGCATATGCATGAGATGTCTGCCAAATGGATTCCTAGGTAACTCACACCATTCCAGGAGTTAGAACTCATCGAGTGCTCGAGGATGAATTTGGAGATGTGCCAAGAAGATGAGTCAAAGTTTTTCAAAAGACTGATTACACAGGATAACACCTGGATCCATCACTATGATCCAGAGACAAAATCCCAGTCAATGCAGTGGAAGCACTTGGACTCACCACCTCCAAAGAAGGCAAGGTTGCAGCCCTCCGCTGGCAATGTCATGATCATCACTTCTGGGACCAGGACGGAGTAGTGATGAAAGATTTTCTGGCAAAGGGTACCACAACTACAGGAGCCTATTATGCTTCACTTTTGAGGAAATTAAGGGAAGCTAGCAAAATCAATAGGCGGGGAAAGATCAGCAAATGTACCCTCCTCCTGCAGGACAACGCTCCGTCCACAACCTGCATGTCGCCAGCGTGTGGTTATGAAATCCTTCCCCATCTACTTTCCTGACCTTGCACCCTCTGACTTTCACCTCTTCCAAGCCATGAAGTTGTTTTTGAAAGGAAAGCGTTTCTCAGATTATGCAGCCTTGATTTCTGAAGTCACGTCGTGGTTGGAGGACCAACATGAGGTGTTCTGCAAAAACTGTCTCCAGAGCTGTATCAAACGATGGGAGAAATACATAACTTTGAATGGTTCCTATGTAGAGAAAAACTAATAACTGCCAAGTTTCGTTGGTTTTTTATCACAACGTATTTCTGTTGTCAATGTCAAGTAGCGTTCTGGTCCCTTAACGTTTCCTACTTTTGTTTCTCGATTCGCTCCACCACCTCCTGATAAAACAAAGTGTCTTTGTCATGCTTACTATTAACACCAATACAAACCAGGTTTTCAATTTTTTCATTGTGTTTTTGAAGGACATGCTCTGAAGTCTTTTGTTGTTTTTTTTTTTTTGTTTTTTTTGTCTATTTTGGATTTATCTAGGATGATGTTGTTAATGTTAATACTGGTGTTTAGAAAGCCCATAGCATGTAAATCAAAAAGGAAGTCATTTGCTAGGCCGGCTTCTAACTTTGAAGAAACATCACTCCGGATTAGTTCAATAGCATACCGTGGACATTTTTAAGTGGCTGTAATTGCTTTTATAATGTCTGTCTGGCTCAAACTTTTTATCTTTTTCATCGCTTCTCTGGTTGGGGAGGGGAAAAATTCTGATCATAAGATGTTGAGGCAACAGAAGATAAATCAACTTGGTTCTCTCTCTCTCTCCTAACATTGCACTCTCTTTAATTTTTTATGGAAACTTTATCTATAGGACCAGGTTGAAAAATGCTCTTAGGTCCTTTTTTGGTTCTTTGGTCTTTTAGATATTCTCTGTCTTCTAGTAGAACCTGAAAAATCAAATTTGACATATATTGGATGATAGATATGACTCACAAACTTTCATGCAATTTCTCATAAAAATAAAAATGTATGATATTTTATCTTGGTTCACTTAAAGTACAAGTATAGAAATTCATTTACGTTAAAATGTGTATGATATTGTCTTATAGAATGAAAAATAGAATAATAAATATACCTTCTGTTTGAGTGAGCAAAATACAACTGGAAGTCGACAACGGCAAGAAAACGTCAAATAATGTGTCGATTTTCTTTACCATAATGTTCTTTACAAATGATGAGAAAGATTTTCTATTTTTCTGTTTTCATTTCTTAAAGCAGATATTTTGCAAATTATTCACAATATACAACTTAGTAAACAGCGGTAAACGTGGATTAACTGCTTTCCAAATATCAATTATATCACCGGCTATTAATTTTGAAAGCGTAAATTTACTTAAGGTTGGATGTATATTTTCCATGAAATAACTGTGCCGTATAGCTTGTCGATATGTGGGAGGTTCTGTTTTATCGAACATAGTAGGTGGACCAGCAAATTTATTAGTATCTCCACTGCGAGTTGAAAGTTTGGTTCGTTTCACAACTATTTCAGAAAAAATATCTGAAAAACGTATACAGTATAATATCTGAAATTATAAAATTACATAAATAAGTAAAAATTGTGAGAAAAATTAAAATATGAGAAAATATAAAATAATAAATATTCAATTACCGAATTACAAATTAAACTAATAACGGCAATATGTTAACGGCAAGAAGCACGCAAAATAAACAACTTACAACAGGAAAACATATCTTTACAATTGTAAAATGGCTTTAAAATAAACAAATAATTATAAAAACAATAATAAAGTATTTTTGTAAGAATTATAAAAATATTTTTGTTTCTTGATAGTTATATGTATTAAAATAAAATGCAAACTAGTAAACACCTGTGCGAATGAGCGAATGCTTCGATTTTTCCGGTTTAGATTTAAAATTTTACTGGTTAAGAGAAGACCGGATTTGTCCTGTAGCAGGAGGATTTGCAGAAAAAGGATGTGAAAATTTTTCTAGATCCAACTTGCTTGGTAGCTTTTTTCTGCAAATCCTCCTGCTACAGGTAGGGTTTTTTTTCTGCGAATCCTCCTGCTACAGGACTTCTGATAAATTTATTATTTTGACTTTGACTTTCCATGCCTCACTGACTTTAGCAAATAGGGTGCACACATTTATAAGTATTTGCTAATATGTTTTCTCCTCTGATGAGATGGTAGACATCGAAACCCTATAGGTTATGGAGATTAATTTTCTAAAGTGTTATTTGTCTTGCTTAGAATAATAAAAATTCTTTGATATGAAACTCAACCACTTCATTTCATTTCAATGAGAGGTTTTTGAAATTCATTGAATTACAATTTAATTTATTTGCTCTATCTTGCATATCGAGCGATTCTTGTTTAGATGGGATAACTTATAGAATATTACTGACAGTAATATTTTGTAAACTTTACAATCTCACGTTTCCATAACAACTGATTGTTAAGTAAAAACTATTCTGAAGAATATATATATATATATATATATATATATATATATATTATTTAACATATTTGCTTCAGATTTTTTTCAACCCCGGTCATTGTTTGACCTATTACTTCTATTACTTAACACCGGTGTAAAACCAAAATATACGATTATTTCATTTGCTTACAAAGAGGGAAAATTCTAAAGAAAAATATTTTGCACTTTTACTTTTTGGGTTAGTTTTCAGCTTTCCCTGGGCAGAATTAACCGTGGTTCTAAACTTGACACACCCTACTGCACACTTTCCTCCCTCTTTCCCTTATTTCGTTTTGCTCTCATTTTTTATGTGCAACGTTTCTTTGCCTTTTTTCATTCTGGAGTTCAATTTGATAAAAACTTTTTGTATACAAAGAAGTTAGTATTCTTGAGTTTTGTCTCAAGTTATAGCATGGCGTGATGACACGATGTCTTTGAAAAAAATGCGCTGTAGAAACGTATGTGCACATATGTAACTAATAATATTTTAATAAATATGCTATATATACTATATAAACACGCCCAGTGTATTCATCGAAGATATTTTAATGAACATAGGAGTTTTAGTGGAATATGTCTAGAAAACTAAAACCTATAACCATTAGATAGATAGATAGATAGATAGATAGAGAATAGACGATTTTAAATGATAGATATAAGGAGCGCGAGATGCAACTCACATATTTCCTAACTCGAACATCAACATTATTTTTCATCTCATCCCGCTTCAAAGAACTTACATACATGAGATATGTATCATTTTTTGTTTCAATCAAACTTTGAAACATTTCCTATTTGATTGATAACGTGTGTGCCATTGCGAATATTTCATCAGATTTTAGTTGGTTTCTTTAAACGGACAATTCCCATGGAAATTCTGTAACCAGTTCATTGCCAAGAACAACGGTCTGTTGCCAACTCCAGCGATGATTTTAAATATAACCAATTTGAAATATCCATACATTATTATGTGTCTCACGCAGAACACAATCACTTGAAACCGACCTGAACAGAGCGGAGAACTAATACCAAGATCTGATGCATGACTTGAAAAATAACTAGAACCTTAGAAATATGTTAATGCATAGAAGTCAGTGAACTAATTAAAAAGAACTTGCAAAGCTACGTGATCAAAATACCCGTTGAACCCCGTGCAAGTGAATATCAAATAAGAGGAACAGTTTTTAGTTATCGAATATCAAAATTCCTTTGATAAGCGACTGCCTTACATGCGCAATAAACTTAACTGTCTTTAAATGGGAGTGTAACTAAAAATAAATGATAAGTTTTACGACATATCAACAATCTATATGTTATTTCATGCCGAATACATTTGTTAGATTGTATAATTAAACAACAAAAGTAGTTTTAAGTCTACCAAACGTTAGAGTAAAACTATCTGCAAGGACCCGAAGCATCGTGGCAAAAGTTCTTGGTAAAATAGTGTTACATTCTTCTAGACATGGGAAATTCAATTATCCGTGCGGAGGACATTCAAAATACAATTGCAAATTATGTATTCCACTCGTAGAACGAGGGAACGAGAGCATACTACTCGCATGAATTAAATAAATGATTCTGCTTTCCGTGTTCGATACCATGTACTTGAAGACGGTCGGATGGTTCATCAACCGCAGCGCTGTGATAATTAAACTCAAGATGATAAAAGTGGTATGAATAATCCAAATAATACACATTACCGATTCTCAAATAATATATTTAAATATTATTTATATTTGTATACGTTTCATCCGTGTGTGTTAATTAATTAAGTGTGTTCGTTCATGCAATAGCTGTGTTTGAACGTGCTTTTTAGATTTGCTAAACAATTCACTGTCGTTGGCAATTAGTGCACGCGCACGCTCTTTCATAACATCATAGACAAACGGTGAGGAAAAGATTAGAAGAACAAGAGTAAAAAGGTCATGACGTGAAGACCACGCGTTAAAGGTCATATGATGATAATACTAGATCTAACATGAAAACGGATTCAATGGCACGTTCAGTAAGATCAAGGTCCTGTTACTGCCTTGTCGAGAGGTCAAAGGTCACTTGACGTCGTATATATAGACAAAGGCGGACAGGATAAATACGACAGGTAAATTATTTTGGATTGAAGCTATTTGGTTTGATGTGTTAGTTATATAGTATGTCAATGCTTTTCCTCGTATTTAATAAATTAACTTTAAATGAATCCCAAGACTAACACAGAGATGGTGCAATTGATAAAAACGCATTTAAATTAAATGAAATGCCTACCTTAAAAAAATATGTAAAAATTTGAACCAAATCTGATTATTGGTTTGAAAATAACCTTTTTAAGTAATTCTACTGTTTATTCATGTATTTGCCGACTGCTATCCTCGTGATTATAGTTGTTGTTTCACGACGTTTGCGCCAACTATTCTTTTGGCCTTCGTCACGTGATTAACTTCGATGGAATAGGAACTCTGAATCTTTTAACTTTATTCCTAGTAATTACTGCCTTCCATAATTGTTGTGGTCTCACCATGTTTTGACCAACTAATCCTCTAGCCGGGTTTGGATAGGATTGAAACCGCTATTCTCAAACAATGCTCACCTGGAACCGTAGAGTTACAATAACTCTATCCACTGCTTCACGGGTTCCGAAAGGCGACCAAGGTTGGGATGTTTGGTCTTATTAATTCAAGTTGTTTGTGTGTTATTTGATCTTCCATTGTCGGGTTTGTTCCGAGTGGCATATTATTTAATTAATGAAATACTTTGAGATGAGTAATTTCTATATCTATTTGTTTATTTGCGAACTATTATCCTAATCTTTATAGTTGTTGTTTCAGTTAAAAGATTCAGTAGTTAACCACCTGGCCAAAACGTCGTGAAACAACTCATCTCAAAGGATTCCAATAATGGAATAATAATGCTACTACTACTACTACTGATAACGCAACAAAAATTAGTCGTAAAGAGAGTTGTGTATGGTATTGTCTCATTCTAATTTACGAATGATTTGGCTGTATTTGTAACCTTATCTAGCCATTTCGTTCGCCCTATACTTATTTTCATGCGGTTGAGCAGAGTGCTTCTACCAAAAACATTAATCTTCAGAGGATGCTTCCTATGGTAGTATGGGTAGAAATTTTGTAACCATGTTGTCAACAGATGCAATTTGGACTCTTCCGATGATGTTAGAGGCTCCAAACCGTTGTGGAAGTTTCCTTTTGACTTCAGAAAATGTCTTGTCTGCGGTTTCATTTATTTTATATGTATATATAGGAATATGCCGCCTTTATAGATGCAATGCTTACTAAGAGATGCAGGTTGTTCATTTGCCTAGATTTTAAGGGAATCTGAGAGTGATCAAGCAGCAATTTTGTTTGCTGAAGATAAGGGGTTTCTTTTCACAGTCCCAGACCGTAAATCGGAAACCCTCCTTTTGTTAGTTAAAAAATACATACTGCCGGTGACCACAATACTATCCAATTGATGGAAAGCGTACTGAAAAGTAGGACCCGAAGGGTACGAACATCTTACCGTTAACTACAGCCTTCATTTCGTGGACCCTACGACTAGGGCTACCAAAAATTATGTGGAAAGCATGCAGAAACAGGCCATACAACAAAATAAGAGAGTGTGAAACCAATTGCGATCTGGTTGATAATTATTTTAGTGAATTTTTATGGAGAAAAACAATTGGAAAGAATCCTATTGTCTCTATCATAAAGCATGTAACAGAAAGCAACCATTCGCTATCTTTTTCAGCTTAATTTGCGTCGTCAGCTGCTTTACTTTAACCGGTAGAAATTACTATCCTTAAAGAAATAGTCTATTCTCAGGAAACCACGCTTTGCCTCAAAAATATAAGCCTAACCCTAATTCACAATTAATTACAATCATTAACAACCAAATAAAAAAGAAGCATGAAACAACTATTTTCTAGGAAAAAAATGTATTTGTGAAAAATGCAAAAAAAAAAACAAAAAAAAAACTAAATACTTAAATATTTTTATATAAAAATACCAAAAAGTACACTTGTTTCATTAAAAAAATATTTAACGAAAAATATTTATATAAAAATACTAAAGCTACCTATATTCACTGTCACTGTGAAAGTAAATATTGAAATTATATATACATAATCATATGATATCACGTTTCTGAATCTTTTTAGTAAAGTATTCATAGTTTGAATTATTTGAATTATTCGGGTTGGATGTGGTGGCATGATGTTGTTCCGTTAGTCAGGTATAGCGTACTATAAAAGTACTATATAAAATTCAGTTCCAAGTGTCATTCTTTTAGAGATTGAAGGTTCGATTCTCAGCGTGGACGATACTCAAAATACAATTGCTAACTACATAATATTTCTACTCTACATGGTATACGCAACGAAAGCATGCCAATACTCCTGTGGATTAAATTTTGTACAGGTCCCCGAGTTCGACAGTAAGATTTCCGTGTTTGACAAGATAAATCTTGAGAAAGTCGAAGATTACATCGACCGAATCATTGTGAAATTAGCGGTCCAAGTAATTCAGATAATACATATTACCTTATAATATTATATGTAAATACACATAAAATAGTAATATTATATTGAAATCTACGTTTTGTAAACGGCGACCTCTAATATGTCACGCATGAGGAAATGTAAAAACAGGTTGATCTTAAAATTCCACCCATATAATCATTAATAAAATTAGCAATCCTAAAAAGCAACCAAGCCATAGTCTACTAAGTCTTAGTCATGAATGTGCAACGACCTTTCTTTTACCGCATTTCGATGACATGAGAGAAACTTGGTTATCATATCATGGGTGTAAGTGAGGTGACAGTGGTCTCATGGTTAGTAACACCGACTGACGATAAAAAAGTCATTTACACTTAAGATATTTGCAACTTCTCGTGGTCCCACCCCAGTAAATACCTCTCATAAGTACCCGATGTTTTTCTAGAAAGAATTATGGCGTGAAAAATAATCTGGGAAACTAATGCCAACAATAGAATTTTTAGATTTATACGACGACGATGGTGATGATGATGATTATGATGAAGAAAGAGAAGAAGAAGAAGAAGAAGAAGAAGAAGAAGAAGAAGAAGAAGAAGAAGAGTGGGTATGAATGGGCTTCAGACGAACCTTCTTATTACACCACATATATTTCTTGATGGGATTATCTGAAAAAAAAAAAGGTTCACTGAATCTTCAAACTTTTCCTCCAAAGACAAATGTCATAACAGACAAAATCAGGACAGTACGAAAAGAAGTGTGTGAGAGTAATTAAAGAAACATAGAAAGATACTTTTGTAAATCGTCGTAGTTTTCTTTTTTTTCTTAACTGATTTCGAGCAAATCTGGACCGCTGATTCCTAAAATGCATCTGATTTTTCTCTACCAGGTCAAGCTTTCCTACTAAGAGAATATAGGAACATTCGTGTTTTACTAAAAAAAATACAAGCGGCTATATGTTTGATTTGTTTATGTGGACAACACGTTTGAGACCACGGAATAAAAACACAAAACACTGATTAGGTGTAAGAAAGATATATTAACCAAAAGGTTACAATTATAGGATAACGATTAAGCGGAGCTTACTATTTGGTGGTATCCATTACGGGTATTCGTACGATTTGCGTACTACTAGGACTCTTACTGACATCTTGGTAGTAAGATACTGCTTTCTGGAAGGATTATATTTATATCACATCGTAATATAGTACTAGAAGAGTTCATGATGCAGGTAAGTTTCGGTCTCAGAACATTTGTGTTACTATCACATCCACTGAAAAAATTATGTTGAAAATTTTCTTCGGCAGCTGCCTCACCGCTTCATACTTATCCTTCAGTGTAGGCAAGTAGTGCGTAGGTATAGATGCAAACTGGTTTTCCTTGTGCTTCAATATTGCATTCATCGATCCTTGCTGCTGCTTTAAACAGTCTCTAATCTTCAGATTGGAGACTGGAAATGCCAGATTGTGAAAACGCTGTGCAACATCTGTGCAGTACATAAGTTCTATCTCTCTCTAGAGAAAAGTAAAAGAATGATATTTTCATACCTGTTGCGGTAGACAGTAAGGTAAAAACTGTCCAAAAGATTTTTTTTAATTTTAAGACTTTATGCTAACTGCTTGATGAATGACATGGGAAAGTTTGATGATTGACAAGACTATGTAGCTATTTCTGACAAGGTTTGCGGCATCATCGCTAGAACACATTTCTTCATTTTCTTCGACATAGAATTCCTCATTAATTAGGAAGTTCTGCAAAAATAAATTATTGAATTTCAGGTCTCCGACCGACGGGTTGATATTTCACAATTTACGGCAAGAAAACAGGGACAAAATAGCAAAACAAAACGAAAGTAACGTTTGCTGACAGTGATAACTATAAAATTAATGACACGTTATTTTGACTTCTCAAACCTATATATTTAAAAACAATTTCACAGTTCAGATCGATAAAACAAATCATATAAAGAAAATTGATAAACAGGTAAAGACAAACAGAAAAAATGTACCAGCATTTACGTTCAACAAGTTAAGTGACGGGCGTTTTAATTTCAACCTTTCTCGTTTTCCCCTTTGCTATTCATAACTACGTCTGGATGCATAGTCACTGTTAGAATACGTTATTAAGAAGTCGACTTTTAGCTGAACTTTTTAGCTTTTCTGGAATTTTTATAGGACAGATCGATGCATTGAAGCTTTTCAATGTCTGTTACAATACCAGGGGGACATTTTTGCTCTTTTCAGTCAGTACGATAGTTCTTATTTTTGGATGTTGAGTTGCTATTTTCCAAAAGGTTTAACAAATCAACTAATATCTTGAATATTTTTCGTCTGTACATTTTGGTGAAACAGATCTACTTACGACAGACCAAACTGTCTGTGTCGCACATTTTCACTAGTGTTTCTTTCTTGCTTTTAAAACGGCAGTGCGGTTCAATTTATACAAAGAACGTATAGGGGAATACGATTTCCGTTCATCTACCAATCAACGCTTACCGCGTCGATTCTCATTGGCAAATGATTGGTCAATCATCTATGCCAGACGGGCCGACTTTAACCAGGCATTCCAATGAGCAAATATGATCTCATCCCCGAGCTCTTAGCCAGAGTCATAGAGTCAATTTTCTGGGGTTTACATTTTATTTTGTCATCAATCAAACTCTTAAAACGAATTGATATTTCCTCTTTGCTCGGAAACCAATCTCATCCTAAAATAAAAATTCCCTGTTTTCGCCATGTCGTTGTGTTCAATTTATGATTCAGATAAAACACATATATATCTACTCTGATATCTAAGTGTTGTGGTGGCACCCATTCATTTGCATATGTGGATAGTAATTGCACATAAATAGGAAGACTCAGTTAGTCTGAATGTGTGTTCACCAGAAGCCACCGAAGGTCGCCGAGAGCAGATATGTTTCTCTAGCAAAGACTCTCTTATTTGGCACCATTATGTAAATATCCTGCAAATATACCTTTTCCTAATACACTTCTTATTTGATCTACCTTTGTTTGTTGAGTCGTCATTTGTATTGCTTTCTACGTTACTTGTTTCAACCTGCAAACTTAACAGTGACGACGAGGATGAACGTCAAATATAACAGTTTGACGAAGAAATGGAAACTCACTAAAAAACAGTACGACGCAACGGTTGACCTTTTTAAGGAATAAAGTTTTGACGAACGAAATATCGTAAAAACGGATTTTATGCTAAAGAGATGTTCGACTCCAGCGGAAAAAATGAATAATTCAGCGAACATTGTAAAAATGTAAAATATTTTCTCGCGAAGTACAACACTAAAAGAAAGAAACGGTTGTTTCCCAAATTCCAAGAAACCAACCTACATTCAGGTTAAAAAAAGTAACGTCGATTAATAGTATTTTATTTGCTAAAATACTAGTCGGAAAAAAAGAGACAAACCAAAACCTTTAATTGCAGTCTCAAAGAAAAAAAACTCGAACGTGGCAAAAACAAAGCGACGATTAACGCCTTTTCCCGTGGAATTCATCTCAAATAAATATAACAAACTGTAAAAGTGAATTTTTGTAAAACGACAAACAGATTCGTATTACTAAATTACGAAGAACATATTCGTATTACTAAATTACAAGGAAGTAACATACGAAGAAAAATAAAGTTCACAGTGGATTTCCTAAATTGCTGTAAATACCAACTAAAGACTTTTTGGTAAACCAAATTTTTCTCTTCGGTATTTAAAAAAAATACCACAGTTAAACTAAAATCATGGAAAGATTTTTTTAACTAAAGTTGTCACTGGATAACGGATATAAGACAGTACAACGTCATGGAAAAAAATTAAATGTAGTCCATACATTTTATTTTGTTCAATTGTGACTCGAGTTGAAACACTTTTTTTTCTATGGAAAGAATTGTACTTAAGTTCGGCTGTTATTTATTAGGAAATGACTAAAACGGAAAAGTAAATCGTATTTTGTGGTTTCAGCAAAAGCCTCAATTCTTATGTTATGGTTGGATGAGCTTGACTCGCTAGCGAAGTGAGAAAATATTATTCGAGCAGCGATATTACTATTGAAAACAGGAACTATGAACCATTTTTTTGCAACACACGCCATTTTATATGGAACGGATATTGTGTTGCATGTGAAATTGTGCAACTTTTTCTTCGTAACTGCATTACTGCTACTGAGGGATACAAAAAAATGGAAGATGTATCTAGAATGTTAATGCAATTTTTGAAGACGCAACAAAAGGCGAAGTGCGAGCTAGATGAACGTAGAGAGGAGAAATTATTGAAATGGCAAATGGAACAAGAAGAAAGGCAGAAGAAATTACAATTAGAAAAAGAAGAAAGGCAGAAGAAATTACAACTTGAACAAGAAAAAAGGCTTAAGAAATTACAATTTGAATATGAAGAAAGGTAAAATGAACGTTTTGTTAAAACACTGGAACTATTAAAGACTAATCGAGAAAATGTCGACAGTACTAATTTCTCACATACAACTATATTTAATAGCATGGACACATTTAGTTATGTGCCGGAGGGATAAAAGACGTTTGAAGCATACTATACAAAATACGAGGATGTCTTTCAACTGGAGTGCAAAATTTGGCCAAATTAACCAGAAAGTGAGCCTTTTACTCAGGAAGTTGGGTGTAAGAGAACACAGCAAGTTCGTAGATTATATACTACCTAAAAAAACTACGGAATTAGATTTCATGGAAGCTGTAAAATTACTAAAAGAATTATTTAATCCGAATATATCTCTTTTTCATAAGAGATGGTTGTGTATGAATCTAAGGAAGATTGGCAACCGAGATTATTTGACATACGCATCAGTTCTCAATAAAAACTGTGATAATTTCAAGCAAAACTAACAGTAGAAGATTTCAAATGCCTAATCTTCGCACAAGGGTTAGTCTCCACGAAAAATGCAGAAATACGCAGACGAGTGTTGTCTAAGCTGGAATCTGAGCAAGATTTAACACTTCAGAAATAAGCAGAGGATCGTGAAAGGATCATTACCCTAAAAATGGATTTAAACAAGATAGAAGAATCCGGAGTGGCATATGTAAGAACGGTTAGAAAACCATACATACCAACAAAGAACTAGACAAATAAAAGCAGTCAAAACGGAACAAGATGTTCCAAATATAATAATTATAATTAGAGTAAAGAATATAACAAGTTTTCTCCTAGATATAACTGTAAGACATGCGCAGAAAGACATTGGGAATCGGATTTCCCTTATAAAAAGAAAAAATGTTACATTTGCAAGAAAGTCGGACACAAAACCGATTGTTGCAGATATAAAGATTTCACCAGAAAGAGAGTACAGCAAACAAAATCAAATGAAAAATTAGACAAAAATCGACGAAAATACATAAAAGCGGAAATATTTAAAACGCCAATAAAATTACAACTGGATTCAGGATCCGATATTTCTATAATAAACTTGAATACATGGAAAAAGTTGGGTACACCAACTATGATGAAAACAAGTAAATCAGCTCGGACGGTAACTGGTGGTGAGATTAAATTTGAAGGAGAAGTTATCCTACCGATAAAATTTAAAGGGATTACGAAGAAATTAAAAATGTTCGTATTGAAAACTAGCGAAAACCAGTTTGGAATAGATTTAATTGAGAAATTTGGACTCTGGGATAAGCCAATTTATACATTCTGTAAAGAAATAGAATGCACTACTCCAACAACAGAAAATATATGAGGACTTAAAAAAATATTCCCTGATGTATTTATGACTAAATTAGGTCGTTGCAATAAATTTAAGGCCTCGCTTGAACTTAAAGAAAACACCAGCCCAATGTTTAGAAAAAAAGCGAAACGTTCCGTTCGCTGGGTTGGAAAAGATTAATAAAGAATGAGACAGATTGGAACAGACAGGAATACTACCAAAAATAGAACATAGCGACTGGGCAGCCCCCACCGTATATGTAAAGAAAAAGAATGATGAAATCAGAGTGTGCGCAGACTTTTCGACAGGTCTAAACTCCATATTACAAGATTACCATTACCCTCTACCAAGTCCAGAGGAAATATTCACAAAGTCGAATGGTGGTAATATCTTCTCCAAGATAGACTTGAGCGATGCGTATTTACAAATACCGGTCGAGGAGAATTTCTCAAAAATATTATGCATCAACACGCATAAGGGATTGTACAAATACAACCGGTTGCCCTTTGGCATCAAAGTAGCGCCTGCCATTTTTCAACAAGCGATGGACACCATGCTGAATGGTATTGAGTGCGGTGTGCATACCTGGACGACATTGCATTGTTATCAGGAGCAAATCCCTAGAAGAACATAAGGAGCATTTACAACAAGTATTCACTCGAATACAAGCATTCGAGGTTAAAGTAAAAGAAAATAAATGCGACTTTTGTATGAGCGAAATTAAGTATCTTGGACATATAAAGAAATAAACATGGGCGTCGTCATTATGACACAAAATTAAATATAGTCGTCGCTAGTGACGCTAGTTCCTACGGCATAGGAGCATGCATTCAACATATCATGCCTAATGGATCTAGAAAGCCGATAGCTTACGCTTCGAGAACGCTGCTTCCAGCGGAGAAGGCGTATTCACAGATTGAAAAAGAAGCGTTGAGTATAATCTTTGCAGTGACTAAATTCCACCGATACTTATATGGTAGACAATTCATACTTGAAACCGACCATAAACCATTAGTCACAATCTACGGATAAAAAAAAAGGAGTGCCTGTATACACCGCAAATAGATTGCTGCGCTGCGGTATGATCCTACTGAATTACGATTTCCAGCTACAACATCTAGCATCGAAAAAGATTTGCCATGCGGATGGACTTTCAAGACTGATACCACAGAAACATAATTTGGAAGAATCAGTGATTGCAGCAATTCAAACAAACGTCGAAGTGAAAAATATGTAAGTAAACATCATTAAAGAACTACCGGTAACATCGTCGGACATTAAAAGAGAAGCCGATAAAGATGAATATATAAATGATATAAAAGAAAAGATTAAAAATGACAAAAAGGTTCAGGAAATTTTTTCCATATATAACGAGAGAGTAGTAATCCCTAAAACGTTGCAGAAGAGGATTTTGAGAGACTTCCACAGGGCATCCGGGGATAAATCGGATGAAGTCTCTAATGAGAAGCTACGTACACTGGTGTAACATGGACGTCGACATAGCTACAACAATAAATAGATGTGAAAGATGCCAGTTAGCGGCAAAATCGCCACCTATAGTACAAACACCTTGGCCGAGAACCGACCACCCATGGTTGAGAATCCACATGGACTTCGCTGGTCCAGTAGAAAATTATTACTTAATTGTATTAGATAGTTATACAAAGTGGCCTGAGGTAATACGTTGCGGGAATCCAACAACGAACAACTCAATAGGATTCCTACACGAGTTATTTGCACGATTTGGTGTACCAGACACACTGGTCACTGACAATGGAACTCAATTCACATCCACAGACTTTAAGGAATTTTGTGACACGCTCCAAGTAAAGCATATCACTACTCCGCCGTATCATCCAAAATCGAACGGCCTCGCGGAGAGGTTCGTGGACACGTTAAAACGAGCGTTGAAAAAATCCATTGGGATACCAACGGAAAAGGCTTTCCAACAATTTTTACAAATATATAGGATAACACCGCACCCTAATACCCCGTCAAACATATCACCAGCTGATGTAATGTTTGCCATAAAGGTGAAATCAGCGTTTGATAAACTATTGCCAAGACAGCCAATTGTCCGAAATACTACGCACATGATAAGAAAGAAATATAACTCGGGAGATCGAGTATATTTAAGTGCTACAGGAATAACACTTCTTACTGGGAATGTGGAGTAGTGGATAAGCGCATTGGTGATTGTACGTACATGATTAAAGGTCCACAAAATATACATAAAAGGCACCTGAACCAAATAAAAAAAACGCCACATTCAAGATGGTGATTATACAACAGCAATCGAAGAGGAGGAAATCATGGACATCATATACGAATCCTTTAATTTGGAACCGCCTCAATATACACCTGAACCCCGAAGATCAGGTAGAAAAAGAAAGTTTAATGAACCATTAATGTTAAATCCCAAGAGAAAAAGATATAGAAATCTGTGCGACTTCAAATCTTGGGAGGAGGGTATTATGGTGGCACACATTCATTTGCATATGTGGATAGTAATTACACATAAATAGGAAGACTCAGTTTGTCTGAGTGTGTGTTCAACAGAAGCCACCGAAGGCCGCCGAGAGCAGATATGTTTCTCCAGTAAAGACTCTCTTATTTGACACCATTATGTACATATCCTGTAAATATACCTTTTCTTAATACACTTCTTGTTTGATCTACCTTTGTTTGTTTAGTCGTAATCTGTATTGCTTTCTACGTTACTTGTTTCAACCTGCAAACTTAACAAATAGTATAGGCTAACCGTTTCTTTTCTTTATGGACATTGAAAATGTATTTAAGTTTAAACAAGTTAAGCTCAGTATATTCATTTAGAAATAATTTATTGAATAAGATCGCATTACAACTCAAACACATTTAAACAATGTAACAAATTCTACAATATATCTCTTTTTATTAGTAAATCTATATTAAAAGACATAACTTGTCTTATGTTATGAGGGGTTCATATATATTTCGTTTGTTTGTTTGTGACATGCTACCAATTTCTATAGTAAGCTTCTTTAGTATCCGAACCAATTGTTACTCTTACAAGTGCGTTGCATACGTGTGTGTCAGACATAAATATATAAACATTTATTTGAGGACATACCTGGTTTTCTGCTGTCGGCTCTGGAAGATATTCAGTTAATATTGAGGAAACATAGTTTGTTTAAATAAATATGTTAAACTGAGAAACCAAGACCCTGTGTATTTTTATATAATTTATTTCACTCCTAGCCATTACGTCCGGCAGAGGAGGGATCAACGCTCTTTGCTAAGACACGTCGGCTCCATCCCTAGTGAGGGGAGACGACCTGTTAAACCGTCTGCTCCATTTGACGTCGTCTTTACTACTTTCTCAGCTAACCAGAACACGGGACAGAAAGACACGTACTTCCGATGCTGGTCAAACCACTTCCGGTTCAACTTGTCCTGTTTACACTTCAACATGTTTCGATAACTTTTATCAAAACATAGCTCCACATCTCAACTCTAGTTTATTTCCAATTAGATAGATATATTAATCGATCGATAGATATATAAATCGATTGCTAGATAAACAGATACAAAGATAGATATATTGATAAACAGATACCGAAATAGAGATATAGATAGATAGATAGATAGATAGATAGATAATTAAAAACTTAGTTCTCTGTTCAACAATCATATGACACTTGAATAGAGACACAGATTTAATACTCTTCATCAGAGAAAATATTATCGATAATTTAATAAAAACAAAGAAAAATAAAGAAAAACGAATTTATTTTTCAATCACTCATTAAATACCATCGACGTTATATACATTTGGAATGCTTACGAGTTTTCTTTCGCTCCACAAAAGAGCAAAAAAATCCATTTTCCAAAGCAAACACAACAAATATATTTTCAAATACTGTACTTGTGCTTTAATTTTTTAAATCAGTACCGTAAATGAAGTCTTGAAATAAAGAGAAAACGTTGATGTACATATAAAAATTTAAGTCTGTTTCTTTATATTTTTCCACATCTTCCATATATGATATAACCATATATATATATATATATATATATATATATATATATATATATATATATATATATATATATGGTGTATATGTATGACATCAAATTATTTCCCTCATGCATGGAAACGATGTTTCTAATTTTTTTCGTCTCACAATTTTAATATTCTAAAACTACAAGAAGTAATAGCAAGAGTAGTAGTAATAAAAGCAATAAAGTTTTGTTATTAATATAAAAAATAACCCTAACCCTTACCCGACGGCTCATTCAGATATTTCAAATATTTAATAACATTATTCGTAATTAAATAATAATTATATAAAAAGAGTGTACGCTAAATAGGATAGTTATTAACAGCATTATACGCTTTAACACAAGGGATTTGTTATTTCTGTGATTACTTTTTTCGTGCACTTGCTAAGAACTGATAATAACTTGTTTAATTGAAGTACTCAATTTCTAAAACTTATCTTTTCTAAAACCTTATCGTAATTACTAATGAATTTTCCAAGTAAAGGTGTTTGTCTAATTTAATCAATTTCTGAAAAGTGAGAGAAAGAAAACGTGAGATAAAGAAAAAGTAAGATACACAAAGTGAGATACAGAGTGAGATATGTAGAGAAAACGATGGCGAATCAAATAAAATCACTATGAATTTCATCAATACGAAATAATAAAATATATATAAAAACAATATTTAAATCATTAATTGTAAAATATTTCACCAATTTCTCAAATGTTTGAAGGCATTTAGGTGCCCAATGTAAAATAAGAAATAGGCATATATCATTACACGGTTTTCAACATGGAATAACTTTATTTTACAATTCTAATATATACACTTGTGCCCGATATTATTCATACCACCCTTGAAAATTGAGTTTATTAGGTGTAACTTTGTAAGAATTTATTGTTTACGTCCATATTGATACATATTCTTAATAAACCTCTTCTGATCATTTTCGTCATTTTAGAATCTCGGGATACTTGTAATAAAAGAAATATACAGCTATTTATAAAATCTGCAATGTTCAAAAATAATCATACCCCCTTATTTTTTCAGTATAAATCGAGTTTCTGACTGTTTGTTTCTTGTTTGATTCTTATTTTGAATGCTTTTATACAACCTTTGATTAATTTCATTTCGTTTTTTGCATTTTTCAGAAATTAAAATGATATCAACTGAAAACCAATAAAAGAATAAAAACTATTAGAATGGGGAAGAAAAAAGAGATTAGTAATGATCTTAGGACTAAAATTGTGAATTCACATAAGGATGGTTTAGGTTACAAGTCAATTTCCAAGAAATTTGAGGTCCCTACAGCAACAGTACAGAGCATCATCAAAAAATTCCAGAGCCACCACACAACAAACAACTTGATTTGTAGAGGAAGGAAAAGGAAACTGTCTGCTAGAGCCACCAGGAACATTGTAAGAAGTGTTAATGCAAATCCAACCACCACTACTAAGGACATTTTAGAAAATCTGGAGTCTTCTGGCATAAAAATATCAAGGCAAACATTGCAAAGGACTCTGCATGAAAATGGTCTGAAAGGAAGAAGACCACGAAGGAGTCCACTGCACACCGGAAAACACCTTGCAGCACGTCTAAAGTTTGCTAGGGCCCATGTGAATTCTCCAGAGTCTGTTTTCTCAAGTATTTTGTGGACTGACGAAACAAAAATTGAATTGTTTGGCCATATGGATGCTTCTTACGTTTGGAGGAAGAAAGGAGAAGCTTACAACCCAAAGAACACCATACCCACGGTGAAACATGGTGGTGGTAGCCTAATGTTTTGGGGCTCCTTTTCGGCTAGTGGTCCAGGTAGTTTGATCAAGATAGATGGAACCATGTAGAAGGAGCAATATTTGGAGATACTCCAGAAAAACATTAGACAGGATGCGGCGAAGCTCCATTTAGGACCAAACTGGGTCCTTCAACAGGATAATGATCCAAAACATACTGCCAAAATAGTCAAGAAATGGTTTGAGGATAATCAAATTAATGTTTTGGAATGGCCTAGCCAGAGTCCCGACCTGAACCCTATCGAAAACCTCTGGCACATATTGAAAACTGAGGTTAAAAAGCGGAAACCTAGAAATTTGAGGGATTTGGAGTACTACTGCATTGAAGAATGGTCAGAAATCAGTGTTGATGCTTGTAAAAACCTTGTTGATAAATATCCAAAACGGTTACAGGCAGTTATTAAGAATAAAGGGCATGCTATTGACTATTAGTAAGAGAGGTATGAATAATTTTGAACTAGTGCCATTATTGTTTTTCTTTGTATAATGTTTCAAACTTGCATAATTTATTTATTTGTTGAGTTTAAATTAAATGCTTATGCTTGATTTATTGTTTGAAATCCCTTTAAGATTGTCTACCTTCTGGTTTGAGCAATATTCTTATAGAAATCTCAAAGATCCGAGGGGTATGAATAATATCGGGCACAAGTGTATATATATATATATATATATATATATATATATATATATGTCTAACGCAAAAATGCTAAAAGTTCAGGTTTTGAAGTTTGCTTTCTTTTTCTTTTTGCGAAGGCTCCGGTCTAATATACTTCAAAGGTTTTCTATTGAGTTCATATCCTGGGACTGACTTGGCAATGGAATTTAATTAATCATATTTTAACTGAACCAATGTTGTGTCACCCTAGCAGAGTGACAAGTAGCCCTGTCTACTAAGAAATAGGGAGGTAATTTGGTTAATTGGATGACTCATTTGTGTATTCTTGAAACATATTTTGTAGAATTGATGCGTCATTGGCACCCATCACTCCAAATTGCGCCCAATATTGTAACCAAGAAAGGCCTACATTTCAGCGTTGGCTGCAGTCTTTTTACGTCAAACTCCTGGTACTGCAACCTGCATGCCAATACCCTTCCACTTTCGCGCAATAAGGCGAATAGTGATTGGATCAAAATCTCATTGGTCTCTACATAATTTCACGAGCCTGAGCTTTTCTGTGCTTGATATTGGCAGGACGAAGAAAAAGTCTCCTTCTCGCAGTCCTACTAGAATAGCCAATGTTGTGTGGATACCTGACCGCTGTTCTCGGACTGACACGAGCTTGTGTTGTAATGTTAAAGGCTTTGCAACGAGGATCCTGTTCAATATTTAATTTTAGAAGACCTAAGGTTCTTTTAGAGGACTTGTGACAGCCTGCATGATGGCTTGCTTCCTCTTCTGAATTTCACAATCACTATTAACAGTATAAATGGGTATTGACAGATTTCCTGCAGGTTTGCGTTGACTAAGACAAACTTCATGTTGACCCCTCGTGTAAATTTTGATAGGTCTGATGCTCGTTTGGTTTATGGCATGCTTCAATGTGGTTTGATGCAATTTTTATGAGATACCCTCAGTTATTTCAGCACTGGTCTTATCTGTAAATATAAATAAGCCTATATTGATATTAGAAAAATATTCATCTTAGTGTCAATTTTGTCTGTCACACACACCCACCCACACATGCATATATATATACATATATGTATATATTAACATATATATATATTAATATATATATATATATATATATATATATATATATATATAAATAAAAGAAAGAAAATTAAAACTGTAAGTTTAACTTTATAATCAAAATTTATTGTTTGACTGAATACTTTAAAATGCAATTTACAAAGTCCCTATTCTGCGGAGTTTCAAAGAATGCTATTCTGCTATTCTTCTCATCAGATGGCAGAAAAAAATCAGAAAATTATATTTGTAGCTGTGTTAGAATTTGTTGGTTATGACATTAAGTGAAACTGCAATTTATTATAGTCATAAATTGCCAAGAAAAACAAGTGAAAAAATGTTGGATATGTTAAAAAATATAAAAACAAACACCCCTTTTTTCAGCTTGCATGAAGATTTTCTCAAGTCAATCCGAAAGGCGAAGGTAGTTCTTTAGAGAGGAAAAAGTCCAAAATTAAATCCAGTGTGATGCATATAGTTAGGTTGGAAAGTTGCCAAAGCAGCTGAAATAATGGAAATTGTTTTTCCGGGTAGTGCAGTAGTCCAAAGAAACGTTGATTTCCAGTCAAATGAGATGGAAAAATAAAAAGAAGAACAACAAAAATATGGCATCTTTCATCGCTGGCTTAATTAGAAAAGGTGATTTCAGACTAATTTTCAAAGAAAATTAAGAGCTGGCTAATAAAAAAGGTCAGTACGTGAACGCTAACCGGATATTGTCTCGACAAACCGACAAAATTCTTTTCTGCAATTCCATGTCAATATTAAAAGTGGGGGAGAATGAGAATTAGAAAGATTTAATCTTAGCTGGTTAGTAATTATAAAGATGTCGAAAAGTCATAATGTTAATGATGATGATGATAATGATGACAAAATAATAATAATAATAACAATAATTATAAATGCAATTTAATGCTAATAATAGTAATAATAATGTCAGTGATAATTATTATCAATAACAACATTAACAACAATAATTCTAGTAATGATTATTATAATAGTAATAATGTTACCCTTATAATAGCGATGAACAGTAATAATAATGAAAATGTCACTGATCATGTGTAATTATAATGGTAATAATAATAATAATAATAATAATAATAATAATAATAATAATAATAATAATAATAATAATAAGAGTAAAACCACTAATAATCATAACAATCTTAGTAATAAAAATGATAAAAAATCGGTAATAAAAGTCTTGATGATAATAATAGTTATAAATATACTACTAGAAAAATACTACTAGTAAAGAAAATAGTCATAGAAATAAACATAATAATAGCAATAATGATAGTGATGGGGATGATTGTGTTAATAACATACCGATAAAGATAAAAAGCATTAAAGATATATAAATATATATATATATATATATTTATATATAGTTATACACATATACATATACATATATACATACCGATACATATACATGCATATACACATAATACATACACACATACACACATACACACATATATATATATAACGCACAGACACAAATATATATATATATACACACATATATATATATATATATACAGATACATAGACAACGTATGGACAAATATATACATGTATATATAAATTATAAAAGACTCTACTACCTCTACTTCTACTACTACTACTACTACTACTACAAATACTACTACTAAAATTAATAATAATAATCATAATAAAGAATACCAAGTGAAAGATTTAGTAAACATTTTAGTAATGCTCCTAAAGAAAATTATATTGAAAAAATATTGATAAATAAATTATTAAAAAAAAATGCACACATATATATATATATATATGTGTATATACACATACATATGTTATATAATGGTATCATTGAGTTCTCACTATGGTTATCATCCTGGGGCGTCATTTTGAATCATTGAGGGGGACCAAATTGAGCTTTCGTTACATTTGAATATGTTATATAGAGTTCTTCATTTAGTGGCACTTTTTACGTTTGGGTGTATACACTATATAACATCAAAGATTCCGTGTGATTGTCTCTAATATAAATGGTTGTGTGTTTGATTATCATAAAGGGAATCGTGTGTGTGACATGTAATTTCTGAACCTACCTCTGCTTCTTCAAAACGAACAATCTGGAAATTTCTCATCCTGGAGGGAGACTTGATACTTGTTTGACGAAGATTTATCACTCCAAGACGATGAATGTGTTTTATAGTTTTTATTTCACTTTCCCCAGAGGTTCTGCAGAAGTGGAAGTGAAATCGCTTGTGTGGGCTCTTCTTCACACACGTCAGCGTTAGTCTCCCCCCTCCCCAGGGGGAGACCATGGAAGAACGTCCGTCTTCTTCAAAGCTCAAATCAAATCTCACAGATCTAGCCAACCACGTCACACATACGTAATTTGGTCAGCTGACCTTTGGTTCTGGTAAACGTGTCTACCTCCACGTTTACTCACCTCTTTCTCTTTCTCTCTCTCTCTCTCTCTCTCTCTCTCCCTCTCTATTCTCTTATAGAGACACAGAAAGAGAAAACAGAAAGAGTAAGTAAGCCAGAGAGGGGGGGGAGAGATGCTCGTTAACACACACACACACACACACACATATATATATATATATATATACATATATATATTATAATCTCTACTTTCTATTGCGTTTGGAGCCTTTTTATTCGGTTGAGATAAAATTCTCTATATATAAACACTGAAATTTTATCAGATTTAAGTTTACCATTGTATATAAAACCAACACAAAGTCAAGTATCTGCAGAATGTCTTCTTGGTTCCTCCTCTTATCTTTTCTCTCTCCCAACAATCGAGCACAGCATATAATAACAAAACTCTAAAGCACGTCTGACAGCACTGACTTCTGCCAACAGTCTGCCCCTCCTCTTAACAACACAGGCTTTTTATATCGCAAAATCGTTCACCTCTATTTGCATATTCTTCTAACTCACGTGATCACTACTCTATAAATAAGAGTCTTGACCGTTTCTTTTCTTTCTTTTTATTTATTTTCGGTGACCGACCCGCACGTGGTCTATCCAGGTAAGTCACGCATTTTTCCACACTCCCCCCTGATCTCATGATCACAAACAGGACATGCGGGCAATCGTCGTTGGCGGGTACTCCTTCGAAGAATCGGGGGCAGCACTTCCTCATTGCTGTTTTCTTCATTACCACCATCATTACTACCAGTCTGTACCATTATCCCGTCTCGTGGTTCCATAGGCGGTGTCTCACAATCAGGGCAGGGGGGCAGTATCCGTCTTTGTCGGGTACTTCTCCGAAGAATCGGAGGCGTCATCTTCTCGGTGTGCTCCCTTTTTGACGCCACTCTCTCAGTTTAGCAGCGCACACATCTGCGTTTCCGGTAAACGCATCAACATGCCGATTCAACTCTCGGTAATCCATTACGGGACGAATTTTTTCTTTGGTAGGTTGTTCAACAGCCATGAGCGGAATTAATCCCTTGGGTGGTCCCAGACGTTCCTGTGGGTATGGTGTTAACCAACCGTTGTCAATCCACATCTGAAGTTCTTCTTCATATGCGGCCCTATTCTTGGTAGAAACTGCATACTCTGGAATCGTGTTGCACAGCTGATCTGGTTCCTGGCCCATGGGCCATTTCCACTTTGCAGTCCACACCCTTTCGTTGTCATCAAATGTAGCACAGAAGTCCTTTTCTTCAATCGACATGGCTGCACAGACGTCTTTCCCTTCTCCAAGCCTGATACCTCTAGCTGCTGTGATTGTAACGCCTCCTAGTGCTTGTATTGCATCAATTCCAAGCAACATGTCGTAGCCAAGGGGTTTCTCCTGCATCACCAGAACGTCAACTTTAGCTGTGTCACCCGTCTCAGTACAGATTGTGACTGTCCCTTCACCACAACATACCCGTGATAAGCCATTGATGGTCATAACGCCGACTGGGTTCCTCCGCCACACCGGACAGCAATGGGCACTAACTATAGACCGGGAACACCCCGTGTCTATAAGTGCTGAACACTGCACATCATCAAGTTTAACGCTAATGACAGGCAATCCTGTGTTTATTGGTTGGCAGGGGGCAAGGGTAGCGATAGTACCTTGCCCCCAACTTCGTTTCCCGAACAGTTGCGAGATATGTGCCCAAACTTATTGCAGCGATAGCATTGCACTGGTCTCTTTGATTGTGGATATACACCTCTCCTATCACTCCGGCACTCTTTATCAAAATGATTGGCCTCCCCACATTTATATCACACTGGGGTGGCATGCTTATTACTATCTGGAAGAGAGTCCACATTGCCTCCATATCGAAAACGAGCTGCTGCTGCAATTGGTTCCTGTTCCTTACAGATGTTTCGAGCTCGGGCCAATAACTCATCAGTTGACAATTCATCGATTCTTGATGATGCCCTCAACAGTTTACTGACCTCCTCGGGTAGGCCTACCAAAAAAGCACAGCTTAATATTTTATCGTTGACCCCACCAAACGGTACAGATAATTTTCGCAGGTCGGTTAGGTACACGTCGACTGTTTCCTTGGGTTGAAGTGTCCGGCTCGTGAACTGTTGCCACGCAACAAATTGATCTGTACCAAACGCTGTATACAGGCTCTGCTTGATTTCATCCCAGTCTGGTTCATCCCCGAGTTGTTGGTAGACTGCATAGGTCCCTCTGGTTAGCCTCAAAGGGATAACTGTGCCTGGTTCTTTAATTTTGCACAGTTTACAGATTTTCTCTGCCTTTTCAATCCATTCGACGGCAGCCGGTCCAGTGGTAGATCCGTCGAACTCGGGTATTAAGCGAATGTCGAATCTGTCCATTGTAAGTCACCGCACACCAAGCGCCGAAATAGCTTAAAACCAACACAAAGTCAAGTATCTGCAGAATGTCTTCTTGGTTCCTCCTCTTATCTTTTCTCTCTCCCAACAATCGAGCACAGCATATAATAACAAAACTCTAAAGCACGTCTGACAGCACTGACTTCTGCCAACAGTCTGCCCCTCCTCTTAACAACACAGGCTTTTTATATCACAAAATCGTTCACCTCTATTTGCATATTCTTCTAACTCACGTGATCACTACTCTATAAATAAGAGTCTTGACCGTTTCTTTTCTTTCTTTTTATTTATTTTCGGTGACCGACTCGCACGTGGTCTATCCAGGTAAGTCACGCATTTCTCCACAGTATATATCAGGTAAACACTACATCCTTTTGATTTCATTCTCTCTCTCTCTCTTTCTCTCTCTCTCTCTCTCTATATATATATATATATATATATATATTTCGAAACAAAGGTAAGAAACGAGACACACATCACTCTCAAACATACCCAAACAACAGACCCAAGCATACACAATAAAACGACCGGAACATATTCATACTATACACTCATCCCCACCAACAAGCTCAACCAAAACTCCCATCTAGAACACCACACATTCACACACAAGAACACAGCCACCATACAAACACACATACTACTACCAAAATGCTCCAAAAAACAACATATCAACAATCGACAACACACTAGCACATGATAATACTAAAAGATACAACCTCCCACTACAATACGAAAATAGTTACTACCAACCACGTCACCCAACTCAGTCAAGAATCCACTATCTCTTACCCCACCCCACCCACACAAACCACCAAAGAATCCCCCTACTTAATAACCCCCACCGAAACAACCCAATGGAACTAAACCACCCCTATAGATACCACCCAACACAAAACAGTCCTTACAACACCCACCCCCAGTACCCCACAGTACAAAACCGACCCCAAAAATACCCCTCACACAAACACAACCAATCCAAATACCACAGGTACCATCATAACCCATACATTCCTACAAAACGACATAACCAACCTCCCAACCGGATAAACGAAACTAAGGATCCTCACAATCATTTTTTAAGAATCACTCACAAAATGGCAACACCGGACTAGACAACAAAAAACCCAAAATCATCAACCTATCTACAGAGACACTTACAAATAATGAAATTGAAGTACTTAAACTAGGCCTCAAGTTCTGCCCAACTCCCAAAAGTAACATAGCAGAGTTAAAGAAATACCTTAAAGAATTTGAACGCAAATTTAGACTCATAGATATACTTAATGACAGTGATAACACAACAGACGACTTTCTAGTGAAAAACAAATCAACATACTTCCCCAACAAACATAACAACACAAAAGAACTAAATACTTTCTTTGAAAGGCTTTGAAACCACAACCCCCAACAAAAAGTAAAACCCACCAGTAATCTAACACGAAAAGAAAATCAAACACTTAAAAACATCCGACACAATAACAACTTAGTTATAAAGGAAGCAGACAAAGGTAGTGCAGTGGTTATAATGAATAAGAACTTCTATAAAACAAAAAATTTAGAATCACTAGGGAACGAAAATTATTACAAACCAATTAGCTCTAACATAGACGAAACAACCATATCTAAAATAACAAAACTCTGCACAATATACAATAGTACATTAACTAAAAAAGAAAAATACTTTCTTAAAAACTTCACAACAAAAACAAACATCTTCTACGGTCTACCCAAAATGCACAAATCTAACCAGGTAAGACATGCCATCAGCATACAAAACTCGGAGTACATAAACACCCTAAACCCCACCGACCTCACATTCAGACTCATAGTAGCAGGACCATCATGCCCAACAAGCAGACTTAGCACCCTAATAGATATACTATTACAACCCTTCAGCAATCTCGTCAGAAGTTTTGTAAGAGATGACACACACTTCCTTAGCTCCCTACCACAAACAGTAGACGATAGAACAATACTAGCCACATTCGATATTAGCAGCCTATATAGCAATATCCCACGCACCCTAAGAAAAGAAGCTATCTCATATTGGATTGACAAACATACACAGACTTTACACCCCAGATTCAATAAACAATTCGTGATTGATAGCATCGACACAATCCTCAATAACAACTCCTTCCAATTCAATAAAGACAACTACATCCAAATACTAGGCACGGCAATGTGTACCAAAATGGCACCGACATATACCACCTTACACTCGCCTTCCTAGAAGAGACCCTTTATGAAAGGATAGAGCAGAAGTACAGGTACAATATAAAAACACTCTTCATAAAATCTTGGAAAAGATACCTAGACGACTGGTTTATCCTCTGGAGAACCACATGGGGAATATCAGAGAACTTAATGGGAATGTTTTTCAAAATAATAACGTTATTATTTTAGGTTGTATTCTGTTTGAGTGACCCAAATCAAAAGAATTCATAAATTGTGTGAGTGGTAAACAACTTGCTAAAATAACAACAAAAAAAAAACAAGTGGATTGCGGTTAATATATAAAAATACCTTTAAAATATTATACACAGAGTACTGTCTCACACAAATAAATTACTTATTCGGGTAAATTTTTAATGGAATTTAATAAATTAAAAAAAAAAAAACAGAAATATAGTTAGAACTTTTATCGTAAAGCCACAACCGAGATAATCGTTTTGCTACGGACGGTGGGGAAATCTAAAATACCTCCAAACAGTATGTATGATACAGTGAAGAAAATTGTTTATCACTAAGAGAACATACTGAAATTTTTGATGTAAAAATATTGTTTAACAAGTTTAAAAACAAAATAAAAATATGATTCTTTACTTTCTTACAAAAAATACTATTTCTTACATTCAGATAAAAAATATAGAGTTAAAAGTAAAATGATTACACATAATGCATGTTGTGTTTTTCAGAAAGCAATTGTAAAATATCTCATGCGGGTTTTTTTTTACTGAAAATGACTAGCGTTTGAATAAAGTGGGGTTAAAATATAAAACTTTAAAGTATTTTCACCGCTTTTGATTGCTCGTGCCTAAATATAAAATATATCATTATTCTTTTGGAAAAATGTACATTCACTTTTGGACCAGTTTTATGTATTCCTTGGTAATTTTTTAAAGAGAGTCAATACTGTAGCTCTTGAACTTGTTCTGTTATGTTAGCATATCACGTGACGATGAGTTCTTCCATTTACAATAGTTGTGGTTTATATCAGTACATTACTTCTGGTTTGTGTACGACGGCGTGTATAACTGATGCCCCTGACCCACTTTCCATACAATTAGAGCAACGAAACTTGACACAGTTATTAGTCTTTCTCTACATAGGAAACACCCAGAGTTATGCACTTCTCCCAATCGTTTGATGCAGCTCTGGAGACCGTTTTTGTAGAACACCCTAGGTTAGTCCTCCAACCACGACCTGACTTCAGAAATCAAGGCTGCGTCATCTGGGAAACGATTTCCTTTCAAAAACAACTTCATGGCTGGGAAGAGGTGAAAGTCAGGAGTGTAGGTAGGATAGGGAAGGATTTCATAACCACACGCCCGTGATTCTGGTCTGGCGACATTCGAGTTGTGGACCGGATCCTTGTCCTGCAGGAGGAGGGTACCTCTGCTGATCTTGCACTGCCTCTTGATTTTGATAGCTTCCCTTAATTTCCTGAAAAGTGAAGCAAAATAGGATCCTGTAATTGTGGTACCCTTTGTCAGGAAATCTGTCATCACTACTCCGTCCTGGTCCCAGAAGACTGTAAGCATGACCTTACCAGCAGAAGGCTGCACCCTTGCCTTCTTTGGAGGCGGTGAATCCAAGTGCTTCCACTGCATTGACTGGACTTTGGTCTCTGGATCATAGTGATGGGCCCAGGTGTCATCCTGTGTAATCACATTTAAGAAAAACTTTGACTCATCTTCTTGGCACATCTCCAAATTCATCCTCGAGCACTCGACGCGTTCTCGCTTCGATAATGGCGTGAGCAACCTGGGAATCCATCTGTCAGACACCTTATGCATATGCAAATGTCATGAATGATAGTTCGCACAGTACCTGTATTAATCTTGACATCTTGGGCTATTTGGCGAATAGTAATGCGCCGATCTTCCAAAATGGCAGCCTCAACTTGACGGACAGATGCCTCATCAATGGCAGAAGGGAGGCGACCAGGTTTGGGAGCTGTTTCCACAGACTTCCAGCCATGTTTGAATTCCCGATGCCGGCGTTTTACAAGGTCATATGATGGGGCATTATCACCATAAGTTTCTTTCATTTCATGAAAAGTCTCCTGTGGTGTGCATCCTTTCAAATACAAAAACTGGATCACTGCTCGACATTCAACAGGCTCCATTTCACACCTGACTCAGTTCAAACACCTGTAAAACAGAAACGACAACTAGTTCCGAGGTGTAATTTATCACATAACCCGTAGAGATATAAATCATTGCATATGCCAAATTTCAGCTAGATCAGACAATTGGAAGTATGTCAGGGGCATTACTTATTGTATTCTGGTATGTTGGTGTACATATATTTTATCTACACAAGGATACCCACACGCATTCACATAAATTTTAAGATTTTACATATGTTCCCTGCATACTTGTGTTTTTTGTGGTGTGATGTTTTATACTTTATTGACTGTCGGTGTGAATGTACTTATAAAGTTTTTTGTGTGATGAGGTAGAAATAATCTTGAGGTTGATAAATCGGCATGATTTTTATCTACTTACTAATATTATCATTAATCATTATTATACAGGAGTAGTTCTATCATCTATATAATATTATAATTCTTTATATTATATATTATATTTCTTTATACTATATAATATTGTAATTCTTTATATTATATAATATTATATTTATTTATAATAATATTATATTTCTTTATATTATAAAATATTATATTTCTTTATAATAATATAATATTATAATTCTTTATATTATAACATATTATATTTCTTTATAATAATAAAATATTATATTTCTTTATATTATAAAATATTATATTTCTTTATAATAATATAATATTATATTTCTTTATGATAATATAATATTATAATATTTTATATTATATAATATTATATGTCTTTATATTATAAAATATTATATTTCTTTATAATATGTAATATTATAATTCTTTATATCATATAATATTATATTAATTTATATTATATAATATTATATTTCTTTATAATAATATAATATTATATTTCTTTATATTATAAAACATTATATTTCTTTATATTATATGATATTATATTTCATAATAGTTAATCTGTATGTAATGCTTTGACAAATGAGAAATACATTTTTTATGTCAAGCTGTTTCAAAAAGGTCAAATTCGTGAACTTCAGATTTGAAACCATGGACAAGAATATGACAGTGGGCCCCCTTTGATGTAACCTTGTTTTCAAATAATAATAATATTAATAATAATAATAATAATAATAATAATAATAATAATAATAAAAATAATAATAATAATAATAATAATAATAATATTTGCAATATTTTTGATAGATAATGAGGAATGCTCCCTGAAAGATGGGAGCTTCTAGTTAAAAACGATGCCGATAAAAACTGATGAATTAAATTAATTAGCGTACTTTTATAAACCAATCTAAAACCAGAATTGCGTCATGGAAATTGATTTTCTTTAGCATTCTAGCACACAATTTTTATGTGTCAATACGAGTAGGATCTTTTAGAATTTGCTTGCAAAATTATAATATCTAGAACGTGTACATAACAGCGACCCACTGAAACTATTTCATATCCAGGACTTGTATAAAATACCTACTCATCGGAAACTCTTTCGAAATTAAACATGACTTCCAATTCAAGAATACTAATGTATGACCATTATTGTAAAAGTGTAAGAAAATTATTCGTAGTAATTTTGATATGCAGCAGTTTTTCACCAAACAAAGAACTCTGCGAAACAACGTAGAAAGAGAACATTCGAAAGTAAAGAAAAAACAATTCTTATGGACCATTAATTCATGCAAATTTACGCGTTCCCTTAATTGTTCTTTTTTTAATTCAATCAGTTGCTGCAGGTTATCGACCCAAACAATCACTAGCCGCCAGTAAAAGCCAGATTATTTCATTTCGGCCACGGCCGCCAATGTCCGCAATTGTTCAGGGACGGTAATGGCCAGCAACAACAGCCGTAGTTTATTTTGTTGCGGTGGGTTGCAGATTTCCGTCGCAACGCCTGTTAACGGGTCCTGCTAGTTTAAAATAAAATAGGCATAAATTTTATAGTAATATTGATAAACTTATATTTGCGGCATATTATATTTTTCTTCCCCCTAAACTATTGCTTTTGCGCTATTCAGAAAAATATCAGCTTTATTTATTTGTTGATTTTCATATAGTTTTTTTCCCTCTGAGAGATCCACGGATCATACTAATTTATATTATTTATTGTAGAGATATCTTTTATTTACTAGATTTATGTGCGTATTTGCTCAGCGCACTGACACGTGCATATAAATCAGTTGACCACAAATAAAAGGGCATTAATCGCTCTGCAAATAATATTCTTATACTAATAATTGAACAGATCAATGGTCAAGAGCAAACTAATTCAATAGTTTTGGTCAATGATATTCTTCATAATATGTTGAACAACACTTTAGGCGAAGTGAAAAGAATGGGTGAACAGAAAGGGATCAAATGGCATTATATAGTGTGTTAGATATTGGCATGCACCCTCAAATAGAAAAACATTCCATGGATTGCACACAAGCAAATATATTCCATGTGTAGAATGCGGGAATTTCTACCAGTTCCAAAATAATGCATAATTTGATCCAGAAATGTGAGAGGATTTCGATCAAAGGATTGAAACAAAGAAAATATTAAACTTTCCAATAGGAAAAAAAATTGATAAAGATTGAATGAGATTGTTGGACTGACTTCCTCATCTTGGTTGTTATCGTCACAACGTTTCGGCCGTTTTGCCCTCCGGCCTTCATCATGTGTTTTGTATCGAACTGGGTAACCGTTTGTTAGGAGTCTCGAACCGTAACAAGTGGTCGACTGAATAGAGATTGGGAGGAGGCTCATACATAGATAGCGAAAAGAGATTGGACAGTGAAAAATAGAGAAAGTAAGATAGGTTACTTGAAAAGTTTATCAAGAATTACAAATACTTAGGACAATTAAACAAGTTTTACAAATTAAACTCAGAACTAGAAGTATCGTAAATTTTAACTTGTACAAAAACGTAGGGCAATTAAACAAGTTTTACAAATTCAACTCAGAACTAGAAGTAAGGTAAATTTTAACTTGTATTTTATGTTATTAAAATACGCAAGAAAAACAAACGCAAAAGAACAAAGTTATTCCCTAATATTTAGTATAATGAATAGATAGCGCGTGTGCCTGCGTGTAAACCGAATACAATTTAGACATTTTCAACAGACAATTAAATAGTTCAGTACTTAAAAATAATTGGAGTAAATTTATACAAACGATTATACTTGACAATATATTATAGAAATATATTTCGATATTCACTTGAGTGTATTTTGCAGATGAAAACCATAAGTATTTTATAACCGCCTTTTTTTCTTGTTCTCTTTGATTTGCAATTAATTTTGTTTCTAATTGAGAATGAATTATTTACGAGAAATGGAATAATCTTCAGTTAATTACTGCTACTTAAGCAACTGCGCCATTATTGATCCGAGTTTCTCCCTAATTTATGCTACACAGTTGAACACATCCGAACTCAGGATTTGGAACCTCAACCTCTTGCATGCATAGTGAATGCTAAACCCTTACTTGTGAGGCATCGTATTCGGTTCGTGTTGTTTTAATGGACACACATCTCATCTGTGTTCGTTAATACACTTTCTTATGTGTGGCACAGTTGCTCAGGTTGCAAAATTCTCGCTTCGCATGCAAGATGCCCGGATTTCGAATCCCGAGTTCGGATGTGTTTAACTGATGAGCCTAATAAGGGCGTAACTCGAATATTAGACTTCCGGTTTGTTGGCTGTCTTGCATCTTGTGAGCTGCGGGGTTGTTTGACTGTAAAAATAATTATATCATCTCCCTCATTCTGAAAACTCTATTATTAACTGCTCGTTGGGTCAGCATATTGAAAGACATTCTTGCTTCTGAAACATTGGCTTGAGTTCTCATTGGTTGGATTGCCACGCCCCTTATTTGGGACGAAGTAGGTTTATTACAAAGTCGGATTTCACCACGGTTTGCATGATCCTCGTTAGTTAATAGGCTTTTTGTGCGTGACGGGATTACACAAGTGACAGACTACTCGCCTCGCATTCAAGGGACTCGGGTTTCGAATCATGAGTTAAACTGATGAGCCCAAAGAAGAGCGAAACTCGAGTCTTCAAAACTTCCGGTCTGTTAGCTGTCCTGGCTTTTTTGAGCTGCAATGTTGTTTGGCCGTGGAAATAATTATATCATCTCTCATATTCTGAAAATTATAAATGCATATGTGTATGTATAAATTACATCGGCAAATAAATAAATCTACATATATCAATATATATATATATCAATATATATATATATATCAATATATATATATATATATATATATATATATATATATATATATATATATAAGAGGTGTAGAGAGTGATCTGCGCTATTTTTTAAATCGTATTTCCAAGTTTAATTAAAGTTTTATGATATGTTTTTTATTGAATTGTAAGGTTGAAGTATAGAATAAGTACAAACTACCCTCCCCTCCCCATGTTAAGAATGGCTTTTTAAATAATAACGTTAATATTTACGTCAGGATCACTTTCTGCACCAGTACCAAGAGGATTATAGATAAGCAAATGCTATATATGGGGATAGAATTATAGACAAGACAAATCAATATATTGGTATTTATGAATTTATTTACTGATGTAATAAGGGAAAAACTTCAACTGGGAGAATATATATTAATACTTTAGAATTCTGAAGCCTAATCTTTTTTTTTATATGTATTTTACTTTTTCTTACTTATGAGGTATAGTATGTTTTTGTCTCTTTACTTCACTATTGTACTCTTTATCTGTATTTTATCTATATTTTCACTGGATTTGTTTATCATAATCTTTACTACATTGTATTTTATTTCACTTTACTCTAACTAATTATCTCCTTATAAGTAAACACTTTTTATTAATTACTTTTGTTCGTTGAATCTGTATTTGACACTGTTATACAGTCACTGGTATATGTGTATTTCGTCTGCATAGTTACAACCCAACCATATTATAATATTCCTCTATTTCTCATATTCCCTGTTCTTTAAACTTCCAAACTTTTCTCAAGTCACCAGTGCAGCTTAAATTCACCTGTATTAGTTCAATCCACAGATATTCGGCATACGCCTAGTTCACGACTTCCATATGCAGCAGATCGCGTAATATCTCCCCAACTATACCCTAAGCTAGATGTCATATTTAACTATTTTCAACCAAGCTACCCAGCCCCATTTTTGAGTAGAAGCATTGGGCTTCAAAATACTTAGGTATGAATAACATATAATCCATTCTCCAATGGATGTTTTCCTTATTACATCGGTGAATAAATTTATGCATATCAATATGTCATCGTCTTGTATATAATTCATTGAAGATGTTGTAGCTCCACCGTACCTGGTGTGCTTCTTGCATCTGACAGGTCTACATCTTTTAATACCTCTTTAACTCTCTTCAAATATATATATTTTATAGATTAAGTGAGTTGTGGTTTTACTCGCGGTCAGTCTGTATATATCTTGTACAAACGACAAAAGATGTTAACAATAATATAAACTGGTCAAACGCATTTTGAACAACCAAGCACAGCGAATGCCTAACAAGTGGTGGAATAAACGTAAATAGAGAGAAAAGGCACCTACATAGATAGCAAAAAGAGAGAGACAGTGAAAGACAGAGAGAATGAGATAGGTTACTTGAGAAGTTTTTCAAGAATTACGAATACTTAGAACAATTAATTTTTTTTTCAGATCTAACTTAAAACTATAAGTATGGTAATGTTTAAGATGTATTTTATGCTACCAAAATACACAGACAAAACCCCCAAAGTACAAAGTTCTTACCTCAAGTCAGTATAATGTATAGATAACGTGGGTGCCTGTGTGTAAACCGAATACAATGTAGAAATGTTCAATAACCAATTAAATAGTTTATTATTTTAAAATAATTAGAGATAAAAGATAACAATTATTATACTTGACAATTGTATATATTATAGAAATATATTTCTATGTCCAAATATATATATATATATATATATATATGTATGTATATATATATATATATATATATATATATATATATATTAATTGAGCACACTAGTCCGGCTTTTTCACTACTGGTATATATATATATATATATATATATATATATATATATATATATATATATATATATATATATATAAAGCTGAACGTCTGCATGTGTGCGTGTGCTGGCCATGAATAGGCTCCTATATGGTTGACTATTTTAAAATACTGATTACATATAATGATAGAAGGTGTATCGATCAGAAATGTGTATGGTTGATCTGGCAGAACAGTGGTTCATTAAAATTGTGGGGTCTGCATTCGCGCCTAGCCCCAAAGTATAGAAATAAAAAATGAAAAAAAAACGTTTTTATATAGATGTACATAATACTTTGATAAGTATGTTTAAACTTAAATACGGATGGTATGATAAAATTGTTGGGTCTGCGTTCGCGCTTGTACTCCATGGAAATATGGTACAAACTTTAACAAAGACTTTTAATATCTATTTGCGTAAGTATACTTTGATAATTATGTTTCAGTTAGCAAACATATGGTATAATAAAATTATGGAGTGATCGTTCGCGCCTGACCTCCATAGAATGTAAATATTTCACAAAGTTTAACAAGGTTTTTTAAAAGGGGTGAGGCTCCACAATTACACCTTAACTTTAATTTTAATTCACGTTAGAGTTTATTTATTTTTTGGAGTTGAATCATATTGTGTCGAATAAATTCACCTCATGAATTCACGTTCTTATTAAAGTGAAAGCCAAAATAAAAAAGTCGGAAATTTAAACAATTCTCGACACAAAGTTTGCATAACTCTGTTTTTTTTCCTTCTCTACTTGCACGTGGCAATCTTTTGAAAATAGATAAATAGATAAATAGATAAATAATAAAAAATATGAGAACATTACTTGTTATTGTGTCAAAAGAAGGAAAAATCCTTCTCACGTGATTACGTGTCCTTTTAAAAACATTTACACAACCTTTTTATTTTTATTTATATATCTGTTTAAGCTATTTTTGTCAGTGTACTAGAAGGAATTCAATTGATTACAACCCTTTCTGCGTGTTTTTTACTTTACAATAGTACAACCCAGAATCAGACGGCGCAATACTACACCGTTCGATACTGGAAAAATTAAACGAAGATGTTCTGCTTGAAAAGGGCGCCATTATACCAATTCTTTTCTTTAAAAAACTGAAGTAATTACGTTTTACTTTTTTAATATCCAATTTTGCTGTCTCGCATTATTTTACTAAAGTAAGTAAAGCTTCATTATTTTTCAAAACTGTTTTTGCTTTTTTTGTTTTTCGATATTTCGTCGATATTATTTAGTAAGAGTGTTTAGCAGAAAAGCCAACAAACGTCTACCCGAAAAAGTAAATATGCAAGAAATAAATGTTACCATGGTCAATAAAAGTTCAGTTCATGCTTTGTTTTGTTTTGAAATAGATTTAATGCTATTTGAGGCGATAACTACTTAAATGAATTTTTATATAAACTACACATGCCATCACTGAATATTCCTTACGTTGAAAGAATTCTCTTCAATTGTTAACACAAAATGCTCAGGTGCCCCTCCTTCAAATTGAAAACGGGGCTCTCCATTTCAAAGTCGCTGCCATTTGATTTTTTTTCAAACTGGTTCGTGAATAAAAAAAAAAAATCCAAACAACTTAAAAATACAGACTAATGAACTTTCCTACCATAAAAAGTAACTTTTATTGACTATGGTAACATTTATTTCTTGAATATTTATATTATTATATATATATAACATTTTCTCTCTGTAAGGAAACATCATTTTGTTGGTCACTCTTGGCTACGAATGGAAACAAAATTGATATAAAACATATATTTTCGCGAAAATTATCTTTACTTTCATCATATTTTGCTTAGGGTAAAAGTTTTGAGTATCAAACCTATCTCTTTACAAGCCCCTCTTTTTCATAACCTATCATACTTTCACCAATCACAGTCCATTTTCTGTAGGCTGTTTTTGATCCCAGTCAACGACGGGTACTTCTGCTAGTATATATATATATATATATATATATATATTGCAACAATACTTCTGCTAGTATATATATATATATATATATACATATATATATATATATATATATATATATATATATATATGGCAACAATACTTGAGCAATCAGATGTTTTTTTACATTAGATTTGAACTTCTGCGTGTCATTTATAGTAAGGGAAGCAGAAACCTTGAAGGGAATTCCAAAGCGCAGTAGTCCGAGGTAGATAACTATTACAGTAGAATGCTTTCTAGTATCTTAGGATCTCTCCTCTGTAGGGGTAGGTTTTTGCTGCTTGTTGGGTTTGTAACGTGTGTTTACGTCGAGTTGGTACTTTCGTCGAGAAGATAAATACAAGAAACACCCGATTTTTATTAAAACGGATTGAGACGCTGTTCTTTTTCTTTTCTTTTTTTGTTTTCGTTTAAGATCGTTGTAATTTTTTTTTAGATTGACAAGCCAAGGTTTGGAAAAGTTAAATATTTTTTTTATATATTTCATTTTTATTGTCATTTTGTTTTTGGTAAACGTTTACTATTACAAAAAAAGAAAGCAAAACAAAAGAAGCACTATTAGAAACACAAAGAAAATGCATTTACAAAAAGTAAACTATTTTTTTTTTCAATTAAGGAACCATTTTCTATTTATGTATAGTTTGTATACATTTTTAATATTCCCTACTAAGTCTATAATAAAATTTTATATTTTTTTCAAAGATTCTGACAAAAATCACAAACAGCAGGAGCAATATGTGGTGCCTTACTTTGTCGTACATAATAAGTACAACAGTTTTTACAACAACCCCTAATCATTGTCGAACAGAAACATTGTTTATAATTAAAATATTTTTCATACTTTTTATTCATGTATAATCGCTTACGTATCACTAGTGGCATTGCTTGGGAGCATTTCTAGAATAAACATCTTATATATTGTCAGTTAGATGATTATCTTAATCATGAGATTGTTTGAAAACCGTGAGACGAATCAATAGGAGATTACTTTAGAAAGGTTAATTTTCAAGGATGGCGGTTAAATGTGTATTCGTTTACATTAGACTCGAACACGACCGTATTTTTATCAGCTTGGAAGCAGTTCAGCGTATTTTGTTCCGCAGATTGATAGTAAAACTTTGGTAAACTCTGTTTAACTCCGTTTACATTTTTGGAGAGGGAGAGGGGGGAGAAAGGCAGATAGGCAGACAAACAGACAGACAGGAAGATTATTTGTTATTACATGTTGTTGCGGTCAACCAATATAATCACGCAAAGAAGTCAAATGATTCTGGAACCAAAAATAATGCATGGCTGAAGATATAAATGAATTTTGACCCAATTTATATATAACTAGCGGGAGGTACTCGGTGTTGCCTGGGTGTTTGGAGGTGTTTGAGGAACCCCGCAGCCTTGACGCGGAGGTGGAAACAGAAGCCAACCACTAAACAATCTC
Source organism: Euprymna scolopes (assembly GCF_053919585.1). Taxonomy (NCBI): domain Eukaryota; kingdom Metazoa; phylum Mollusca; class Cephalopoda; order Sepiida; family Sepiolidae; genus Euprymna; species Euprymna scolopes. The sequence continues at coordinate 29,953,193 of NC_136495.1, read as the reverse complement.
GGCCACAAGTGGGAGAAATTGGTGAGCGGGTTAGGTTAAGTGTTATGAAGTGAGTCAAATAAGTTTGATTGACAGGTAGCCGCTTAATGAGGTCATCGCAGGAGCGCTACGATGACGTGGCAGTATTTTATTTAATGAGGAACAGATTTTCGAGGTTTGTTTACTTTGTTTCAATGTGGGGCAGTTTTCACTTCCCCAAGATGATGGGGGAACCAGTTCCCCATTTAAAGGGGATTGCCCAAATTGAATAGCAACTCCACATCGATCAAAAGCTGATTGCTTTCTGGACGTTCCGACATGAAAGCCGAGAACAGCAACATTTCAATTAGTTTTACTTTATTTATACTTAAAAGTTGAACAAACCGGCGACTCGGCGAAATAGCGCGATTTTGATAAAAGTCGCTGTAAATAAATCTAAACGCAACCAGCGTTCACAAATCCTTGATATTATGATTTTGACGGTATATAAAAAAGTTTTAAGACATAGTAAGCCCCTCGAGAATGGCAGCGAAAAAAGCCTTTGCGAGACATGCATAAAATGATCACACACATTTTGCCTTTTATATATATGGATAGATGGATAGAAGATGGCATTCTACGTACATTTAACACAATAAGATTTTTTTTATTTAATTGCTATTTAATTTGGTTTATGTACGAATGTGTCAAATCATTTTAAGACACCCTGTATTTGCCCGTAGAAATAGATGACGACTTTAGGCTTTTGCAGCTCTTTCTTTATGGAAATCGATTTAGACAATTCACTTGATGTAAGGGCCTAAAAATAATACTTTCATGTCCAAAACTTGCCAATGATAAGTGGTAGATGGAATAGATTCTAACTTTAAAACCAGCAATTGCCTCCCTCCTCTTTGTCGAAAACATCGTCAATGGAGTATTCGAATTGAAAAGGCAAAATGATAGAAGAAAGCGTTACACTGCTGCGGAAAGTAAACCCAATCTCTACTTCTCATTTACTTCAACATACAGCGCCTGGTATACACAAAAGGTCACCCATCTGATACTAACCAGGCTCAACGTTTATTAACATCGGTGATCTTGGAAGAATCAGTGTGCCAACATAATTATGTTGTAGTCAACCAAAGAGGAGAATTGGAAATCGGTAATAACACAAACTATCCTGTTGCGAAGCAGTCACACCTTATGTAATACTTTGGGTAACGAGGAGTCGGATAAGGAAGGAGTTGACTGTTAGATGCTGCCTTGTGGATCTCTTGTAACTAGACAATAAACCAACGCTCTAATTGTTAGAGAAAGTAGTTGATCAGTGGGCATTGTGCACTAGTTCACGCGATTCTTAAAGAGGCATTGGATTACCAATTCACTAATCCATGCAATCCAGAGGGATAATGTAGACACTCCCTGGCCAATGAAGGTCCTGTTATCAATTCCAATAATAGATATCAACTTATTTGAGTGTTATAAGCGTAGACAGATAAGTTTTTCTCGCTTGTTCTATAAATATAATCCGTCCTGCTTTGTCCTATAATACCGGATAAAATATGTTGATATTCATAAATAAATTATAAAATTTGCAAACCAGAGTGAACTAACGTTACAAATACGGACCAACATGTATCACTTCAAAGTTACGCAATTTAATATGTAAAATACTATATGTGTGGTTGTCTCCAGATTTTCAAACTCTATCATTCCCGAAAGTAAAAGTCGCAGAGCGGCGCTAGCGCCTCAAATGATTGGATTTTTTTTACCCGGTTAAAATATGTACCCTATATGTTCTCCTTCTCTTTCTATCTCGCATGGCTACGTAAAAACCTCTATTTCATCTTGTCCATTTATTTTTTAAATAATCCTTATTAATTGTTGAATATCAGGTTTCGAGTAGTTTTCCCTCTACAGACAATCAAAACATAGATAGTACTACAACACGTCAAATGTATATAGGAATTATATACACTAAATAAGTGTATATGCAAGACTCAGTTCGCCTGATCACAGAAAACACAGCAAAGTCATTTGACAAAATGAACCAGTATTATGATATAGCGTATCGAAACGATGTCGTTGTCGAAAGCAACTGCTCTTGTTCGTCTGTAAGCCGAACATTTCTAAAGTTTTGTCCGTTGTGTTTAGAGGTCCCACTCCCTCTCTCTTTCTTTTTCTCTTTCGTTTTTCTTTCTCTCTCTTTCTCTTTCTCTCTCTCTTTCTCCATATATATATATATATATATATATATATATATATATATATATATGTATATGTATATATTCTCGCTGCCTCTCGTTAAAGATTAAACAGGAAATATTTTGGAAATATAGCAAGGATATGATAAAAAATTGGACGCATAAACGCAATTATTTCTTCCTCCAGGCATCAGTATTTAAAGTGTTTCTTTTGTGGCGGGGGGTGATTTCGAAATAACCTACAATAAGTATTTTTTTTTACTTGTTTGTACTCCTATGACTTTAGAAGGAGTCTATTTTCTGTTTTCTCCTGTTTGCCCTTTTCAATAAAAAAACTATATTTTTCTTGTAAATTTATATGCGTCTCGACTGGGTTTTTTTTTGTCAATTAATGCCATTCAATGAAAAACGTTTAAGACGTACCATATCATCAATAAAATAATATGAATTTTATATAAATATATTTGCACTCAGACGCCGATGTTTAGTTTTTAAGAAGAGTTATTAACCAGAACGGAACAATCACTGAGACGAGTTACTTGCCTGCGCGATTAGTGAGAGAGAAAGTCAGACACATAGAGACATTTAACATTTTTAATAAGATTTTATCCGAAATCAAAATCGCTGACGGAATTTTTTCATCATAGCATCGCAAAAAAAAGAAAAAAAAAGAAATACACTTAAGTTTTTATAAGCTTAGTCGTTTGATATCGTTGTGTGTGTCTGTGTCTACGTCTCTTTCTTCCTAATTTTTTTCACTTTTTTCTTGAAGTGAGTAAAAGGTCACCTGAACCTTGCTTCTGACATTTACGTAGATGTGTACGAAGACATCAAAAGGATAATCAAACGAATAAGAAAAAAATAGAAAAAATCACAAACTTCTATAAAAACGTGTTGCCAATATTGAACATAGGAAAAAAAAAGGAAAAAAACGTAAACCGAAGAGAAATGTATTTTTAGTACAAGACGCAAGGAATTACTTATTGCATATAAACTTTTCTACATCGTAATGAAGACGAAGGACGTGCTGCACAGATCTCAGAAAAGGAGATGAGTTTATCTGTACGCTTGACTTAATCAAGTTTGTATGTTTACAGAACAAACTAACGAAAAAATATTAAAAAAGATGAAGACGAAAGAAAAGATATTGGTTATGAAGATGCGTTTATTAGAGATAACTAAATCTATCGAATCACGAATTAACGTGTTTGTGATCTCTCGAATTACTTTCCGATAAAAGTAAAAACAATTTAGAACAATATATACATATGTGTACTAGGTGCCTTCAACAAGTTTCCAGGCATTTTGTATAGTCATTTAAAGTTTTCATATACCCTTGAAAAGCCATCTTATGAAATGACTGACCAATTTTAATGATTTCAGATTAAAATGATCAGCTATAGCAAGAATTGGAATACATTCTACTAAAACCTGATTGTTACAGCTGGTGAGTTTCAAAAATGCTATCCGCGCGTGAGATGATTGGTTGGTTGTTTTTGTTTTACGGTATATCAACCCTTTTCAGGTTATTAAATGCCGAATCCAGTGATTTTAAAGAATTTTTTTTAAAATAGAATTTTTCTTTTCAAGTCAGTTTCTATTTAACCCATAGTTGGAACCCTAACAGGTACTACCACTCTGGGTCAGAGTGGACCTGGGAGCAATAGCAATTAAGGGGTGGCTCCACGCTCCCCAAAGCCCGCAAGTTGGGGCCTCACCATCGGATATAGTTTAAGGTCATATCCAGTACCCCGCGTGTGAGAACACTTTAGAATGATGATAAGATTCTGTTTTCAACAAAATTCCACAGAAACATAGAATTCTTCAGACTGTTTTTAGACCATCTTCCATGAATTGAGAAACAGTTTGTGAGTAGCATAAGAGTCAATGAAAGCAGAGATGGAAAGAGTAACGATGAGAGGTGTGGTAGAAGTAAGGAAACTAGAACACCAACACTGCTTGGTCAAATAAAGAAATTCATTGTTAAGGATCGTCGTGTGTCTATAGAGACGATTAGTGAACAGTTGATGTCAGTGTGGGAACTGTACATAAAATTATTCGCGACGAACTGAAGATTCGGAAGATTTGCGCGAAAGCACGTCTACAGTGCCATCCTTGTTACAGACTATTTGACCAAGATGGACATCAAGACAGTTCCTCCTGCCCCCCTATAGTAGCTTCCTGTGATTTATCTTAGAGTTTGTTGCTTTGAGACAATTCAGAAGATGTAAGAGGCTGTGACGAGGGTTATTGACCCGCTCTCACAAGAGGACTTTCATGGCGCCTTCCGGAAGTTGTTGGAACGGTACAACAACTGCATTGCAGCCGAAGGAGATTACTTCGAAGGGAACTAGAGTTTAATGTATTTACTATCAATAAAAATTCCAACAGGCGGAAAAATTGGAAACTTATTGAAGGCACTTCGTAAATATAACATTTAAGGGTTCTTAATGAAATACAGAAACTTTTGATTCAATCAGCCTCACACTTTCTTTTCTTCTTATACCTCTCTCTCTATCTCTCTCTTTCACACACACACACACACACACACACAGACGTGTTGTTGCTAATCTTAATCTTTTCCATAGAACATTATTATTGTATGTTTTGTTTAGAATGGTATGATCTATTTCCTGTTTTCTTTGATACAGCACATTTTACTGATTTTGTCTAGTGGTCTCCGTCAAATCGCTGTCTTCATAACTTTTTTTAAATACAACTTTCTATACCAGTAGTTTCTTTCCACCAACTACAGGATGTCGAAATCTATCCCGCTGACAGTTTTCCTCCTACTTAAATCCTTGTCGTTTCCAATACTAAAATTAATATGAACCGTCTGTTTTATTTTTATTTTTTTGTATTATAATCATAATTATTTTTCTATTTACATCAAGTGTCTGGATCGATAGCCATATTAAAAAATACTAGCACGGTTTTTGGCACAATTCCCACAGACGCTAGACAATCTATACAAAAATACAGCAAAGAGTCTGAAATCCTAATTGATGCATACCTGCCTGCATGCCGCCTTGCTGCTTTAACAGCGTCGGCGATCACGGCTCTCCAAATTGTAGAGCCATTGTAATCTTGGGAAGACAAGTAATGACGGTTGATTGCTTTCCGTTTTGATTCGGCGGCGTATTTCTCCCCGTGATTTAAACTCGCCTCCAAATACCAACCTAGAAATTTCTACATGTAGCAGCTAGCCCAACCAAATGATCACCCATCTTGTTCTGGCCAGGCTCATCGTTGCTTAACTTCGATTATCTGTCGATAATCGATCTGTCAACGTGAATGTGAAGTATGTATAATTAAAGCTGGTTTTTCTTAATGATAACGTTGCTTGTGTGTGTGTGTGTGTGTGTGTGTGTGTGTGCGTTCGAGAGAGAAAGCATGTGTGTTTATGTATGATTACATGTGTGTCAAAGCGTATTCATATGTTTAATGGTCACTAATGAGCTTAAAATTTAAGGTGTAAATAGAGCCTCGTCTTGCATGAAACATCCTTGCTTGACTTCTCAGAAGGCTACTACTACTACTACTACTACTACTACTACTACTATTACTACCAAACCTGATATAACCCACCACCGCCAAAAACAATAACAACAACAACAACAACAACACCAACAACAACACAAATAATAATAATAATAATAATAATAATAATAATAATAATAATAATAATAATAATTACGAAGAAAACATAAACCGAAAAATTGTAAGTTGAAAACAAAACAAAACAAAACTAAACAAAATACAAACAAAACAAAAACAAAAACTGCAGAGTGAGCATCGAAAGACACCACACCAAATAGACGACAGGTCAAAGAGGATCCGAAGACCGAGGGAAGAAAGCGCAAACAAGACCCCCACTTGATAGGGGTAAAAAGGACTGGGACCTTGGCGAGGCTTGATAAGACTCTAATTCCAATGATGACCAATGTTTATTGTCAGCGAGAGCTCAGTGGCAAGCGACTGTTTCGTTAACGCAAATTCATTTCCAAAAATTATCCAAAGATGTGGAAAGTACTGGAAATCTGAAGACTTGTTTTCACTCATACTCTAGGGAACAACGCCGGTTGGTGTCAATGAGTAATTACTGTTACAAGAACAGTAGCCTGTTCTTGTGAGTAAATATGAAATAGGATAGTCAAGAATTCGAACTTGCGAAGCTATATTTGGAATTGAGAATTCAATCATAAGTTAAAATAAATACAGAATGTTATTGAAAATAAGGAATGTGGAATTGCCATTGTTTAGCTAACACAAAATAGTTAGGTATCTGTTTATTGAAAAAGGAATGTAATGATGAATTTTGTTTCAGTTATAAAAATGAAAATTAAAATAAGGAATTTAAAAACGGACAATAGAAAATGTTATTTGTAAAGTGGGTAACGAAAATTAGGTTAGAGGGTCGGCTTTATAACAAACATGTGAATAACAATGCATGCTTAAATACGGAGGCATGTCATGCCATGAGTCTGAGAGGCACGTTGGTCATGCAGTGACGTCATGAGTTATGAATTTAGTTAGAAAAGTCAGAATCAGGACCAGTCAGTGGGAAGAAGCGAGAGGAGTTTAACGGGAGAAGCTAGGCACCCTCTTGGAAGCGAGAGGTTTTAGAGGTAACCATGTAAACAACTTTGAATCCCTGAAATACAGAATCATGTCCGATATGATAAACGTATCACCATGTGTTTTTATAACTGTCGTCTTGGGTTGTGTCATTCTACCAAAACAAAGGTAAAGTGAAATTGTTTTATTATGAACTTTGTGTTTATAAAAATGTACAACTGTCAAAACGTAAATGTCAAACGCACTCTCGGTCTATCTATCAAGATATTCATAAATCTCCTCTCATTAAATTACAGGCTTGGTTCTCCTGTAGTAATATGTTCCCTACCTGTCTGTTTCGTTATATATAAGACCTGTCTTTATATTCCAACAATATGAACACTCACAATGAATATATATAATGTCTAGCATCTCACAACACTCAACAACATGATCACACACATGAACACACTAAGACTCTACTAAGACGAACGAACAACAACACATATATAAGTCGTCTTCTAAATAAGAATAATGCAACATTACTGATAGGAACCTGTGTGAGAACTCCTGCTAATGTAATACTAATGAGAGAGATTAGAATCAGAGAGATAAGCAAAAGTGCTGAAATATTAAGGAAACCCTTCAATGCGGAGGTAACAGGCGGTAGCAGGGCATATAGAAACTGTTACGGAAGTAAAATGCAAAGAAAAACTGCATGAAATAAAGGAAACTGAAAGGGTATAACTGTAAGTTATCCCCCCAATCAACTGTCACCACATCATATAGTGGAGGAGGGTAAAGGAAGATTGAAAGGCCGAAGTGAGAAAGCATTTAATAGATCTTCATTGGATGTTTATATTTTAAAAAGTTAATAAACATATGTTTTACAGAAAAGTGTCATTCTTACGCCAAACTTCTTATAATAATGCAAATACCAATACTACAAATATTACTAATAATTCGTCTAAGAATGTGATGAAGTCCTTCAGTTAAAATGTCTGTTGGAAGATGCTTCATCGAGGACGCCAAAACAGCTATCAGCGTCTAGAAAACAGGGGAAGTAATGCAAGGATAACAAATCTCAAAATATATACCACATTGCCATACTTTCTTAAAACGCATATTAAACACAACCCCTGCTATTTCATGAGTAGTACTCATTCTAGTTATACTTATTGACAACTTAATAATCTGGTTGTGAGAGAAGAAGGGTTTGTTAGATGAGCATATATGTTTGAATATTGGCGGACATAATTGTCGCAATGAGTGGACTACCAAGAATTATGTACAGGTTTGACGTATGATATATATAATCAGTCATTCAATAAAGCATTACGAAGTTCAATAATTGTTTTTGGGTTTTTGAAATTAGGATTACTATTATCTTGAGTGTTATTTTCACAGCATTTCAGTCGATGTAACTTCCAGTTTTCTTCAGGTGTATTCTGTCGAACTCTGAAATCTTTCTGTCGATCCCAGGAGTCTGCACGGACTTTCGATTATAACCTTTTATTTCATCTACGAGGGGAGAGCAAAATTATCTCGTCCCGTGAGCCTAAATGGCTTAACGCATATAGTAATTCACAATCGTATTTTTTGTATTGCCCGCACTGAAGAGTGCACCTTATCACCCTAGAAGAGTGTCGCTTAGAAGTGAATTAAACCTTATACTTTATCCATTACGCCACAGAACGTTCATACTTAAAGCTTGGAAAATTCATGTTCCGTGTAGATTCCTTCGTTCGAAAGAAAAAGTCCCCAGATTGACAAGATGCGATTCGATAAGGTCGGAGGTTACATCAATTGAAACGTTGTGAAAATAACACTTAAGCTGAGAATAATGGTTAAAAAAATCGAAAAAATAGTATTACTGTTAAAACTTTGGATCCGACGTGATCCGACGCTGCTGTCCTATGCATTAAATAAGCGTGGGTGCTTGTAGATTTCGTCAATATTTAAGCTCCATTCAAATGTGAATAAGACGCGTTCTTGTGCTGTAACATAGGTACATTTTTCTAACACCTTTTCTGAATTATAACATTTTCTTCGTACGATAGTAGTTTGATACTAAAGACTTACCAAACCAGAATGTCACGCTCGGAATCCTTAATCAAATTTAGATTGCATTCTGCCATCTTCTATTATATAAATCTCGCCTGTTTGTTTAAATGCATATATGTATGTATGCATGCATGCATGTATGTGTGTGTATGTATGTATGTATGCATGTGTGTGTATGTATGTATTATGGTATGTATGTATGTATGTCAGTTACTATTCCAAAAGTGTCTGTCTCAACAAAACTTTTTATTTAAAAAAAAGTAAGCGTCTTTGATTTATGTCGGTTGAACTGTGTTTACATTTTGACTATCCGTCGCTGAGTTTATTTGTGAAAAAAATGTGTGAATTTGTATCATCGTCAGTTACTATTCCAAAAGTTTCTGTCTCAACAAAACTATTTATTTATAAAAGGCGGTAGACCAGTACCCGCATTAAGCTGGTCTGCAGTTTGACTTGTTGCTGGCTATCTGGCTCTTGCTTGTTGCTGGATGTCAACATTTTGAACCGAGAGAGAGATTTAGCTGTCGTACAAAGCTAAAACTCTGTAACATCATCTTTGTATAGATACTCCCTCAGGTATTTGTCTATTATAAAAAATAAAAAGTCCTGTTGCGATAAAAAAAAAAAGCTGTGACGTGTGTACGCCTGTAGTTGGATGCATGTAACAATTATTCTGCCATCATTATTTGTATCTATGTATGTGTATGTATATTTATATATGTATGTGTGTGTATATTTATATATGTACATGTGAGTTTATATGTATTTATATCTATATGTAATATGTACGTATATGTGTCTATGTGTATATATGTTTGTGTGTGTTCATATATACATTTATAAATGTTTGTATGCATGTATGTCTGTATATGCATGCATGTGTATGTATGCAGGTGTGTATGTATATGTATTTGTATGTGGGCATGTATGTGTGTATGTGTATTAATGCATATATATGGATGTGTATGTATATGTAGGTACGTGTATGTATATATATGTGCATATGGGTACGTATATGTATGTGTAAGTATAAGTGTGTACGTATTTGTATATGTGGATGTATATGTATGAATGTGGGTATGTATATGTATGTTTGTGTATTATGCATTGTGTATGTACATGGGTATATATGAGCGTATGCTTATAGACATGTATGTATGTATGCATGTATACATTTATATGTATGTAAACCAATGACCGTCTTGTTTATGTTTGCATGTGTGTGTATGTATATGCATGTGTACGTATTGTGAATTGTGTATATACGCATGTATATTGTGTGTGAGTGTATATATATGTATGTATAACAATGACCGTCTTTAGTGTCATGTCTGCTTTAGCATGTGAATTCGCTGACAGGACTATATGTCATTTTTCGGGCTCATGAACTTTCAGTGTCTGAGGGAGTGGCACTCGTCTGACAAGACGTTGCAATCATCATCATCATGTATGCATATATGTCAGGTCATGTCATGTGCTACTGGTACCATTTAACCCAGTACTACCTGCCTCATGATCGGGTCACCGGCGACTAAACTGGTTCCCCCACCAGACTTGTTTGGTGAGGAGGGCGGCTAGTCTCCCTGAAGGATTAAAAACAAGACCTTCCAAAGGGCGAATGAACTCTTTTTCTGGGTCAACGACCAACTAGCACCGTGCATATTTGTGTGTGTGTGTATATGTGTATTGGGGTGGAGAGGGCTCCCGTAAGCCGTGGTGAAGGCAACCTTTCTAGGAGAAGCAAATCTCTGATTTAAAAAAACCATAAAGCGGAAGACCATTACCCGCATTAAGCTGGTCTGCAGTTTAATTTGTTGCTGGCTATCTTGCTCTTGCTTGTTGCTGGATCTCAACATTTTGAACCGAGTGAGAGACTTAGCTGTCGTACAAAGCTAAGACTCTGTAACATCATATTTGTATAGATACTCCCTCAGGCATTTGGGCTCATGGATTTTAAATGTCTGAGGGAGTGGCACTCGTCTGACAAGACGCTGCAATCATCATATATGCATGTATGTATGTATGTATGTATGCCTAAAATGTATATAGAGACAACGGATTTTAGCAAAATTGGTATCGTTTTTAAGATCGACCCCTTGGTCGACAAATATAAAAAAAATCGGCTAAAAACATTAATTCCTTCACCCTAAACTGGGTACCTTTTACAAGGAGGGATCAATTTTCTGGCCGATATTTTGGAAAGTCATTCCCTTTTTTTCGATTGAATAGCCTTAATTTAAACCTACGTCATTTCCGGTTTGACGATGGGCGCAACAGCAAAGACGTCACGTTTTTTTCACGTTATTTTCCTCCTTCGCGGTACGTGTTCGACCCTGCCTGCCTATTACCACTTTTTTTTGCTCAACACGCACCTACAAACACAAGGGCAACGTCGAGCATCCAGACTAGTCCAATCATATTTGGCAGAATATAGTACAGTCAATGTCTGCATTGCCTACCAAGTTTCACTCATGAATTTTCAGCAGTTATTGTTCTAACGCTCTTCCATAATATGCTGCGTCACTTTGTGATTATTTCCTATATAGGACTTTGATTCTGGATGGACCACTCACGTTGGACATTAACCTCGTTTGTTTTTATCTGGTTGTATATCTGCATCGCATATATTTAAAAACTCTGTGTCGTTTTCATCAACGTCATGTTTGGCTTATATTTGTTGATATTTTTGCGTTTATCTGTTGATATAATAGTTGCATTGAATCCAATATCGCTTACTTTTTGTATTATTTCTCATTCTTGTTCAATTTTAAAAGAATAAACATATTTGTCTTCATTACCCCGTGGATTTGAGTTAGCATGCATGTCGGATTCACATAATACGCGGAAACGTCTATATGCGACCTTGTTTTCTTTAGATATCCGCAAGCAATGTGCCTACGCCTCTCTCTTTCTCTCTCTCTCGCTCTTTCTCTCTCTCTCTCTCTCTCTCTCTCTCTCTCTCTCTCTGTACTTCGTTATATCTCGCTCTGTTTTCTTTTTACAAGAATAAGGCTTCTTTCTGTTTCTCACCTAGCATATTATAAACATAAAATATAATCTATTTTGCCATTGACATGTTTTATGCTCAGCGAAGAGAATTAAAATCCAAAATCTCTGCTTTTCTGGCAGATATGTTTTCATGAATTTAACACAAATGCTAGATCGAATGGATTTTTTTTTTTTTTTTTTTTTTTTTTTTTACATTTTCACCCCAAACAAGGAACGTTTCTACTTTGTTGTACGGGGCTACTATCAGGGAGATAAGCATCAGGGGTACTGTGTAGAAAGTTGGGCAGCAAGATGTCGGTTCACGTTGCACTTGAACTTCTGCATGTCAGTACAGTCGGGGAAGCAGGGATCCAGAAGGGAATTCCAAGGTCTAGCTGTTCTGGGGAAGAAACTACTGGAGTAAAAGGCTCTCTTGCATCTAGGAATCTCTACTGTGAAGAGGTGAGATTTAGCTGCTTGTCGGGTTTGTCGGGGGTATTTACGTCGAGGGGGCACAAGTGCTTGCAGTTCGTCGGAGAATTCACCGTTAAAGTACTTGTAGAACAGGCAGAGAGAGGCAACATCTCGTCAATGGGACAGAGGTTGCAGTTTAGCTGACAGTTCAGGACCTATCAGATTGGCGACTCTCTTTTGAAACCTGTCTAGGAGCGAGAGACTAGTGGCAGATGCACCAGCCCAAATATGACAACAATACTTCATACATGTGCGAATGGTGGCCTTATAGAGGTATAGAATACTTTCAGATGTTAATAGCGTTCTAGCAGGGTAGAGAGAACCCACCTTCTTCGAAGCGGTCCTGGCAATGTTCTCAATGTAATTGTTCCAACTCATGTTTCCTGTGAACGTTAGGCCGAGGAGTTTAAAAGATGTACTTTCAGATAAAGAGTCATTGGCCATTGCTATTGCCGGTAGGGAAGGTTTCTTGTAATTATTGAAGGAAACAAGTTTAATCTTGGCAGCATTTAATGTGACCATCCATTTTTGTCCCCGTCCCACTACGAATCGGAGGTCTTCCTCTTGTGTTTCTTCCATTTCTTTAGATACGTGCTCATTTGTCTTCCTGTCGTGTCCGTTATAGAGCGTGGGGTCGTCAGTCTACATACCCATCTCACAGACAATTTTGTCAGGGAGGTCATTTATGAATATTAGGAATAATAGAGGTCCAAGGATAGACCCCTGAGGCACTCTCGCATTTATACCATATTGTTTATATGTACGACCGTCAAGGACGGCCCGTATTTTTCTCTTATCTAAGAAGGATCTAATTATGTTATGTATATTTCCAGTGATGCCGTATGATCTTATTTTCTTGAGAAGAACGTCATGCCATACCCTGTCAAAAGCCTTAGATACATTTAAAACTACCGCTCTACCCTTCCCCGCTTTGTCCTGTGGCTGGTATATACGTTCTGGGATTACAGTTAGGATGTCTTCTGTGGAACGGGCTTGCCTAAATCCATATTGTTGGTCAGTCAGAAGTTTAGCATCTTTAAGGTGATGAACTAGAGCTAGGTTAATTATAGTCTCAAATATTTTGGCGAAAAGTTCTTTCGCCAGAATTCTTTAAAACTGGCTCTACAGAAGCAGTTTTTCAGCAGGCAGGAAAGCGAGATTCTTTAAGGCATTTGTTGTAATTTGTAGAGAAATGGGGATACTTCGGCGGCGCACTTTTTAATAGAACAGCCGGGATGAGATCAAGTCGACATGCTTTTGCAGTGTCAGGCTTTCTTATGATAGTATGCACCTGAGCAGGGGTGAGTTTCAGATCGTCTAGTGTGGCGTCTGTCATAAAGTATTTGTTATCCTACTTGTGAGTGTTTTTCTTCATATAATTGAACAGGTTTCTAAGAATGATATAGCGTAATTTATAGAAGTTTAACTAGCTAGTCCTAATATACCTTCTTTCGAAGCGCCAAGGCCTATCTTCAATGATACACTCTTTCTTGTAGTGTTTTAAATGCTAATCCCTATTAACCCCTATGAATCCCTAACCGTAAATAAAACGGGCACCATAACTCTTAGCTCGCTGCACCTTATCATAACTAAGATTAATACAAAATTCCCGCCAAATCGTTCCAGTAGTCTACGAAAACCTCTAGAGGAAACTAATCAATATTACGGGGTGGAACGATACAGTTGTCCCCTAAATAATACAACACTACAGATTTATTTTAAAACGTTTCCTGAGAAAATGAATTGAGGTAACTTGATTATCTAGTAGAGCTGGAATCAGCGCCTCAATACCGGTCCGGAACTGGGAGCATGCACTTTCTACAAGCGCCGGTGGGAACTCGGTGAATACTCGAGGGACGATCAGGCTGCTTTTGGTGTTGTGTGAGGTCATGTTACTGGTGTTCTCGACGTATGACCAAACGATACAATCAGTTCGGAAGAGAAGGGGAGAAAGTGAGAGAAGGATTAACTTTTTCTAAAGGCAAGCCTGGATCTCTTTGAACTTGCCGACCGGCGCCAAGTCCTGCTGCTACATCTAGGGTCTGCCAGCGGCCACGTTATTGCACTAGGGGATCACCACACTCTTCAGCACGTCTAGGTACACTTTGCTGTTGACTTTCAAGCCGACTTCGAAGATATGAGGTGGCATGATGTGGTTTCTACTTGAAACCACACAAAACCCATAACCTTAACCGGAAACTCTGTTTTCATCGTCTTGGGCACGTCCCTGTTTTTCGTGGCTATCCAGCAATGATTTCCAGGGTCTTGGCAATAATCCTATTTCTACAATTTGATAAAGAACATGAATTGTACAGTTGTATCCGATCTCGCTCATTGAATATTGTGTAATTTTTATACATGATAAAAGGCTTCTATCGCTCTTTGAATTTGTACATAACTGACCAACTAGTAGATAGTTTGCAACAACAAAATTAAAACCGGTTTTCAATCGCACAGAAATGAAATCATGTCGTCTTTTCTAAAGTAAGAATGTTATAGTTCCAGTCTGTAATCTAATATATAAAAGGCTATATGTCTGTCTGTCTATCCACAAATTTAAACTATATCTCTTCCGAAACTAAAAGTTTCAGAGCGGCACTAGGAGCCTCAAATAATTGGAATTTTTATGGACCGTTCTTTTATGGGGCTTTAGCTGGTCAAAATATGTCGAAATTGAATAAATCATTATACATTTTGTACATTCAATTTAGTTTATTTTTAATTTTTAATTAGTTCATATACGTGTCACGGCGGTACAATGGTTACGTCACCGGCTTCGAATGCTACAGTTTTGCTTTCGGTTTCGATTCTACCTGATGGAATCCAAATATGTGTTTTTTACTTTTGAAATCACGACTCTATAATCATATATACGAAAGCTGGACAAATTAAAATATCATATTGAAGCGTATTTTACCACCAGGAACAGCCGAGCGCCCCTCCCCCGCTAGCCTATCTATGTATCCATAAAAGTGAGAATGTATGTTTGAGGACGCTTCTCAATCTTTATACTCAGCGAATTTTTGATCTACCGACTTGAAATGTGATATATATTAACTTCAGACACCATGGACAATTTTTAACTCGTTTTCATAAGGGGAAAAAACTGCTAAGAAAGCAAAATTGAAAAATCAGTACGTGAAGATTTTTATCTGATTTTTAACTGTTTCACGAGTGCGCATGTGCTAATTGTTCACATTACGTTGAAAATAAGTGGGTTTTAGAACACCTAGTGCAGATCATGTTCAGTTGGGTCAATAGTTAATGTATTTGACTCACTGTCTTTAGGTTTTGGCTTCAATCTCAGCTCGAGTATTTTTTCTTTTTACTTAAAAGAAGTGAACTGCTTAGATAAAACATAACACTCGCATACGCATGACTCAGTTTCTTTCTTGATTTTCACGTCACCTTTTTAAGGAATATAACGTTACGTTTAAGACCAGGCAACCCCGTTTACATCTTCTAGTCTCTATTATATTTCTTGTGTGCATCGAATGGACGCTATAATACTTAGCTCGCTGCATTATATCATTATAAAGCTTTGTATAAAATTCCAGCCAGATACGCCCAGAAGTTTCCGAGCAAATCGCAGAACGCATAATAGACGGACAAATTAAGAGTAATATAATATAGATTTTACGCCATCCAATGGCGACTTCCATCTATAAAATGTCAATTTTTACGTCCCATAAAATAGAATCGAGTAACATTAGTTTCAGCTGTCATCACCTACGACGTGTGAAAACGTCCGGAGAGAATTTATGAAATCGTTTTATTTCTAAATTTTGAGAAAGCATTACACCAATAAATATACATCTAAAAATTACATTAAATGGATAAAAATAATAAACCTCTGCCACATCGAAAATATGTATATGTATTATAATTAAACTAGAAGAACGAAGTGGAAATTCCACGGTGCTTCAAATCACTTCGCACACAAATACTTGTTTTTACTTTGGAAATCACGACTCTATAATAATATATACAAAATCTGGAAAAATTAAACATATTCCTGTGTATTTTACAACTCGGCGAAGCCGGGAGCCCCACCGCTAGTTTATGTATATATATATATATATATATATATATATATATATATATATATATATATATATATATATATATATATTCCTCTACATTTGTTTGTTTTTTTGTGTATTGATATTCATATCAAAAATCCTTCTTTTCTATTTATTTAAAAACAACGTAAGACTTTGTAATATATAGCTCGTGGAAATGCAATCATCTGTAAAAGATCTAGCTAAATTACATATACTTTTAAACGTACATTTATTATAAGTTATTATATATATATATATATATATATATATATATATATTAGTTTAAACATATATATATATATTAGTTTAAACATTTTATTCATTAAACACTTATTATTATTATTATTATTATTATTATTATTATTATTATTATTATTATTATTATTATATCATTAGTTTAAATATTCATTCATTATTAGTTATTATAAATATTGTAGTTTTTGGTTGTTGTTTTCTTACGGGCATGACCATCTTAAGACAACTATTACGTGTAATTATATTCATATAGATATTCTACATAATTTATACTTGCGTAATATTTGCGTAATAAGGCTACAGGAAACACAACCTCTTTCTGTATATATTTATGTATGCGTATATATATTCGTTAATATATTCGTTGCTTACCAAACTCGTCAGTCACTGTTTGGTCTACAACCGTGAAAATTTAGATATAACGTATTCTAATCTATGCGAAACTTTATATTTGGGTTCTAGTCAGGAAAATCGGGACAAAAGTGTGAAAATTAAAAAAATAATGGGATTGTCCAGGTGAAGGTCGAACGATAGCATTACGAATATGCATGCGTAACGTAATAGCTGTTGGTTTATATGTTAATTTTTAGCCTTGCACCAAACAGGAATAAACGTCAAAGGAAAAGGTTTGTGGTGACACACGAGTTATTTTTTATTTATTATTTATTTTTTTTTACTTTTGAAATAATTACTATATCTTGGGTCCAATGTAACATATGGTCCTGGATATGACCTTAAACTATATCCAGTGGTGAGACCCCAGATTGCGGGCTTTGGGGAGTGTAGAGCCACCCTTTAATTGCCATTGCTCCTAGGTCCACTCTATAGGTTAAATAGAAACCGACTTGAAAACAACAAATATATTCTATTAAATTTTTTCTCTTAAAAATCTTTGGATTCGGCATCAAACAACCTGAAAAGGGTTGATATGCCGTAAAACAAAAACAAACAAACCAATATAACATAATATAATAATAAATACGAAATTTGCATTAATCAAAATAGCATATATACTTTATTTTTGTCTGTCTGTCTCCATATTTTCAAAGTCTATCTCTTTCAAAACTAAAAGTCGCAGAGCAGGGAAAGAGGCCTCAAATGATTACATTATTTATGAACCGTTTTTGTATTGGTCATTAGCCGGTTAAAATAGTTTTTACGCGTCAAAAATGGGTCAAAATAGAAAAAAAATCATTATACATTTTGTACATTTATCTTAGTGCATTTTTTATTTTTTATTTTTAACAAGCATAGGAGCCCGGCGTTGCCCGGGTGTTTGGAGGTGTATGCTGAGCAAAAAAAAAAGGTCAATTTTTTAAAATTTGACCCCTATTATGACCCCATAACCTTTATTGTTTTGGGCTCAAATCAAGTTATTAAGTTAGATCCATGTCCAATGAACCTATATCTAAAATTTTAAGTGTTTAGACCCCAAATTGTCGGAGGGGTTTACTAGAGTTCTCAAAGGTCATATTGTTGAACGTTGACCCACATTTATGGCCGAAAACAGATCCCATCGATTTTTCCAAATCTCAGTACACTGTATATCAAATTTCGAGTCGGTAGACTAAAAATTGACAGAGTTATTGCGTAGGAAAATGTACACAGACAAACAGACACACAGAGACATTGACACGTTCACTTTTATAGATATATAAATTAGTTCATATGCGTGTCACGTTGGTACAATGTTTACGTCGCCAGGTTTGAAGGCTACAATTTCGATTCTAGCTGATGGCACCCAAATATTTATTTTTGAATTATTTTTTAATAAATAAACCGATCAGATCTTTTGTTTAATTTTTTTATTTTATGGTAAAAAGGCCATTAATAATGAATGTAAGGAAATGATTCATAAGAAACGCAAACATATAGGAAGTGAAATAAGTAAAAAGACGATAAGAGGGGCGCCGAGATCCTTTGAATTCTTGAGCCGGGAAAACGCATCACGGTCGGTGGTCAGCTATGAGTAGCCGTGAAAATGAGTAATTTTTCTACTTATCGGTCGCTCTTAGACAACAAACCGTACATAGGATTTCCGATTACAATTCAATAAATTAGGAGGCAGAGTTAATTTGCCACAGTTTGCAGTTTGCGACAGTTGTCGACAGATCAGGAGAACGTAAGCAGACCTGAGATGAGATAACTTCATTCAACCGAAAATCATGCCCCTGGCAGACAATTAAGATGTAGACATAAGTCGTTCTTTTACCATGCTATTACAAACTCACGCAGAGTAAAAATGATGTACAAACAATATGTCGGAGTATGTGCTTTCATTTGTGAGTTTACAGTGTTCCTTTTTATTTTATTACTTTTAAGTTTGTGCTAGCAGCCAAGGAAATCGCCAATACCACACGCTTGAAGGAGAACTAGAAAAAAAGACAAAGAAGAATAAAACCACGTCGTTGAGTTCGGCGATTGCTGAGGGTGGTGCGTATATGGGTTTCCATAGAAAAAAGCACGAAACTTCTATATGTACAGTGTCTCGTAAGAAATATTTTCCTTTGGATATTTACAATTTGCTAAGATAAATATAGATAACTATTTACTAGACTTTTTGCTTGTTTTAAATGTTATGCGATATTGCTTTATTTGGGGACAATTCATTTAGAAATCGTTTAATTTATAAAACAAATGTTACTTTTTTAATGTATGCATTAAAAGCTGTAATTTTTGGCTGACGGAACGATATAAGTTTATTTTGGAACAGACAGCGAGACAGACAAAGACAGAAAGAAAGAGAGAGAGAGTAGATGTATTTCTACATGATCGAAAACATCTTCGAAAAAGTCCTGTATCTGCAGAACCCATTTCTATCCTTGAAGGATAGCAAGAAAGCAATTAGCCAATGCAAAATCTCTGTTCAAATAGAAAAAAAAAATCAGCAGTTTGTCATAAGGCATGCCCCTAGGTATTTTGCATATAGAAATAAAATTTTATGAGTTGTTTTTCACTCTTATTCAACCTAATCAAAGCACATTGCCAATATAGCGATAGAATTACTGTAATATGGAGTACTCTTATAGAAACAACTTGGCCGAGTTAGGTTCAAGAGTAACTTTTTCGTTTAGTTTCTTACTTCTACCAGTTTGGGTTAAAGTCAGAATCCTCACTTATTCGCTCCAATCACATTCTAAGTATGATTCTAAACTGATTTTGTGAAAGAATATGAACAGTAATAAACGAAAACGCAATTGTTAATAGTCAACATTGTTTTTTTTTTCTTTTGAACTTCTGTTTTCTTCTTTGCAGATACGATAGTGGCAAGAAAGATTTCTACTAATTAATTATTTTCTCAGCATACGTGAAACACATCTCCCTCTCCCGTGGAAAAATGACTTTCTAGTCGCCTTGATCCAGCCAAATAAACAGCAGAAACGGAAGTATAAAATAAACAGGCAATCTTAACTATAACTCAATTTTGTTTTGTTTTACTTTAGTTTATATTCTACCGATATATATATATATATATATATATATATATATATATATATATATATTTATATATATATATATATACATACATATACATATATATATATATATATATATATATATATATATATATATATATATATATATATACTAGTAGTTCAGCCCGGCTTTGCTCGGGGCATATGTACTGTTAATAACTTGTCCCATGTGTGAATACTCTTTATGTAAAATTTCAAATGTTTAGACCAAATATTTTCTGTGTAATTTTCTAGAGATCGCAGAGGTAATTTTTTCAAAATTTGACCTAAATTCTGACCCCCTTAACATTTATTGTTTTGGTCCCAAATCAAAATAAAAGTTTAACCAATGTCCAAGTTACCTACATATTAAATTTCAAGTGTTTAGACCCAAATGTGCGGGAGATATTTGGTAGAATCTTTAAAGGTCAATTCTTTCACCTTTGACCTTTTGGCAGCCAAATTTTCGCCTGCGAACTAAGTAAAATGCTTGCAGCATGTCTGAATGCCCGTTATGTAAAATTTCCAATGTTTAAACTCAAAATTGGTTGAATAGTTTGCTATAGACTGCAAAGATCAAATCATTTGAACTTTGACCCTTTGGTAGCTCAAATTTTCGACCCAAACCGATTAAAAAGCTTGTCCTGCCTTTGAATATCATTTATGTAAAATTTCAAATGTTTAGACCAGAAATTGGATGAGTAATTTGGTAGAGACCGCAAAGGTAATTTTTTTTAAAACTTTGACTCCAATTTTGAACTCTTAACATTTATTTTTTGAGGCTCAAATCAAATTATGAATTTGATGAATGTCCACGTAACATACATTTCAAAATTGGCAGAGGAGTTTGGTAGAGTTTTAAAAGGTCAAATCGATGAAATTTGACCCTTTGGCAGGTAAATTCCTTGTGTTAAAACCGATTAAAAAATTTCTCCAATCTCAATACCCCTTATCTCAAATCTCAAGTGACAGAGTTATTTGCTAGGGAAATTTACACACACACACACACACACATACACACACACACACACACAACACGACACTTTCACGTTTATAGACATATAGATATATCCCTTCTTTCCCTTCGCACTCCTTTGTATGTAATGTTTTTTTTTTTCACATAATTACATGTAGCCACATATTTTTACAAAATACATAAATAAACAAAAGCATTTTAATTTTCTGTTTATTTGCAAGTAAAAGTTTGGATTTATGTCGATTTCCATAAGAATGAATATACATCTTGTGTTACAACACAATTGACTAGACTTTTTATACGATCTTTTGTGAGAATGTAAGCTTCATGGCAAAAGCAATTATTGTTTAACCTTTTAAAATATTTAACAACATCCTGCGTTTCAATGTTCTTTTTTATTCATTAATACAGAGATTCAGATATCACGCCTCACCTTATATCCTTAGGATGACTTATCTATAAAACGTATAATATATTAACCAACATGTAAGTATACCTATTTGACTTTGTTTTATTGTTTTTTTTACTTTATTAAGACATAATCATAAAAACTGTTAGCATTAGACAAAGGCTGCGTAGCTAATTAGGCAATGGTTAAAACTTAGGAATATCACAATAAATAGTTAGTAAGGAGATACAGAATTCTGAAGGTGTGTCAGTGATACATATTCATTCACATTATTCTGAGGCAGCACGTTTAAGACGGCAGAACATAATGCAAAATGAAGATCGCGGGTACATCTACGAGCAAACACCGTTATTCTCATGCAGTGGGTCTAATGTGAATGTATGTCGTCAAAGATTTGTTCTGTACAGCCGCAGCACGGGATATTTAACAGTACCCTGGGCAAGAACCATGAAATAATCTATAGGCAGTAGATGCAACTGTCACATTCCAGCAAAGTAGACAGCAGATCTAATCTGTAGAGGACTAGGATATATATATATATGTATATATATATATATATATATATATATATATATATATATGTATATATGTATATATATATATATATATCCCAATCCCGTTATAAAAGAAAATAATGAAACGAATGGAATGAAGGAAACAAAAACTCAATTGCTGGATAAAATAAACGTGTCGTGTATTTGCAATTGAAAAAAAAGATCTCCGGCACAAGTTGCAGATAGAGAGAGAGAGAGAGAGAGAGAGAGAGAGAGAGAGAGAGAGAGAGAGAGAGAGAGACAGTTTATGGAGATAGAAAGCGTATAAGGTTTACGTACTGTAAGCTTTTTGCCCCACATGGTAGCAAGTGACGTGAGGCACGCGCGTACCTCGAAAGTGGCACGCGGTTGGCCCATCGACCACTCGGCTCGAAAGGTGAGTCGGAAAAGAAAGAATCTGCTTATTGCTCTTGCTTTTATAGTTGTTTCCGGTGGTCTTTTGCGCAGGTGTTGATTTCCTTCAAAAGTGAAGTGACGTTGTCCACGTGTGCGTACGTGTGCGCATACGTGAGTACATGTGTGTATGTTAGTGTGTGTGTGTGTGTGTGTATACACGTGAATGTGAGTGTATATACGCGAACGTGAATATATGTACGTGTGTGGACGTGTGTGGACGTGGCGCGTATGTTTGTGTGCGCGTATGTATATGACAAGTGATATAGAGATGTGAACGCGTGTTTTTGTGTGAGACTAGAAAAGGCTCGCGCAAATCTAACCAGATCATACATAGTCGGGGCAGGGAATGTAGTATAAATCTGATGTAACGACGTTGTAAACGTTCAAGAGAATCAGATAACACCCTGTCAACTCCAGCGAACACGATGGACACGTATTCCAAGTTGGGACGAATCATTGATTTGTAAAACCTAGTCACTATATGCCATTCACGAGGAATTTGGTAGTTCAATCCAAACCCTGTTGGTTACATGTGATTGCTCTACCTGGGATAGCTAACTATTATTTCTCCCAGAGTGTTATGACATTTCGAGAATGGCACAATTTTATCTTGAATCGAAATCCCAATGAGAGGCATCTGGAGGATAATAGCGCCAATGGCTTTCTGGATTACACAGCATACCATAGTCCCTTGCAAACTCAGACACAAAAACAAGCAGACACAAAAACTTGTGTGTCGTTGGCAAAGAAGCTTGAGAACACAATCTAGTCGTCCCAGTTAAAATGAGATGTTGTACTGTACATTAATGTTTCTCTCTTTGTTTTATTTTACTTTAGTCGAAGTTCTCAGAAATCAAGAGGCCCACAACCAGGGGCTAACACTTGAACTCTATATGAGATACATAGATATTCGAATGTTCCATTTAAGTTCTTTATCTCTCAAGCACTGAGTTA